>NW_020955399.1:874207-1282169 GCF_003031625.1 Empidonax traillii | reverse complement strand
CAAATTACAGCAGTGGTGTAAAGAGTCTGCTGATTCAGTTGTACTTGTAGATCGTTTCCAGTGTTTGCTTCTTTCTTCTTTTGCTTTTAATTTTGTTTTCTTTTTTACGTCTGGATAATGAGTTCCCTTCCCTCTCCCTCCTTCTAGGTCAAAAACCCTCTGACTTCCCCAGTTTCTTCAAAGCCTTGGCTCTACTTCCCTGTGTGGATTTAGTCCAGGTGCTAGGCTGGTTCCTCCCTAGACTTCTCCTTGTGATCCAATTCCTTATCTTGGTTCTTGATCTTGAGGGAAGAGGCAAAACAGCTAGCAAGGAGAGGTATGCAGCAAGAGATAGCTCAAGACCACTCAGCAGTTCAATTTGTCCACCTCAAAGATGAGGACAAAATAACATATTTTTGCCTTCAAATCTGGAAACAAAGAGGGGGTTTAGCTACAGCAAAGTGGTTCCCTAAGTCTTCTCTACCTTCCCCTAGAGTATGGGTCCCTGCTCATCCCCAGGCAGCACAGAGATGGAGGGCACTCAGAGAACCCACCTCAGGGAGCTTTGAAGAGTCCCCTCATGCAGCCTACCACCACCATGGGGAAATGGGTGGGCACCGCATGGGCTGGCAAGTCATGAAAGACACGGGTAAGGGGACAGTCATGTGTGGCCACTGCTCAGGTGCCTCTGGGGCACCCCGTGGTGCAGCCCCTTCATGAGCTGGTCAGATCACTGCTATGTGATCCTGCTGGCAGGGAGCACTCAGCTTTTAGGACCCTAGAGCCTGGGATTAGTTCTTGACAATTCTTTCACCCCCAGTTTGGAAACTCTCTAGGCAATGGAATATGCTTGTGTATGCCCAAAGAGAAGACTGCAACTTGCTTTTGTCTGTCCTGTTTGCACGTATCTTTCTTGGGGACAGGTATAAGAAGACAAGGCTGGAGGAGATGCTAGATGATAAATTCAGACACAATCATTTGCCAGAATACCCTCTTCTCTTGCATTTGAGGACTGTAGGTTAAAAAAATATATATATCATAAAAGGATGTATGTTAAGAACCTGTCTGCACTATGAATTGTAACTGTGTTGTACATGGGTATCCTGATTTGACACAGCATCAGCTGAGGTGGCCTCTGGGGCAGCACCAACAGAAACAAATTGTGCTCTCTGTGGAGCATTGGGAGCTAGGAGATGACATCCATCCTGAAATAAGCATCTTCCCACTGACATCACAGATGAGGCTGACAAGGACTCAAAGATTGCAGAATACAAATGAAACTTGTACTCCCGCCGGCTGGGTCAGAAATCCAATATAACACACTGTATATCAAATGGAAGAAGAATTCATCTAGGGAAAATAATTTCAGCTTCCTAAGAGAGCCTGAACAAGGCTAATAACGGGTCTTTATTGCTCTTGCTTTAATCTTCAAAAACTTCTATCTTCAACCAGTATAACACCAGCGATTGCCTTTGTTTTTCATTCTTTCTGACAGTGAAGTGAAACACACAGTAAATGTGTTAATCAGAGTGCATCCCAGAGTCTTTGGACCAGTGCAACAGTGTTTTCCAAATGGAAACCCAGCTTAGAACTAGACAGATGTTGTCTACTTGCATTAACTCTTCATTGCCCTGCTGTTTAAGAAAATATCAGTGAAAGACAACTTGGGATAGAGAAGAAAAAACGGAATTAAAAAATGGTCTCTTTCAGACTGCTTCCATCACCACATTTAGATCATGCCAACTTCTTCCTCGTGAAGCACAGCAGTTCCCTTGCAGCTGTACACGAGAACAGCTCATCTGAACTTCCAGCTCAAGGGAAACAAATGGGTAAAGCAAAAGACCTGACATGAGGAGGAGTCTCAGCCCTGCCATTAGACGGGCATGAGAAGGGTAAGGCACTCAGTGCCTCTGTGTGTCAGTTTTTCCCCAGATTTCATCAGCTGTGGGTCTGTGGATGACACAGAGCTGGGATATGCAATTAAGACAGAGGAGTGGTAGGACACAGTACAGGAGGAAAGCAAAATTCATAGAGAGTAGAAAAACAAATGGGGTGGAAGGTGTGGAGTACAAAGTGTAAGATGGTGCCCTTGAGGACCAGACCACAGAATCTTCTACAAACTGAGACCTCATCAATTGAGGGCAACTGCTGGCCACTTGTTAGAAGATGATGTACAAGGCAAGAGCTCAACGGGAAGGAACTTGAACTCAAGTTAAGGAACAGAAGTACAGTAACAGTCAAGAAAATTATTAAACTAGAAGTGAGAAGAGCTGTGAGGTCTGTTGTAGTCTGCCAGCAAGGAAAGCTGAGACACCTATTCTACAGTAACATCTTTCAAAAAATGGTGCTTCATCAGTTCATGAAAATCAAATTCCCTTCCTGTGATCCTAAGTTTTGAAGACTTGAAGTTACTGACTTTCAAACTGGCTCTGAAAGGGGAACTTCTGTTTATTGCCTACAGTAATGTTCTCAAGGATTACTTTGTCTGTAAACTTGACTATGGCAATGGTTGGAGTCTTAGCTGCACGTTTAAAATGGAAGGAAAAAATATGGAAGCATATGTCAGTAGGTTAGTTACATAAAATGGAACTAACTGGTCCAGTTCAATTGCTTATGGTAAACAAAACAAAAATATTTGAAAACAACTAGAAATTACAGACAGCTTATTTGAGCTATTACATTATTTCAAAAGGTGTACCCTACCTGGTGTCTGACTAGCTAAATACAAACAAGAATTACATTTAAATATAAAAGCTTTATCTTACTAGTATTACTCACCTTAAGATACTCACTTACCTACTTGTTACCTGCTTCCATAGGTCTCATTTTCCACTATTTTTTCAAAAGCAATTGTAAAGTAATTTCTTGACTCAATTAACATTATTTTTCCTGTTATTTTCCAACCAAATTCCATGATCTCTTTTCCAGACCTTACACAATATTTCTGTCAAGAGCTCTTTTGCCAGGTGTGAATATATTTATATATATATATATATATATATATATATATACACAGAACCCAAAGAAATATAACTTCACAGATTTTATTTTAATTATAAGCATCAAGTCACAAGCTGAGATTTGTTATACTTAAAAATACACATTTCAACTATCTGCCAAGCTCACTGTTGTTACCAAGAGGCATCTCAAACATGAAAGGGGAAGATCTTAGCTTCATCTACTACCAACTTTGAAAGGTAGTCTCTGTAGTGAAGAGTATCTGTTTCTGGATCCAGAGCAACAGAGAGCATTTCTTCCATTTCTTCCTGAGTAAAGGGCTCACCTGAAAGACAGCAGAGAATAACACTTTGTTTGGTAAGTATTCTTTCCAGGATTAGCAAATTATACTGCTTTTCCCTTGAAAGAATCTCCTTTTGGTTCTCACATAGAGAAGAAAAGGAGAAAAACTAAGGATCTGATTCCTTCACTTTTGCCAATATAAGTCCTGCACACCAAGTGAGCCGTTCTAAGGGAAAGGAGGCAAAGGATCTGGATCTTCTGATCTTCTAGTTCACAGACACCAAAACAGCCTATTCCTCTCTGCCGCGGGGATTTTGAAACAACCATTTTTGTCAAAAGGAATTTTTCTAATGTGCACATTATTGTGATCTCTCATTTGGCTATCCTTGCACTTCTATTTACATCATGAAAGACCTCTCGTTTTTCTCTTTTAGGAGCTCCTGGCCCACATCATCCCTCTTTGAGAACCAGGTTAACATCTGAGGGTTTGTACTTGAGGCAGGCGGGCATGAGTCAGCCATGCAAGAAAAGCAGGCTCTTCAAGGGATATTGAGGATTACAGGATGTACAACTTCAATCTTGCCCTTGAATCTCTTGGTTTGTGTATGGCTCTAGAATTAAGATCAAGATAATGGAAGAATGAATGAGCACTGAAACTACCTGAAACATCTGCAAATCTAAGCTACAATTTTACAGGAGGACAGAAAAAGGGTCACAACCTTAGGAAGATCAGAGATTTTGAAGACAAAAACCCGCAGGTTTTGGCACGCTGACTAAGGACCTCAAAGTGCTATATACACATGTAATGCTTTTTACTTAAATACTGATATTACAGAAGTCATGTTACCTTCTTCAGTCAAATATTTGACCAGGTCCTCTTTAGTAATATATCCACATTTATTCTCATCCAAGGCCTTTAAAGAAAAAGAATAAAACTTGTAGTTTTAACCATACTGTATCAAGAAGCAGCAACTTCTTCCCAGCAACAAGGTACTTGAATATTTAGTTACAGACCTCAAATGCATGTAGAAGAACATCTTCTCGAATAGGCCAGTAGCTGAAACCATTGAATCAGAAAAGTTAAGTTACTGTTTGCCAATGTTCTGAAATATCAAAACACAAGTACTAATGGAAAAGAAAAACTTACTTTTCTGTGACTACTGACAAGTTTTTCTATCAAACATTTAATTCCAGCCAGACTTTTTGGAACTGTCCACATATTTAACTCTTTTGTCTTTTGTTGTACTACTGTTTAACTTCCCTTGTGCTGAGGAGCCAGAAGAATGGCTTCTGCATGTCTGGGCTGGCTGAGTGGGTTAGCAGGAGTCAGTAACAGCTGAATCACCCACATAGCCAATGCACTGCACGGAAGATGGCCAAACCAAGAAAACAAAGTTTTGTCCAGGTACACTGGTAGCTAGGCAACAGATCACCTGTGGGACTTGGGCAGTCTAATGAGTCGATGATGAGCAAAGGAGGCTGGTAGCTTTAAAAGAAAAGGTCTGTCACTAACAATTTCAGAGAGATGGGAGAACTGGGCACATGTGTGCATGCATATGCGTGCTTGATTTCAGAGATGGAAAAGAGGCTCTGTGCAGCAACTGAGAGCTTCCACATCCCAGCAGACTCTCACCAACCCCCCAGAATACTAAACAGAAGCTGAATCCAGGGAGATTCTAACTGCTTCATTGCTTTGTCCAGACCCGCCTCAGTCTTTTAGTAACTAAAAATCAAACGTTCTAAGAAGTAGTCTTGGTTTTTATGATCCAAATCTCATGTACCCTTGGATAAGTGAACCATGGACAGAGTGCCCCAAAAGATAAAGTGGGTCTTGACAAGCCTGAACTAGCCTGGGGAAAGCATGTAGGTGTTTTCTGTGTGTGTGTATGTTTGTGTGGAGAGGTTGTGGAGGAGGAGAAGAGAGCCCAGAGAAGCAAGGCATCATTGTGTGAAAGGGTGAACATCAGTGTGGAGCCACAGCTATTTCATGTCTAGAACGCCCTCCTACCAAAGGCTCCCTGTGTGGAAAATAACTCCTTGGTATTGGACAAGACTGAGTTTTTCAAAAGCCTTCACTACCATCTTTACAAGGAAAGATAAACTCCCTGTAAGTAATCTTGCTTATGTGCAAATGTCAAAATAGCACAAGTTCCTGTGTACATGCAAAGACTTCCATGCACCTTTGTATAATGAACAGTGGTTTTGTTTGAGACTTTTAGGTCAGCAATCTTTTAGAGTGCTAGTTGTATACATTCAGCTGTACCTGGCTGTCACTTTGAGACATGAATATGAAGCTGGTTTACATGAGTTATTTAAAATACCGTAACAGACTGTGCTTCTCAGTAACCGTAACCCATATGTTCAGAGAAAGTAATAGTTATGACCTTAATTTGCATCCAAAACACTTTAGATACACAAAAAATGTTCAACAGCAAGTTAATTCTGATTCCCATTAAAAATACAAAAGCTACTTGTTATCACAATTCATGATATTTATATCATCAGTAAAACATAATTTTATGTGGACAAAGTAATTTTGAAACAAAGTCTATCTAGCTAATGTAAAGTGAGCTTAAATGACAAATAAAATCTGTACTTCTTCCATGTTGGAGATCAAGGTGTCTATGAAGATATGGAAGGTGCATTCAGAAAATGGAAAGATGCTAAAGACAGTGAAACTACCTTTGAAGAATGGAAAAGCCAACTTGTGAAAATGAACAACGGACCTCAATGTACCTAAGAAACTGTTTGCAGTGGTTTAGTTGAACATAAAACCTATTCGTAGGTTGCCTTCCCTCCATTTTCCCTTTCTCCCTTATGGACTGACAGCCTGACAGGCTTGGATACAGCTTCCCATTGGTCAGATTACCCTGAGGTATTGACCAATCCGGTTATCCCCAGTTTTCTCCTCCCAAGTTTCCACCTCCTAATGTTTATGCATAATCCTCCATCCAATGATGTTAAGCAGATTTGCATGCTCCGCCCAAGTTCCACCCTTTTTCCAGAATGTTCACCCCCTCGCCCTATAAAAACCCTCCATTTTGTTAAATAAATTGGATCAGCTTTTGGGCTGTGCAGGTGTTCAGTGCTGTCTTGTGTGCCTTTTCCCGAGACAAGACTGCGTCACTTCCGGTTATATAGAATTTCTGTCGATATATTTATTCAGAATCATCCCTGTCAATCTGGAATAAACTACAGACACATAAAATTCACTTTCCATTACCTTTTGTCGAGTAGTACTTTTGTCATCACTGGAAGAAATTTTTCCAGAGGAATGAATCTGGTTGCTTCTTCTTCTTCTTCTTTTTCTACTAGCTAAAAATAAAACTTAATTATTGCAGGGTATATGACTCATTAGCAAACTAATACAGAAAAACTGAAAATTGGGGTAGTTCTTGCATTAAAACTACAGAGTTAGACTTTGAATATTTATATCAAGTCTTTAATATCACAGGGCACCACAACATCTGAGTGAAATGCTTGTGATCAAACAGAAGAAAATTCGAGGAAGAAATAATATCCCAGGGAAAACACAGGCCCGCTATTATAGACACTTCCAACAACTCAAGATTGCCCTCTTGTGCTTTGAAACCATTCCTGCAAAGGAACCTGACACGATGTAACTGATCTTATCTTCCACAATAACTCAGCAGAGGTTTCAACATTCAGACTGAATTCGTACTAGTAAAGTCTATCAGGATCTGGAACATTCCCAAGCAGCGTAATGTGACCACACGTTACAGCAAACCATGAGCACATTCCCTGGCATGATTTTGGCCTGTGCCATCCAACATTCCCCTCGGCAGATCCTGGCTGGGACCTTAAGGGATTTTCCCCAGAAGAATACGTTGTGCAGCCACTCTGCATAAAAGATTTACCAGGGTAGACACAAGCTGCTCTATGCCAGCTGGCTTCAACACCCACGTATGTTTCTGGGCATATTTAATGGGCTAGCTTGGACATAGCCCCTGCCTAGTACATCTCAAGGATGGAATTTGTTGCCTCTACACATTTCATAGCCAAAGAGAGTCATCAGGACCCGAGAGGCAGGCAGGCAGAGTCAGGGCTGTCCAAAACAGTCATAAAGCAGCCCATAAAATGCTACACAAAGAAAACCTTCCTTTTGCCTCCCAAGCAAATTAACAGATTAGTCCCAAAACATCAGGGACTTCTAGCAGCATTCTCACTTCATTCCTATACTTCCACAGGAGATAAGCAACATGGTAAAAACTGCTCCCTGTCATCAGGGTGCACCCCTTCCCTGAAAATTTCAAGTTTTTATCCCAAAAGGAGCCCTGTTAATGGAGCTAGCCTGTTCCCATCTATGTTGAAACTGGATGCACGCCTTGAGGTCTCACATGGCAGCATCAACACCTTGCTAGGCTCTCTGAGACACAGCTCAGACTGAAGGAAAACTCAAATAGGCACTAATTTGAAATCTTCTGAGCCAGGAAACACTTAGTATGGAATCTTCCTCCTGGGAGCTGGGTCAGAGCTGGGGTGGTTCCCGATACTTCCATTTGCTTAGGAGAGCTGCTGCGTGCTCTTCTACAGTGTTCTTGAAGGGGCTTGGGTGCTAAGAGAAAACAGTCATTACCTCTTGCTTTAGAGTGGAAATTGGCTTGTAAAAAAACATATTCCCTTCTGTTTGGTGAGCCTAGTGAGGGGATCTTTAGCAAGGAAATGAAGCCGTTCGTACTGTATCAAATGGTACCTTTTACCATTACAGAATCATGTGTGTTACTGCTTGCTTGATTGAAAAGATGTAAAAAATACTTTGCAAAACCTAGTCCTGGGAGGTGATCAGCAACATCAGCAACCTCAGCTTCCTCTGACATGGAAGAAACAGCTTCCATTTCAGAGGCTCTACAGGTCCAGAAACATCCTGAGCAGTTAAAATCAATCCTATTTCTCACACTGGATTGATATGTGGATAAATTGCATATATTAACTTTGCCTAAATCTTTAAGTATTGGGATTTGCAGGTATATGTATCCTCTTTCTCATGTTCACTCCTGTTCTACATCTCATTCTAATTGTTTTCCTTCTTCTGTAATTCCTCCTTTTTTCACAATAACTGTATTTGCATGTTCACACTCTGTGAGCTTTGCTCTGTTTCCTTCCTTTGGATGCATCCATAACTCCCATAACAATTGTATTGTGGCACCCGTTATGTTTTGTATCTCTACTCTCACACCCATACTATTTCTGTCCACATAACACTGGGGGACTTGAGTCACAAAGAAACAAAAAAGCCTTCCAGAGTGATCCAGGCAGAGCAGTGTACCGAACTCCAGGCACTGCAATGACCCTTAGATTAGCTTTCACCATCTCTAGGCTTATCATTCAACCTTGAACTTGTAAGTAGGCATAAAGATATGATATTAAGTATAACACTGAGTATAAGGCAATCTAGGAAACAGTAATGATAAGTTATAGAGATAACATAATTATATGAATGCTGATTTTACAGATATGAATAATTTGATGGCAGTATACACTAGTTTAACTACAATTAAAGGCTAACAGGAAGATCAGACGACTGAGAGGCACAAGTAGTGAGAAAGAAATGAATCACTGTTTACAACGGGCAATAATACTGGGGAAGTAGCTTAGTTACAAACCAGCTAACGGACACAATTTTTACTTTATCTAGATTAAGATGAAATGGTATTACCACAGTCAGTTGTAATGGTATTTTATACAAACTAAGATATATTTCTGATTATCATAATATATGAAGGGTTCTACAAGAAGGCAGTGTTCTTCTAGTACTAAACCTATGCCAAGATTTCACTTACAGGCACTGTTCTTTGATATTTGATTTCCAGTTCAGTGTTCTTTAAGGTTAACCATTACTCTTGAATATATTCTTTCTTCTTGCAGTATTTGTACTTTAATATCCTTATAATCAACATTTGCATACATGTTACAGTGTTTTATCTCAAGAATTGTTTGCCTTGTGGCTGATTTGCATTGTACTTTGTTATGTATTACTCATCTCAAATTTTCAGTAATGTTCAAAATCGAGTAAGAAAACACAGTCCAATCTCTTTGGAAGGCAGAGGCAGGCCTTAAACTCTCCAGATTCTCCTGAAACTGAAGGGGGTTGTCAAAGTATCCCCTTCCTTTTCACAATTCTGTATGTTGAGTCAGTTGCACTGCTCATTTGCTGTAAAGAAAAGTTACTATGGGACACTAAAAATATCATCTATATTAAGCACCATAAGTTCTATATTGCCTTGTTTGTCAGTGGGAGCTGGGACAATCTGGAACTGAGAGTACAGAACCAGAGCAGACAGATTGCAGTATCATGTTAAAAGAGCTTTCTCCTCCGATGGTTCTTTGCACTTCCTCATCTGAAGCAGCTGTGTCATTTTTCACAAGACTTAGCACAAGATTTCTCACACTAAATTCTGATCTACAGGAGATCAGACAAGTCTACTGAGGAGAGACTACTACTGCAACCATCCAATTTTTGTTGGGGCAGGAAGAAAACAGTAAGAGCGATCAATTCTCAGTATACTGACCTACACATGAAAAGGAGAAAAATCCTTACCCCACCTCTCAGCTCCAGCATCATCCACTCCTTAAGGCAGCATGCCCATTTACAAAAAGAATCTGAAGACTTTTTCCCGCTTCTTCATCCCATCTATTAGCCATACCCTGCCAATGCACCAGCACATCATCCTTTCTATTGCAAGCATGGGGTAAGGAGACAAAAACTAGTATAAGAAAATACTGTGGAGAAATGTCATTGAATTTCCTTACCACTGCATATCAGTGAGAGAAGGGGAGGACTACTAGGTCTTGTGGAGTTTTATGTCCTGAAGCCTGATTTACAGGCTTAAGTAATCAAGATTACTTATCTATAACTGAGAAATCTCAAGACTGGGAGAGACCTCATGAAGGGCAGAAAGTTGAAAGGTCTGGCTGTAAGATAGCAATAACTAGTGAAAAAAAATGGCCTGCCTTCCCCCTGTGTATTTTTGGAATTAAACATCTTCTCAAGAATTAATTTTTATTACCTAATCACACACCACGTGTCCATTGCATGTCCTGAGGAGTGAGATGGTCAGGGTTTAGAGATCATAATCTGACTGAGGTTTAGGACATTCTTTTTCATCAGTCAAAACTAATTTTTGTCCATTCTCTATAAATGCTCCTCCACCTTAGCACAGTGATCCTCTGGGGTAATAGAGAGTCAAATACTCCTCATTTTTACTCATCAGCATTGTTACTTCACCAGCCTAAAGGTTTGCTTCAGGGCAACCTGAGAGATTGCCTGTCTGTCCCAAACACTTCCATGACTCTTCCAGAACTTAGGTTTCCCACTCACCAAGGCAGAAGGGCCAAACTTGTGCAAGTTTAAGACTGAAAAAAATATAAAAGATCTAAGCATTTACCTTTGCAAGCAATTCACGTAGTTCTGCCTCACTTGGGAAGCAACCCAGCGACCTGACAATGCAACCAATATCTCTGAAAGAAAGAAAGAACATCTCTGTCAATAAGTCTGCAATACAAGAGTCTCTGTGGAGAATCCAGATACTAGTTCAGAGTTTGCATGTAGGAATCCGCAATGTACAAGCCCACAAGCAGGCACAAGCATTTGCATGTGGACTTTTAAGATGATGTTTCGGTAACCAATGTCTATTTTTACAGACATTAAATACTCTGGAGCTCTTTGGAAGAGTGTAATTGTTCTTGTGATTTTCCCAAAAAATTCTTTACCACTGTGTTGCAGTGCTGCATGCAAGTTAATTTTCAACTGCTGCTCTCTAATTGTTAAGCTTTATTTCAGTAAAGTCTACATGTATAGAGTTAAAAAAACACTTGGAAGCAGTATACTGAGATGAAAGGTAAAAAAAAAAAATGTGTACATTAAATGCTATAAAGATACAAATTCTAACTGCATTAAAGAACAATTACAAAAGGTCAGGAAGGAGACAGCCCTGCTATGTCCCTGCTGTGCTCTGAAACACTCAAACAGAACAACAAAGTGGCTTATCACCACTCTGTTTATGCTGCAAATATATTCATAGCTTGCATTTACTGCTGAACCTGGTGCAGCTGTTCTGAGGCTCTAAATAAAAATCTGACCAAACTGCCAATGCCTCAAAATAGTAAGATGAAAAATATCACAGATTAGAAACAAAAGTAATGCAAAGCTGTAAAAAAGCTTTAGTGAGACTTACAGTACGATTAAAAACAGAATAACAGAAGCATCACTATTGCTTGTGATTTCCAATCCAATTCAACAACACAGAAATTTAAGTACATTTGAATATCTATTCAGAGTGCAGGTGGTTCCCATGATCCAAACCTCTGTGATCTGTTCATCTTGACCAGTGGTGAATTTTTCCATTTGATGGAAAAATCAGATTGCCTTATAAAAATAGTAGATACAAAGCGCAGTGACTTTTGTAAAATCTTGTAACAGTAAGGCCCTGAATGTGGCACACCAAGTACATGCAAAATTGTAAGTCTTTGACTTCCTCAGACAGGTCCCAAGGAGTTCCCATTCTGAAAACATTTGAGAAGCACTACAACAGACAAAAGAGAGGAAAAGGCTGGACAAAACTAGTTACAAAACAAAACCCAATCCCACAGATCCAGTTGTTATGAAATGAGGCCATCTACTCAAATTACTCGGTGAAGCCCTGCCTTTGTGGATGCAAATGGCCATTGGTGTCAGGGAGGTCAGGCGTTTAGGCATAATCCTTGTTCATCCATCCTATATCTAGTATGGATATACTGCATTTGTTGTTCTCACTCCTGCACTCCCTCACCTTTTCCAGCTAAAAGATATTTCTAAGTATTCCTTGCCTCCCCCAGAGGAACACCCAACACAAATCCTGCCTCCTTCCTGTCCCACGCTATTTCTACTCTCACAGACGCCAGAGATGGTAAAGCTGCCATCACCCTCCTGCCTCACCTCTCTCACAGCCAGCAAAACTGTGATGTGACTAAGGTAAGCCAGGCCTAGAAGAGTCTGCAAAATCTGGCCTTCCTGGTGCTGTATCTGGCAGCCTACGTGCATGCCAATATGAGGATGTTGTCTGAAGTGTCTGTGGTGAAAAAAGTCAGGTTCCACTTGGAAATAACACAGAGTTTAAAGGACCCTGATAGGAAACTGTATTTTGCTCCCAGCCACTTCCTCTCACTTAGTTCAGCAGCTGCAATTTCTCCCATGTAGTTTCTAGAATACAAAAATGACATCTAAAATCAAATTCATGATCATACAAGTTTTGTAACACAGGCACAATAAAATTTTGGGTCATGGTTTTCGCCCTACACGTAACACTTTCAATGGCAAGATTTGCAAAATCACCAAAGTCCTTGACTGAGAGTATGTTGTAAGCAGCATGAAACAATACTATCTTCCTCATGCTTAATTTTTTACTAATTTGTATTTGCATTAGGAGTCATGCAATGCCAGTGTTAGCCTGTCGAGCCAGTGTAATTTTCCATGTTTTTCATGGGTATCTCATATTTCAGGCAATAATATTCATATGTCTGCAACTGTGGTTAAGAATTGTGCTGTGCTGCCACCTTCTGATACAAGATAATCGGTCATTAATAATCCCGTTATTGTGATACAGCCCTGCACTATGAACCCAGGAATAATTAAACAATAAACTGTTATTCTTTGTCTTTAACTGTACTACAATAAAAATTAACATGAAATTGTGCATTTACTATGTTAAATAGACTTTTGGATGTCTCCTGTCTGGATGAATACATTTTTTAAAGATCTATTTGTATCATTTCATTGCTGTTACATTTCATCAAGCTGTATATCCTAGATATAATAGAGTGAGGAGTGTGGGAAGTTGTACAGCTATTTAGCCAAGACTGCAGATGTAAATGGCAAACAAATAAGCCATGAGTATGCCATGATGCAGTGAGGGCTAGGGGCTCCCCAGGGCTGTGGGGTGGTAGCAGTGGGGGTTCTGCATGGGGGCCAGGCAGCCAGGGCCCATCCAGAAGCAGGGCACCTGGGGGGCACTGGGGCAGCTCCATCTCTGGGCATCAGGCACCTCCCTGGGCATGGGACAAGAGAGGTAAGTAAGATCACTCTTCCCTAAAGAGCCCTGTGAACAAGGGAACAGCAATTATACTGTGTGTGGAGATAGTCCTGAAATTCCCCCTATCTAGTATAGCTGAAAAATCATTCCTTCTATGAAGTACTGAAATTTCTTAAATTTAGAGGCACTAGTAAGCATGCATTGCTAAAACAATCACATAAATATTTTGCATCTCTCTCACCTATGCTCTAGAATGTAGAAAAGATGTTTGGAACATTTAAAGATATTTTCCAATTTGGCTTCATGAAGAATGTTTAATGACTCCTTTGTAGTGTTTATGCTCAATAATTGGTTTATAACTAAAAGCTCTGGTGATATTCTTTTGAAAGTAGTAATTGGAAATATGAAAAATTACTCCAGTAAGCTTTTATGACAATAGCTTATAACAACCTGCTCTGTGAGACATAAACATGTGGTTTATGTATTTTATAACAAAAGCCATAGTTATGTCTAGGAATACTTACTTTAAAATGAAGTTTATGAAGCACTGCCAAATACTCAAACTTTAAAAAATACTAGAATTAAGATTATTAAGGAATTTTTAATAATAGAGAACAAGTGTTCACTATTTATCATAGGGTAGAAAAAATAAACCAGGGGCCACTCAAATTGTAATGTAGCAGATGTACAAAACCAACAAGAAATACTGCATATTTGGTAAATTCCTTATATTCCTACCCTAGGAAACTACTGGTAGCTCAACTGAGGGTACTAGGCTAAAGAGATTTTTGGTGTGATCAAGTATGACCATCTTTATGTTAGTTTTTATATTATTATTGTTGTTGTTATCATTATAATTATACACAACTAAATTATAGGCAAGTTTCTCCCAAGTCTCCTAAAACCACCTCCTCAGCAAAGCAATATCCATCTCCCATGTTACCCCAGAGGAAGGATGCATTTCCATTGAAAACACCTACGAGTGCAGGTACCTGTGACACACACTGGCAGGGACACCCCTTGATGTGCTGGAATATCCTAAAAGCAAGAAGTTTCATACGGGATCCAGGTCCTGTAGTGCCAAATGAGCTATCAGAGCAGGGATTTATTTGCTAGCACTAATTGTGGCCTTAGACCTCTTGTCTAGCTGCAGCTTCCTCTTGCCCCATTGCACCACCAGTCTCAGTATTTCTCTCTCAAGCCAATTTCAACCAGTGAACAATACAAAATGTCTATTAAACCAGCAAAGACATACTTATCCGATCTGGCCAGAGTTATTTTTCTCTATATTTGACCCTGTAATATTTCTTTGTGAATATATTTACAAACCTGGCATCCACAGTTTTATTGCTTTCCCGGTCAAACACCTCAAAAGCTTCTCTAATCTTTTTCTCAATGTCAGCTACTTTGCCATCTGCAAAGAGAAACATAAGAAAAAGAAACATTCACTGTGCTGTTGCAACTGATTCATTTCCACTTTGAGACTTGCAACAGCAGAAGCACCAAAACTGATAAAGGGGCAGATAGGAAAGATACTTCGAAAAAGCAGAAATTATTCTGAAAAAAAATCCACTCTAAATGCCGAATCTCTCATTTTGTATTAGTAATATGGCCTTGCTGTGGCTCTGCAGCCACATCAAGTCTGGTGGCAATGGTGCGCCTGAACTGCATGATCACCAACCAGGCTGCCCAGGTGTGGACGCTGCCCAGAGTGTGCCACAGCTCCCGCTGGACCACAGGCCTGAGCCCTTCCTGGATGCCACGGTGTCAGTGGAAGGAGCAAGGCAAACATGGGCTTGCCCTGAGACAGGGCTGAGTCACTTCATCCAGGTTCCTGCATCCAGGGAAACATAAGTGCTCTCATGTCCACTGAGTTAGTCATAATGTATGAAAAGCTGAGAACCAGGGATAAAGAGATGGCTAAAATATGTGCACAGTGAATACAGCTCATGGTAAATAATTTATTACAACAGTTTGGAAAAGAAGACAATCTCCGCAAAGGGGAAGGAGTAATTTGCTGCATTTTCTTTTCAATCTCAAGAAATAGGGGAAGAAGAACCCCAAGTTATCACAGATATATCTTGTATAAGCCAGAAATTGCATTCTTGGGGCAAGCTAAGTACCAGGAAATAAATTATGAAGGAAAAATGTAAAAAAGGGAAAGGGTCTGTCTCAAAAGAAAATCTCCCTGGTAAGAAAGTTGGGGTAAATAAAGAGTGAACTGAATGTTTATTTATGAATGTTTGACTCTAGGTGAGAGAATATGGGAAGCAAAATCACATGGAGCTGAACTTTTGGTTCCTGTGGCTAAATACAACCCCAAACTCCATTTGGCAAAGCAGCTCATGAGGCAGCATTCTTTGAGCTAGTCCCCAGCCTCCACAGCAATGCCACAAGGAAAATCTGAGTGACAGTCAGAATTAGATTGGTATGAGAGACCCTTGTTTACTCATTTTCATACTTCTCTTCTGTATTTTCAACATAATAAATAAAACACAGTTCTCTTCTAGTACACAATTTATTTTCTTCATTAGCTGATGTGGTGTTAAGTTTTGTTGAGCAGTTCTGACCAACATTAAGCCACTGGACCTTTTTTCTACAGGCATAACAAATTCATACCTAGTTTTCTACAATCCCAACACTAGGGAATCCCTGGGACTGTAGTGTGCAATCCAATTTTTTCATTTGATTTCTTGCCCTCATGACAGAAATATCTTTCTGCTGGCAAAGGGTATCAGAACTGAACATAGTTGAATGGTACACTGGCTTTGTGATCTCCCTCTTAATCTTGACGCATGAGCTTTTTTCATCATATTTTCTCCCTGTGTGCTGTTGAGGAGGGCAGAGAGAGGCTGGGTGGGTGCCTGACAGCTTGCCAAGGTCAGCTCACCACAGGCTGCAAACTCTTCAGTACAGCAGTGATTGAACAGCTATAAGGAACCTCTTCTTCATGTAGCAGAGAGGTGCATTCCCTTATAATACTACAGCTGCCTGCTGCTTTCCATCTGTGTTTGGTACTGAACTCCCCAGAGAATACGTAAAGAGAAGAGAGGTATGAATATACCCTGTATTCCTCCCTTGGACTTTATTCCCCTGATGGAAGCATGGGTAGGAACTCGTACAATGGACTGGAGACTGGAACTCACTGAGGAAGAAGAGCCCTGTCCAGTCCCCAGACACAGGACAAGCTGTATTCTTTTCCTAGCTTGACAGTAATGCCTACGTTTTCTGGGCCTAAGTGCCAGTAAAACGTATACTGAATTCTTTAAAAAAATCCCGCAGTTCAATCCAAGTGAGCCTGATTCCCCATAAAGAAGTCCCTAAACTACTAAATTTTAAGGGTTTTTTCCAGTGACTTCAAAGAGTCTGGGATCTAGCCTTCAGTGTAGACTTGGAGTTTAGTTCTTGAGATCAGGCCCTATAACTGTATACTATGATTTGCAACAGAGAAATCCTGGAGGAAAATTTATAGCTTTAAATTCCTGTCTTGATGTGTACGTCTTCTGTAGAAATAAAAACTAGGTAGGAGAAGGCAGGGGAAGATTTTAAGTACTGGAACTATGTAAACATCCAGCCTTTTCAAGCTTTTCTCCATGAAAAGAGGGTACATTAATCTTACCTGTTTCAAGAGGCCTGACAAACAAAGGTCCTGAAATGAAATGAACTTGATGATTTAATCTAGGTATCAGATAATCTATATTTCTTCCAAGAACTCAGAGGAAGTTGTTGATTAAAAGCCACATCCATGGAAGAAAACATAATATACTGTATTCCTCTCAAAGACTCCTGGGGAGATGAGTAAACACCTAATAAGCTACTGACTAAATCTCTCATCTTCCCTCTAGGAATGAAAGGCAAAGATGTTCAGCATAGTTCAGGACGGCAGAGCTAGTTATCTGAAGACTTCTGTGATTCACTCTAAACCTCTCTTTGGGAGGGGAAAGAAGACGGATTCCAGCTTTAGGATAAGAAAAGGGTAAAGTTTTAAAATTACACCTTCAAGAAGGGCTCAAGAGATCAGATAGGCAGTTAACTCAGCAGATGTGATGCTCTAATGTACTGAAATCTTCCTGTACAAGGAGACTCTGCACCATGGGTAGATCAGTGAAAGTTACGTGTTGCTCTGTGGAACAATGTTTTATCTATTTTTCAGGACAGAAATACTTACACCTTGATTGAATAAAAGATTTCACTCGCCTATTCTACTAACAAGAAAAACAATACACAATATCAAAGATAAAATTATCTGCTTCTAATTGTTAAAATAAATAAATATCGAAACATACCATGCTACACAGGATTCCAATACCTACAAATACTAATTTCCTCATATGAGCCCTGTTGAGATGATATATTATTCCCAATTCTATGCTGCTAAAATGCTTCAGATATTTGTCATTGTTGTCTCATTCTAATTTATCTTCCTACCACACGTGCAAAAAGGAGACAAAATGTCTTAAAATCTACTTCTCATACACATCAACTGAAAGTGTATTCGCAATCCGTTTTCTTTCCTGTATTATCTTTTGTTATTTTCCCAGTTTGTTTAGTGTGAACTAGATAGAGCTCTAGACACCGTCAGTTAAGTAAGACTGGCAGGGATCTGGGACTCCCAGATCAATTCTGGTGGTTCTTTCAGACTGAACTGCTCCTCTTCAGCTTGCCCACACTATTGCCCAGCACTCTGAGGCCCACTTGAAGCCAGCCCTTAAGCAGCACAGCTACCTGGGTTGTGACATTTCTTCTTCAAAGACTACACTTGAGTCTTTGTAGGGAACAGAAGCCATTAGCTGGATGTGACTCTGCCAGACTCTTGAGTAATGAGGATTTTAAAAGGGGATTTCTAGGTGATACAGTTAGCTAAATTCTACCATTCATTTAACTGCATGAGCTTGCTGTCTTTCCTTTCTTGGGCCAGTTGATCTGATGGTTCAAAAACCTAACCTTTCCTTTCACTTAAGAGAAAAAAAGACTTATCATAAGAACAAGTAGCCCAACATTAAACAACCACTTAACATGCTGGGGAGCAGCATTTGTCTGCTGCTCAAAGGAAACATTTAGTCTCTGTGCTGCCTGATGAACCTATTAACATTTACTGGAACTCTTTCACACTTTGTAAAGAGCAAAATTAAGGGCTGATTTGTAGAAGCACCAGTGGACCTGATTTTATTACTTAGTGTTACTGCTCACACACCTGAAACATTAATCTTTATAAACATTAATCTAAGCATATTTTAATAAATATAGTCAATTTTATATTTAAACTCCTCTGTGTATGTGGACACCTCACTAATTACTCCATCCTCTCTTCATGGTACCATATTATGGTTACAAGGAGGTGTGAGGAAACTCCTGAGGTCTCTGCTGACAGGAATCCTTTCTCACATGGGGCTGACTTGTGGAACTAGTCAGTCTGAAAGAACAAGGGACACAACGAGGTAACCCCAACTCAGTGGGGACAGTTTAGAGTCATTTACATGTTGTTGTTCCAGTCTTACTTAAAGTGCTGTTATCAACAGCTCTTTTGTAGATCTCCCATCCACTAACAGCACAAAGTACAAAATCATATCAGTGGCAATACATTACAGCACCATTTCTTCTCTTTTCCACTAACCACTATTTCAACAAAATAAGTGGCCAGTGACCTTGGTCCTGTCAGTTGAACTGGGAATGAAATACAAAGACTGCCATGATGTAAAAGTAACATTTTTAAGAAGGCAACGGACACAAAAGAAGATGTGTCTATGCAGTCAGTCATTTAAAAAAATCTGGGTCTTATAGGCTCCTGCAATCTGCACTCAGCTTCAGTAAACCTCCTCTTTCTGCTCATGGATCCAAGTTACTGTTTTTAACCACCCTCCCCACACTGCTCCAACACTCTTCTATAAGGCCTCTATAACCACCCTTCTTAGGATGAAGGAGATGAACTAAAAACCAAAAGAGATTTGTCTTTGATGTTTGCAGGAAAAAGAAAAAACCACAACAGTAAGAGACTTCATAATTCAAACTCTGAGGTTATTAATTAGCTCTTACAAGATCTAACCAGAATTTTAAGTAAGTTCTAACTGGACCATCACCTAGGTCAAGATATTAAAGAGCTGTCACAATACTCAGCATCACCTGTACAGGTGAAATTTCAAACACTTTCAGATAATCTCATCAGTTTTATCAAGGTGCTGTGTTTCCAGAACAAAAAGGGAAAGCCAGTGTTGTGTCATAACATGAATTCTTGGTGATGGTATCAGCGTAAGTTGTTCCTACGCTACTGCTTCTCTTTCCTAGATCCAAAGCAAAGTATACAACTTCCTAAATTTTTCTGCCACAAACATTTGCATTGCCTTCATGTTAAATGTGGGGAGCTTGACTGACTTAAAAATAATTCAGAAAGCTTTCTGCACCCCAAAGAAAAAAACCTTAGAGCATTTAACTAATTCTATTTTAAGAAAATTACCGAGACAAAGGAACATAAAGAAAACCATTCTGAGGCCATTCGAATATGACTTATTGGCAAGACCTTTCTGCTCTGTAGAGGAAAAGGCATGCATTAGATATTTTTCTTGTGACCTTCTTAATTCCAGAGGAAGCTTAATGTACAGTCAGCCTAATGTGCTGAACCAGCAATTGTGTGCCATGCTCTAAAAATTTTGAGGTAAGACAAATATTTTTCCTTCTTTACTCTGTACCTTCTATATCATGTATGATATTAATGTATTATGTGTCAGAAAATAAATGAATATGATTAAGCTGTAAGCTTGCAGAATATGCAATGTTGTTTCTCTGTGTCTTGTGATACATAATGAAATAATTTAGGATATGTGATCACTGAAGAGTGGCATTCTAGAAAGACAAATCAAGAATATTTTGGAGAAAAACAAGAGGTTTATAAAGCAGCTTGAGTCCTCCACAGAAGGGATAAACCTATTCCTTAAGTGCAACCCAAAGAAAACAAATTGATGAAAAATATTGATGGCACCAATGGGAAATGTGTCACCTGAGTTTAGCCATTAAAACTGAATGAAGGGCTAAAACATGTAGCTTCATGAAATTTGGTAAACGTCAGTTCCCAAGAAATGACCAGTCTTCGCTGACAATACTACCTACTCCAGTTTGGGGATGCAAGCTATGGCCTGCAGACTCAGGAGAGGGAAAATGCTTTCTCTCCTAGACAAGAAGCATCCTATGTTAATATAATAATACTCAGACAATCTGAATTTTAGTGTGTTGGTGCAGAAGAATAAAAAAGCTTAACTGGTTTATGTAGAGGTCAATTTCATGCATTTTCAAAGAGTCAAAAATGAAATCTCAAGAACAGTAAAAGCTTTTTTGTTCATAATTCTCAGAATTGTTGAGAACTAGCCATGTCATTGCTCCCTATTGCTTATGTTTGTCACAACATACACCATGTATGGACCTGGGAGTCTGGATTGACAGGAGGCTGAACATGAGCCAGCAGTGTGCCCAGGTGGTCAAGAAGGCCAATGACATCCTGGCCTGGATCAGGAACAGTGTGGCCAGCAGGAGCAGGGAAGTGATCCTTCCCCTTTACTCAGCGCTGGTGAGGTCACACCTTGAGTATTGTGTTCAGCTCTGGGCCCCTCAGTTCAGGAAGGACATTGAGGTGCTGGAGCGGGTCCAGAGAAGAGAAACGAGGCTGGTGAAGGGACTTGAGCACAAGTCCTATGAGGAGAGGCTGAGGGAGCTGGGGTTGTTTAGCCAGGAGAAGAGGAGGCTCAGGGGTGACCTCATCACTCTCTTCAACTACCTGAAAGGAGGTTGTAGCCAGGTGGGCATCGGTCTCTTCTCCCAGGCAACCAGCAGTAGGACAAGAGGGCATGGTCTCCAGCTGTGCCAGGGGAAATTTAGGTTGGTTATTAGGAAAAAAATTTTTACAGAGAGAGTAATCAGGCATTGGAATGGCCTGCCCAGAGAGGTGGTGGATTCACCGTCCCTGGAGGTTTTTAAGATGAGACTGGATGTGGCACTGAGTGCCATGGTCTAGTAACCATGGTGGTTTTGGATCAAGGGTTGGACTTGATGATCTTGGATGTCTTTTCCAACCCAGTCGACTCTATGATTCTATGATTCTATGCGGTATGCAGATAAACAAGCAAACCCTATCATCACTGTGAATCAACAAAACCAAAACCCTACACTCATCATCATCATCTATGCAAGCAACCTTGGACTAAAAACATAACCTCACCCTATTGTCATTCCTCTTTTCCTAATGGCAGTACATGTGAGAGCTGAAAAGTTACCTGGGTGTTTCCATCACAGTAACTGCCTCGTGGGAAACTAATAGAGAATAAAAATAAAGGGACTGTATTTAAAAATAGATACACAGAATGGAGCTTTCAGAGTGGAGCAATCAGAACAATCTTTGCACAGCCCCATCGTACCTAATGAAAATAACCACAAGAACAAAACCACCAGCAGCAAATAGAGTTTGGAAAAATCAGGTAATTAATTTGATGTCTGATAATAAAACACAGGTTGTCAGTTTCATGACAGCTGTGGAAAAGTTAATTGCAAAAGCTACTTCAAATTCTGACACAAAAATATTAAACACAATTTTTCCTTTTTATCATCTTTACATAAGACAATTGTAACATGGACAAAATATATAATAAAGTGACGTAAAAAATTAGGCACTACCTTGACTCCAGTTTTGACTATGAAAACGATACTATTTTATAGAATTCTGATAGCATTAAAAAGCAAAAAGATTTCAGATCAACCACAATGGAAATACCTTGTTTAGTTCCATTAGAAGTTGACAAATTCATTAAAGACTTATAACAAATTATATAGCAATTGTGCATTTCAACCTCAAAGTTGAAAAATGCAATAATATATCACTTTGCAAAATATATCTAGTTTGTGTTAGTCAGTTGGTAGCAACTAATGAAGTTACAAGTTGCCAGTAACCTCACCTAATGAAACAAGATATCCTGAATATTATCTCAGGTTTTGACTGTTCAGTAGGTGTTATTTTAAATGCCATGGCATTCTAATCTACCATAGATGCAGATGTTTCAATGCATGTGGGAACAAAAACTAATAAAACTAATGGGACAATTAGCAAACCAATTCAATTCTTGAGAAACAAAGTATAGAAGCTATTGCTGCCTTGATAAGCAGTCAAGCTTCTAATTGCTGTAGCACAGAACAAAACAGGCCATGGAGGATGCCACATCAAGTTGGAAAAGAAGGCATAAATAGTCAATGTCTTTCACCCCCAGTATTTCCAAAGGTGTTTAAACCCATAGTTCACACTACCTCAAAACCCAATTCATAATTAAGTGTCATTGATTTGAAAGGGAATAGCCACCATTCACAAAGTTCTTATCCTATTCATCTCTCCCCAGAAGTGCTGGAGTCATGGTCAGTCTTGTCTGCTGCCCTCCCTTCTGGATCAAACGCAGTTCTTATCAATGGAAAAACATTTGTTTCCCTCATGGTACACATTCTTGTAGGTCATCAAGCCAATTTTAATGCTGTCACTTCTTGCAGGTTGCTCCTGCAAGATGCCACTGTTTATCCTGCTCTGTGCTGGGCATGCAGCTCCCGCAGCAGTACAGAGAGATCACTCAGTAACCTCAGTACCTGGTAACTCATCCCTGTCTGCCTCGAGTCATTATGATATAACAGCTTGAAGAGCTGCTGTATTCAGAGCTGCTGTTTGCTTGCTCTGTCCTGAGCTTGCACTGTGTTTCTCAAAGCCAGGGGATGCAGATGGCAAAGTACGTCAGCATGAAGCCACAGTGGAACTACAACCACTGCCTGGGCTTGCTGCAGATAATGCATTTGCCTATGGGAATGGAGAAGGGCAAATTACAAGGAATAGCCTTGCTGCCTCTCCAAATTCCTTAACAGATGCTTGCTGCAACACAAAATTGTCCATATGTTGGAGGGAACCAACAAACCATTTTTTCCTGCATCAGTTCCTATACTACAACCCTGAGAGCCTCCCTGTGCCCAGACTCCTGAATCTGAAGCATTAATTTCCCTGGTTCCACCCAGTTCTTTCGGGAAGTCCCCAGAACGGAGGATTGCGATTTGTCAAAGAAATAAAAGGCGTAAGGAACTCCTACACCCAAAACGCAAACGAAACTTTCTTTAAACTTACTGAAACTATTTATAGCCAAGCAGAACTTACAAGTGAAGGCAATGTTAAATGTTAGGAGTGGCTGAGTGGGATTGGGAACCAGCAAGAATCCTGCTAATGGGATACAGTGTTTCTTACAGTCCCTAAAATTCCACTAAAGGCTCTTCAGGGCTGGGCATGTGAAGTGTTTGCTCCTGAGGAAGAGATATGAAAGACAGACTGCAAGTCTGGTGCCACTGAAAAAAAAAAAAAAGGCATCAGCACATGCTGAGAATGTGGTAGGGAATACGAATCTGCCCCTCCTGTTATCTAGTGGATCTCCTATACACAGAAATGCACAAAGGCAGGGGTGACTGACACTACCTCAGCTCTGCTCGCTTTGCTGTTCCTCTAGGATAGCACCCATTTGCTCCGCTGAACCTCCTTTCTCAGCTTCGTGCTCTTCTCATCATAATCTCCAGATCTTTTCATGTGCTGTCTGTGATGAGTCTCTCCCCTACCCCACAGGCAAGAAATCCCTTCCTTCCTCCTGCTCAAATTGTTCCTCAGGACCTTATAGGTGAGGACAAGCTCTGTCTACACAGTTCTGGGGCATACTGAGGCAAAACACTACAATCACAGGGTTTGTTAGGGAAAAATCATTCCCTTGTAGGCAGCTCATCTGAATGATGCAACACAGGTGCTTATCAATCCATGTCAGTGACAGCACTTCATGCATCCCAGGAGAAGCTCAACAAAATATGCCCTGATGCTTTTACAGTACACAATCTGTGGGGATATACTATGATACTGAAGCATCAGTCTTCATAACCATTAGCAGAAAAGCCTGTAATCCTGGGAAATGATCAAAGAATACTACTTGGCTGTACTCAGGTAAGAAATTTTTTTTTTTGAGGGATAGTACGGAAGGAGTCCTTCCTACTTGCACTTCACAGAATGACTTTTGGATTTGGTCTGTGTCCATCAAAGAGGAAAAATGGAGGTGTAGTGGCTGGCTGGCTGGTATGACCATTCATCTGGGATGGAACACACATCATGTTCCAGGTCAAAGCAATTACGATGACAAAGACTCTGGCAGGGATTCCTGAGCTGCCGCAAGTCCAGGCAGCAGCTCATAGCAGCAGCTTGCTAAGATGGGAAGTGGAAGGTCTTGGAAGTGTGCAGGCTTGGCCAGGAATTGGCTACAGCACTAGATACTCCTGCTGATTAAGTGTTCTGGACCTAGTAGCATGTCCAGGGGAAAAAAAAATCAAAAAAGAGAACAGTAATTTGGCCTCATTCTGGTTAAAATTCTGACACATTTTCTAGAGAGTAATTTGTAAACCATGCTACAGCATTCCTTCTTCATCTGCAAGGAAAATGGTCCAATGGAGGTCATCATCCACTACCTCATTGGTGGTAATAGGCAGAAACTCTTCTATCACAACATAGCAAAGCAAGTTGGATTTCCACATAGGCAGCAGCACAGGTAGGTTTTCTGCTCTCTGTTTTGACCAGCCAGGATGACACTGTGCAGGAAGATTACTACGATTACTACCTTTAAGTAGCAGGGAAGTGTGCAAGCAAATACTTGGCACACAGCCCTCCTCCAGCTCCAACTTCATGTTGCTCTGCTGCTGCTGCTCCACCTTGTCACAGCCCTGAGCTCCTCCTGTCATCTCTCATAGTCCCTCGGCTGTGGGTGCCAGTGCCCACTGACAAGCACCTTGCTGCTGTGTGACTTCATAGCTCAATCTTGGACCTTTCCCTATAGCTGCAGCTTAGAGATTTTTATCACCATGAGTACAAAGTCTTTCTGAGCTCTGAAACCCTCAACAGTGAGAGCTAATGTCCTGACCTGATCTTCTTAAGCACCTTACTCCTTGTGCCTTGACACACTGCCATCCCACCCCCTTTTTAAATAGTGTGGGGTCATGCTTTGAACAGTAACATACATCTTATTGTCTATACCCTCTGGAAAATACATAACACCAGGAAACACAAGGAATGCATATGGGGCTTGCCCTGCATATGCTCAAACCTCAGATAAAAAATAAGGGTAATCTTTTAGAGCCTGAAAGAATCTGGAGTCATCATTACTTACTGCAGAAACGCTTGGCAGTCCTCCTGAGCGTCTTTCAAAATACAACAGCACCCAGGCTGACCATGGGGGTTTCTCTCTTCCCAGCTTTCAGAGGAGTCTGTCAGCCCACACGTTCTGCATTTGTTGTTGCAGAGTCCTTGAAGAAAAGCCAGTTTCTTCTTTTTTGTCTCTCATATTTGGTCGAGTGTTGAAACATTTTTTTTTTTTCCTGAAATCCATTTTTCCTTTTTTCACTTCTTGGAGGGAAATGTTGGATGAGATGGGCCTTAAGATAGGACAGTTACAATAGTATCACAGGACAGAGAAAGCTACTGAGCCCTGGATCACAGATGTCAAACATTTTATGTCAGGAGTAGCTGTAACATTTTTAGAGAAATAATTAGGGCATAGCAGGAAATGTTCAACTGCAGCTCTCAGGATCTGGCCCTGCCTGTCTTCCCAAGCAGTTGGCCATAGCCCATGCTGCTTTATTTCCATGGGCCTCACAACTGTTGCAGATTATTATTTTGGAAGCAGCATGCAATAAGGACTCTCAGGAAGAATCCAAATTGGACCTAACTGGTCTCAATTATGACCTGAATTTCAGCCAGACAAGCATATCATCATTTTGCAGCTACTCCACTGGTGACTGAGATTGACTTCACAAAACCTGGAGCTTCATGAGCCAAAGCAGCAAGGTCTGACTAACACCCTCACCCTAATCATTTGCACAGGTCCAGCTCTAACAAAAAATCTCTCCTTCTGCTAGCAGGTGACCACAGACAAGTTGCCAAATACTTGCCATTGCATGCAACCGACACTGAGGGCAGTGAAACAACATGCTCTGCGCTGAGCTGCAGATTGATGGGGGGAAATCCTTTCCTTTTGATACAAAGGTCTTCTCTTCTGATCAGATGATGTGGAGATGTGCCTCCAGTCATCCAAAGAAAGAAAGTAAGGAAGTCTGATGTATGCATAGATCTGGATTGCTTCCTGTATGCCTGTGATTCACAGGTAATATACATTCAAATACCTTATACTTCTCTTGAGGAAAGTCAGGATGTTATTCTTCCTTCAGAGAAGTCAAAGAAATGCCAGCACTTGATGTTTTTTAGCCTGCAGAAAATAATCATGACACTTTTTTTAAAGTCAATACCAGCTGCATGCAGTGTCCCTTTTCGTAAGGCAGGGAAAAATCTCCATCAGGGATATCTTGTACATCCTTGAAGTCCCAGCTCTGGCAGTGGTATCAACCAGCACCCCTGTGGCAGCTCAGAGCTGGCAAAAACAGTCATCTACACTGTTGCAATTTGTTCTATATCTTTCTTTTGTCTCAGCCACACCTGAGATATAACGAAAGAGCTATGTGTAGCCCATACTTATATTCTCTTTCATCATCACCAGCAAACTGCCCTGCAAGGATATGTAGCTCTCCTGGTGATGCCAAGTCTCGCTGTATCTCCAGCTGCTGCTGAAAAGGAAAAGCTTACATAGGCTGTGACACTGGCAGAATACAACCCGTGCTGTCTGGTCACAGAAGGCATTTGTCCCCATTTCTCCCGGACTCCCCACACTGCTGGCCCCAGAAGCAGACAGGAGAGCCACAAAGGACAACTCCAACATCCACAGCTCACTACACCCATGCACCACCCCACACTCCAACAACGTGCATCAATGCACGTGCTGCTGCGGCCCCAAAACAGCAGCTCACTCTGCCAAGGACATGGGACAGCCCCAACAGGGCCCCTTGTCACTTGACACTGACAGTGGACACCTGAGTGCACGTGTGGCAGCAGCAAACATCTTGTAAATTGAATATGCCTACTGAACTGCCTCTGCACAGAGACTGCTCAAGTGGTCCAGAACTAGGGACCAGAATCAACTGGACACTAATGCTCTGAGAACTAAAGTATTTTAAACAAAAGCCATTATGAAGTTAAACTGCGGTACTACAGTATCGCTGCTAGAATACATCAGTTTGTAAACTTTCTTCTTTTGAATCTACAATATAAGAGGAGAATGAGGGTTTTAAGTATAACTTTTAATGCATGCTGTTATTATGTAACGTAGCACAAGCCCTTCAAGTTGCCTCATAGAGTGTTAAATGGGTTAGAAAAATAGTTTCCAAACTGGTTGCAATTCTATCGGTACTACTCTGTCTTTGACGAAGCAAAGGAAGACTGTTAGAGAGAAACAAAATGGCAAAAGGATTACAGGGGTTTGCAGCAGCTGCTCCTTTTCAAGGAGCTGTCTTGAAAGTATCATTTACAGTCCTGAATCACTTTCTTTATACACCATGAATGAAGATGAACCTCCAATTTTCTTTTTGTTTGCCTAAGAGCAATATCCTGAATTTGTACAGCATTTCAACTGACAAACTTAAGACATACACATTTAACAATCAATTAACAACATTCCTGTAATCATTTGAGACAGGCTAAGCTGTCATTTTCCAAAATTGGGTACTCTATACTTTCTTAGAGATAGACATTTACAATTGAAGCCCGTTATTTATAAAAATATCTTCTGAGACCCACCAGGCAGCATCTAATCCAACCTCAAAAGGAGTGGGGATCAGAGGTAGGTTTGCCAACTCCAGCTCCTCATCGTGCCACTAGCTTTTACCCTCGCATTGGGTACCTGCTTCTCTGGCCATCTCTGCACACCCCAAGGCCCTCCACTGACTGTCTCATTCCCTTCCCTGTGTCACTGCCATGCTGAGTACAAGGCTGGGCTGGGATGCCGCTGCCACAGCCCCTTCTTCCCTCAGGATACCTCACAGGATGTGTAGGAGATATTCTCAGCTTCTGCCCCTCACCTCAGCCATAATCTCAAGGCAGAAATAGCTGCGGCAGCCAAACCCCACGGCGGGATTTGGCCAGGACAGAGCATTGGTGTGACCAGCACCCTGTCTGCATGGCCACCTCCCACCTAGGGGCTAAACACTGGGCATGACAACAGGTTCATGTCAGATCTCTGTTACCCAAAAGACCATTTCCCTTCCACAGCCTCCAGCCCAACACATTTTATTGCCAATAGCAACGAAGCAGTATCTGTTCGCACAAAATACAGGTGCTCCTAAATTGCAAAAAAAAACCTCCCAACCTCTCAGATCTCAGAGTAATTAGTATGTAGACATGGAAATTCTTAATAACATGTTAACTATTGTTGGAAAGCTAATTTGTGGGAGTTCTCAAGCTCCCTGTCAGCCCTGTGTATCTGCTGGTTGGTATTGTTTAAAAGACAAAAAAGTTTAAAGCCTTTGTCTGCACACCAGCCAATTTTTATTCAATAAATCATCTAGAAGTAGAGCCAAACTGAAAAACTTCTGTCGTTTTATGCACCATGGAAACAAGAAACAAGTCAATCTGCAATTACCTATTCTACATTCATTTGAGATCAATTTTGCTGGGTAAGTGTAGCCACGAGGATCAGATCTACAACCTGTATTTGTCCATGGACAGAATTTATTTTTTGTTTCACTCTCAAACAAGTATAAATATTAAAACATAAATCAGATTGATGCCAGGATGCATCTTAAACTGCATTACAGTCTAATAAAGGCTATAAACTTTTATTCTCATGTAATTTCTTACAGTAATGTCAACAAGAGAATATAAAAATATTCATAGTGTTCATCTGTAAATTCCACTGTGATAAAACTGCACACTGATTTCCTAAGTGATCTCATATATTCAGATTTTCTTCCAGAGCTGAAATATTGCTTGCTTGAGCCCTATGAAAGCCACTTATTTTTAACAGCTCATACTAATTTTGTATATTTTCCCATAAATGAAACACTGCCACTTTTTAAATTGAGATAATCTGTCTGATAGACTACTCTAGCCTGAAGGTTTATTGTGAGTGTTTAATTTATAGGTTTTGTACCTTTCAAATGCTGATGCTCATTCATGAAACTCTCAAAAACATATTTTAAAATCCTCAATATAGCGAGACCCTTAAATGTACTCATGTGCTTAACCGTCATGTGGCTCATGTTATCCCATTCAGCAGGATTCCCCAAAGCCTTACAAGGCTTAAGTGCTTTTCTGTGTCAGGTTTGAAACTCTCATGTTAATTAAGTGTGCTCCAAGCAGAATTAATGGTTACGACTGCCTACAGTGCTCATGGCAGCTCCTAGGCTCCCTAAGCTTTGACTTGAAACTTTATTAAAACAGAACGAGCAGTGATAGCGCATTTTCAGTATCTCTAGCAGTATCAAAAGGCAGGCAGAGCCAGGTGACATGGAAAGGGAAGGTTTAGATGCTAATTCCAGACACAAGAAGATTCAGCATGGCAGGTGATGTAGTGGCAACTCTGCTTCTTTGCAAGAAGGTAGTAGTTGAATGGGATATGTAGTAGATCTTACAAAATGTTATCTCCAGTAAAGCCCTGATTTCGCCAGCATGCCAGGCAGCCAACCTGGGCCGGTAAAGAGCAGACATATAGGTACGACTGAACACACTGTTACTGTATTTCCATACTAAAATTGGGGTGAAACCTCTTTCTCATCTCCACTTATAACATCCACTCGACAGTGTGTCTTCATATGTGGCAGGAAGATGTTTTGTGACGCCCCATTACATATGGCATCTGTAACTCAAACTACCCAGAACAACTACTAATCATTTACCAGAGAAAACCATCATTGCAGAAGGTTATTCCCCATAAGGTTATTCTCCATAAGTCTTCACATCCGAATAGAGTAACTTTCTGAAGGACACCTGTTATCCAGAAGTAGTTGTTTGGTTTCATGTGGGCGTAACAGGGTGAAACAGGAACTCAGATTATTTAATATACTCCCGTTTGGATTAAAATCCATGACTTATTAGTTGCATTTTAAATATGCACTGTCTGGCAGAAAGAATATGGTCTTACCAAAAACTCTAATACCAATCAATTACATAACATTTCCATAATGATACAGGAACACTGAGCGTTCTCTCCTTTATGTACTTTTTAAAATCCCATATGGAAAAAAATATGTCTTCTGTCTAATTCTACTTGAGGCACTACCAGTCTGACATTTCGCTTTCAGGTTCTGGTAACATCAGTATTGAGATCAAAGGTATTAAAACTTAGAAAATCTGACATGTTGTGTCAAATTACAAAGACAGTATCTGAGAGCAAATGGAAGAACAGACAGACTGAATTAAGTAGCAGAAAAGGGAAAGGCACAGAATAATAGGAGGGAAGATAGGGATAAATGCACAAAAGTGAAACATTAAGCAAATAGTCTAGCATGATCAGATGGGTATGAAAAAAACATTAAATATAGTTGAAAGCACAAATGTAGGGCTATAAATTCATACATAAAACACATAGCTACAGATATTATGGGCACGATCCCATTAACACTTACGCATATACAAGATTTTATTCACAACATTTGCTTAAGTTAGAGGGTAATATTCATGTGAATAACATGTTCAATAGGCAGAAGGATTTGGCCTTTCACCGTTTTTCCTTGTGTACATCATGTACATCTGTAAAACATTTAAGCAGGCATTTCGACTTTGAAGAAGACAGAACCTGGAAGATAATAGGACCTAAGGGAAACCTTTCCATGAAAGCTGGTGGAACTGCAGTTCTGCAAAGAACAGAGAGGAATACTCTAAGGACTAATTATTTGACAATGCAACTAATGTTATTAGTTTGAAGCATAATAAAGTAAAAGCTGCAGTTTGCACAGATGTGGAATACTTGTCAGAAGAAAGCATAATCAATGTGCGAATCCGGAGTCGGGGAATCCTATTAACCCTCTAACTGCTATCAGCAAGAAGGCTAATAGCAAGCCTAAAATGGTGTAAGCGACTTATTCTTAGGGGATTGCTTCTGCTAATGAGACTTTTAGCTTACCTCAGCTGTGTTTATAATAATGAGGCACCTTTATAGGGCGATAAGCAACTGGTTTGCCTAACAGCAGACACTGTTGTGATTCTCTTGAGTGACTTTTCCCTGTGATACAGGTTATTTTCTTCATTCTATAGATAAGAAACTAAATGTCACTTTCCATGAACCATTGGCAGGGCCAGGGATGGAGTTTATGGATCAAGGACATTTAGGATGACAGTACAATTTTCCTCTAGAAGATGGCATCTGATACTCTACTGGGAATAGTGTTTCACAGGATGTTAAAAAACATGAAGTGTAAAAAAACCCAAGAGATCTGTCCTTAGAAATACAATAATTAAACTTCTTACAAAGCACTCTCACTTTGAAGCGACAAAAAAAGTCATTTAAAGCCATTATTTGAGCAGTCAAAAACCTATGACCTTTCTTCTCCAAGAGTTTCTGGTTGTGGATTACCAAAATGGTACAAAATCTCAGTATTACACATATGAGTGCCCCAAATACATGGAGCTTGAACTTCCCAATACTACTGTTGTCCTGCCAGAACACCAGATTCTCCCTTCTCGGATGGTTTGGCAGACTTCTAGGCTGCTATCCTATCATCTCTATTCACCTCTGCCAGCGCTGCACCTCAGCTTCATTTGCAACACTGAAAAGATGCAAAAAATGCGCTTTCACAAGACTAAACAAAAATGACAAACAATATTAAAAACAGCCACTTTTAGAACAGTCCTCAACAAAGCTACATCAATCTTATTTTTCAATGTCTGTGAGGTATCTGTGTGTGCAGTTAGAAATACTTCTACCAAAATCAGATTACTCATCTAGCACTATCCACAGCAACTATTTATACAGGACTGCCCTGTGGAATATATTATTTGTTTTCTAAACAGTATGAAATAATCCATTGTTTAAACTATTTCAAATACAATGCTCAGAATTTGCAAACTACTGCAACACACCAAGTTTACTTACAGAAAGGATGGATTTCAGAAGTCACAATATTGTGAGCTTTGCAGAAAATACGTTTTCCTTGAAATGGTACTTGAATATCCTTGAAGAATGAATTACCTTTAACCTATAAAATATAATTTCTGGCAACTCTCCCAAAGTAGAACATGCCTGCCTCTAAAAATAAGCCAGAGTGCTATCAGCGGCACAGATTACTTTTTTTCTGGCAGAGAGAGTCCGATGCATCCAGAAATGACTGCAAGAGGAGGCGACCAAGTGACTCCAGCAGTGGGTTCAGCCGCTCAGCTGAGTGGCAGCAACACAATCCTAAGGCTGCCAGTGCCTGTGGCCATTGCCCATGGGTGGCACTGGCCACGGGTGACACGGGTAGCTGGTGGCATCCCCTGTGGCAGGGAGTGCTGAGGAGCAGCTCCTTGCCCTGAGGTGGAGGCACTGCTGTGGCCACCTTGAATGGAATGGGGGGCAGGGGATGTATTTCTTTGTGTGTCAATATGCACGTGTGCATGCTTTCATATACATAAGTGCATACATGCACACAGATATATGCAAATATATATATATGCATACACACATATATATATACATATATAGCATCACGCCATCACAGAATATGCTGAGTTGGGAGGGACCCATCAGGATCATTGGGTCCAACTCCTGGCCCTGCACAGGGCACCCCAAGAATCACATCACGTGCCTGAGAGCATTGTCAGAATGCTTCTTGAACTCTGTCAGGCTTGGTGCTTCGACCACTTCCCTGGGGAGCCTGTTCACCCTCTGCGTGAAGCACCTTCTCCTACTGCCTAACCTCAGCCTCCCCTGGCACAGCTCCGGGCTGTTTCCTCAAGTCCTGTCACACAGGTCACGAGAATGAAGCGATCAGTGCTTGCCCCTCTGCTGCCCCTCGTGAAGATGTTGAAGACTACAATACACATATACATGTATATGTGTGTGGGTGGGTGGGTGTGGGTGTGTGTACGCCTGCCTGTGTCGCTCAGTGCTTGTCCCTGTGCCACCCTGGCAGCAGCCCCGGGCAGGGCTGACCCCGCCGCCGCCGCCGCCGCCTCTCCCGCCGCCGGAGGCCCGAGGCGGGCGGGCCTCTCTGGGTATCGCCTGGCGGCGGCCCGTGCCCCGCGCTGCCCGCCTGCTCGCCCCGCCGGGCAGGAGCCCCGGGGTTGGCCCGGCCCGGCCCCGGCCAACCTTACCCTCGCCGCTCTCCTTCTCCGCCATGGCAGCCGCCGGCGCTGTCGCCATGGCGACGCGGGCCTGGCCGGGCCCGGGCGGGCCCTCTCCTGCACACACCGGCGCGGGGTAGCAGAGGGTCGCTCCCCGCTGGGCTAAGAGATGGAGAACATCCCCAAACCCCATGTCTGACCCCCCACTGCACCTCACTGCCCTTCCAGCCAGGAATCAAGTTAAACCCGCCGCTTAAACCTGACACTTCAGAGGACTACATTTCTCTTAAAAATAAGAGTTTTCCTCGCAATCGCATAGATCTCCGCATATCTCAGCTTCAGAAAGTGAAAGAACATGTTATTCTAAATACCATCGCACTGAAACAGCTAAAATATTCTGTCTTAGTGATATTAAATAAAACTGTGTGGTTTAAATTTAGCTGTGTGTTTTAACAGACAGGGTTGTGATGCCTAGTTCTTCTGACTCTAAAACAACTGTGAAGATAGAAAAAAATATAAATATTAATATTCTGGCAAGATGCAATCATATTTTCCTAGAAAATAAATATTTATGAAATTCCTAGGACTAAAACCTTGTCCTCACCACAGCAGGTGCTTGTTTGTCAGATATTAAATTTTTGCAAAGCCCGTGTGGACGACTGCTCCTCACACATTCATTTCCAGCTCTCAGTTACAATGTTCCCAGTATTGATGGAAGCCTGAAATTTCAAAAAAAACCACATTTTGTTTGGTTCAAAAAGAGGTCTTCTCTGCTTTAAAAGAATCATTTTTAAAAAACATTTTAGCATTTGCTATTTGCCTTTCAGACACTTTTTTTTTGCATTTTTATTGAATGTGGCTCAGAATAGAGAGGGTGTAATGGATACCCAAGAGAATACATCTTTACTCTGCTGGGAAAACAGCTGATTATGCTCTCGAACAAAGCTGATCCCTCAGAAAGGTTATCTACCGACTTGAGCAGTTTATTAAAGTAATTAAATATTTCAAATTACGCATTTGACTACAAGAGGAGCACAGATTTGTTTCCTCTCAAATTGCTAACAGAAGTTTTTGTGAGAACAGCATGGCAGCTGAATTTAGAGGATGCAGCGGCAGCAGAAAGACAGACCCTTATCTTTCAGTCTCACGAGGGTCCCATTTCTTATTCCCTCAACCTCTCCACACAGAAAACTTTCGTCTTTCCTGGTTGTAGGCATGTGGTGGTGGATCAATCACATGTTTGAAACTGAAGAAAAGTGTGAAATACATTGTTTTGGCAAGGACAGAGTTTTCTTATCTCTTCCCTCTCCTAACCCAAATGCGGAATTTCATGTTCTTGAATATTGTACCCAGCATTACATTTCTTATGTCATTTTCCAGATCACCTAATTAATCACAGCACACTTACAGCTCTTCTACAAACACTACACTGATTCAAATGTTTACTACATATCCCTAAAAAAAGGTCTAAAAAATCCTGTTCTAGTTATTCAGGTTTTCATGATAATTCCATGCGCAGAATATGAACAACTTTCAGGTTTAAAATAAATACAAATATTGGTTATTGTGCAAATTTAGTGAGATTATTAGGTGTTTAAAGTAGCCTTTGAATTGAAGTGAGTTACTTCAAATGTGACGTGAAAAGACAGAAACTCCACTCAGGCATCCACCTGTAAAACATCTTCCCAGCAATTTCACCAGGGCTTGCACTTGGCTTTCCTCGCTACCCCTTTGTTTCCTCCAAGAGAGATGGTAATGAAAGCAGCGTGCAAAAGCTGATGAAGAAAGGGGAAATCATGAAATACACTACAGCAATGACACATCATATACACCACAAAGTCTACGTCCTGTTGCAGCAGCCGACTCTGGCCCACATGAGCTGCTACTATAGCTCCTTGGTGAGAGTGTCATTCTGAGTGTATAAAGGTATTGCTCAAATCCTGGATGTTTGCACTTGTTAAGTTTGATACCTTTAGTCTAGCTGAAGAATCTTCAGTGACTCAGAGCTCATATTAATTTCAGCAAACAGTATTTTGAGCTGTCCTGTCTGTGTCGTTGAGATTCCACTCAGGACAATTACCGTAAATCAAAGTGCTTCATCTGCATTGTCTGCTCCTGCATGGAGTTTCCTTTTGCTTCCAGTAGCTTGCAGCCACCTGTTTCTCCTTCTTCTCGCAACTCCTGACACACAGGGCTCTGATATCTTGGCTGTCTCCAGGAGCAGAACAAAATATGGAATGAGAAAGCACTTCAAAACGAGAACTCACTGCTTTAAAATTTCCTGGCAACATATCTTGAAAAATCTACGTAGGAAAAAAAATGTTAACAATTATAATGCAGATCAAATATTGGACCTGAACCACATGGCTGTTTCCCTTCTAACTTAATGCACAGATATCTCAAACCAAGGGTATGAGTGGGCTGAAACAACTAATCACATTTTGGCACAGACAAGTACAAAAGGAAACCCAGAACTACTAATTCAACAGCTTGAAATATCAGCTGCTGCATGCAAGATCTTTACAGAGCTTCTCTGAAGAGAACATACCCTTTTAAAATTGTAATTTTTCATTTTAAAAATGTCAGAAAATATCTCAGGGAAAATATGGAAAGATTCAGCATTACTGATACAAATCCTGGATCCACTGAAGTCTGATAGACATAAGGTACCCTTACTTTTGAACTTAATTTAATCACATACATTCGTGTTAGCTATCAGGGTCCTATCACACATTTTGCATATTTTCCATGCATATGTTCAGAAATGTTATTCATCAACAAAAAAACAGCTCTAAAATGGGAGAAGTGACGTAAAAGATAAAGCACTTCAAGGAGGTGTAGCAACATCTGACAAAGCAGTGTCCCGCCCATGGCTTCAGGGCTGCAGCATTTGGACACATCTTTTTTCCAAACACTTGCTGAAGACCTTCACTGCAGGACTCCCTCTGTGGGTCCTCTGGGACCATGTAACTGAAGGCACAAAGAAGCGTATTCATTTGCTCTTCCCAGAAAAAGTAGGTGGATAACTGTAATTCTGTGACAGGACTCTACCTGTAACTCCTCTGCAGCTAAATGGGTACAGCCGTACCACTCAGCAGGCGTTTCCATGTCACAGTACCCTTTTTTACCAATGTGACATGAATGACCCAAGTGCATTTAGTACCTTCATTCCACTCTTTCTCTGGGATTAGGGGCTGATTTGTGTCACTCAGAAACAGACTCTTAAAAACGGAGTATTATCTAAACATCTGTTCGCCCAAATACACATCAACCAGATAAAAAACTCCGTTATTCCTTACCTCTGCTGTATCTTTCCCTACGGAATTTAGGTAAATTACACTGAGAGCAGTTAGCTCAGTTCCTTGATGAGTGGGAGGGAAGACAGCTTTTCTTCTGTCTTGTTCTTTTTGTAACAGTAGGCTTTGATCTTATGTTTGGACCAGATGAAGAAAAGCCTAGGAGGCTTCTACCCCTAGGAGTGGGTAGAGACAGATATATAGGCATGCCCCCCATTATCTGCTCTACCACTGACCTCTTCTGGGCTGCTGGTATGTTTATATTAACCATATCTGTCAAAACTTTAGTTTCTTGGTAAAAAATAAGTCTTCCTGTTCTCACCTACAGAATAGCAAAGAGCACATAAATTGGCAAGGGAGTTCCTTTACTTTTTCTACAGGTCATAAACCTCGAAGCAAAAAGTCTGATCTCTTAAATAAAATGTCAGCATATGATTCCCTGACACGTATGGAATTCACCAATGCTGAAAGGGAGAGATCCAAGTCTTGCTCTTCCTTCCCTATTGCTGCCTGCACAACCTTCTTCTACCTTGTGCTTGTTCTGCCACTCACTGCAAGCAGATATGAGTCACTAAAGTATTAAAAAAACAATCCATCAAAAAGTGAATAGTGTTCTGCCATATTAAGAAATTCAGAAAAGGATCTGACAAGTACCTCAATCAGCACATCCAGGAAGTTGGACCATGCAATTAGAAGAGAGAGAGAAGCAGAGAGGAAGGCAGGAAGGGTGAGATATTCTTTTACAGGGAGAAGGCTCAGTGACTGGTCGAGTCTGTAAGTAAAACACAGAAGGAAGAAAGGGGAAAAATCAGGTTTGAAGTGTGCTTATAATAGCACCATCTCAATCACTTCTCAGTCCATGGGATTGCTTTAGAACTGTCCTGGTAAATACCTATCATGTACAGCTATGGATCTTTTGGATCTTTTGCTCCTCCTGTCCAGCTTCAGCAAAGCTGCACTTGAGGAAAAGTGACTGAACATACATTAAAAATGAGTTACTAGGGAAAAAAGCGCATTTTTTACTGCAGCAATATTCTTCAATGTCAAGGAGTTGCTGGCAGTGCTCGGCCTCTGGGACTACGCCTAAAGAGCTGCAGCAGAAAAAAGCTCTCTCTTTTATATGTAAGTGCCAGGATGCTGTTCTCCATCCCACCCAGGCACAAAAATGGCCCTAGGGATCCATATATTTTAACCTTCAGACTTTATTACCATTAATTATATCTAGAAGTGAAGCCAGGATCCCTGAGAACATGGTAGCAGGAACAAAACACAATCATCCATCTGCCTAGCAACATGGGTTGCCATGAGTACTTCTCCCCGTGCTCCACAGGCAGCAGGGGCTCACCACTGAGCACTGAGCCAAGTTCAAGGGCCCCATAGTGGTAGAGAAAGCCTGCTTCCTCAAGTGAAGACCTTGGATTCTATATCCAAGATGCCTGTGTTCCTCTGGAGCCTGGAAGGTATCAGCCAGCAACCTGACATTCAGGAATCAGGGACTTTTGGAGTACCGAGAGGAGGTCAGTGAAACTCCTCTTACAAGAGACTAAAGCAAACATTGATGTTGGCAACATCAATGCAAACTCCATTCTTGCCTTCTCTGTTTCTTTTGAGAAAGTTCTTTGCATGTTTCAATACCATGCCAAAAAAAAATCCCAAATAACATACTATCAAGTGACTGAACTTACACATTTAGGAAGAAGAGAAGAAAAACCCCTGAGTGGTACTGAACACATGGAAATACTCTATAATGTCCCTAGCTTGGAAATCTTTGAATCACAAACCATTTGTGGCTGAGAGACAGAGTATTCAAGATACTCACTTGCCTGATTATCCACTGAGCACCTTCTTTAGGCCTCACTAGAAAAAGGATGCTCAAAGAGATGAGCATTTGACATGTCCCAGAAGGCTCATTTTGGAATTCTTAAAAGAGCAAAAGATTATTCGACAATTGTTTAATATTTAAGGGAGTCCTCTAATAAGGTGGTCACCTACAAGATGTGTAAAAATAGAGATACATGAGGAAAACACAAAATCAAAAGTTTCAGAGTGATGTTTAGACAACTGTAATTGAATGGTGCCATGGGTGGGAGTGGAAGTTTCAGAGTGATGTTTAGACAACTGTAATTGAATGGTGCCATGGGTGGGAGTGGAAGGCATAGACAAAGTTATTAAAAAGCAAAGCCTTGCTAGTGAGTCTTGAGGTACAGAAAGGACTCCCCTTGCTTTCTGAACTCCTTCTGAGAGGAGTCTAGGTGAGGCTGAATCCTATCTTAGCCTTGGACTGTGTTAACGGTTTAAATTTCAAGGAATTATAGAGGCATCATTAAACCACTTTGTCCCACAGGTTTTAATGATTGGCAAAATGAAAGTATTTATATAAATGAATGTATTATGACAAATTAACTAACATGTGATCAGACGAAAGATTTTAATCAGAATTATTTACTACACAATATAAACACTAAAAATCTACTAGTAGAGCATAAAGCATATATAGCATAAAGTAGTATAGTGCACTGTAACAAAGCAATTATTGAAGCAGTGATATTAAAGCTGGCAAAAAGAAGTCATTCTTAAGTAGAGAGCTGAGGTAACTCACCCATACCAATGCTTGTGGGGACATCTCTTTCTCTCAGCCTCGAGGAGTATCCTTGGAGGACATCCCCAGCCCAAGGCAGGAATCTCCACACACACACCCCAAGAAGGGTTATGTCAGAAGAACCTGACTGCAGGAGAGGGGACTGGACATCTATAGTAAAAAGAGTGATTGACTGCTAGTCACACCTTTACAGGCCAGCTATCAGCTTATCTGCCAGACTTCAAAAAAGCAGGGTGTGTATTCAAAGTGTGGTGAACCAGGACGATTTTAGCATGATTAACACCAAGGCCATAATTAACACCCTGGTTCCAGCAATTGATCTTGTATGATAGCTTGACTGATAGCTTGATTAGATTCTAGATCTTATCATTTAGTGTGGGTCTATCCTGCCACAAATGGGAATATTGAACGCTGGAATTATGTTTGTTACCAATATTGTGAAGCTAACCCTTAAAAAAACCTCTTACTTAGTTGTTTGTTGTGTCATAACATGCAATTTAAGGTTATAAAGGCCTTAACGTAGGTAAGTTGGCCCAAAGTAAATTTTATAAAGCTGTCAGCCATGACACAGGATGAGAGAAGGAACTGAGGTTATGCATCTGAATAATTGTATATGGCACTTAACCACTTTACATGAGGCATGATACAGTACTTTCTAATACTTAGGAAAACCCTTCTGGCTCATGAGTAACATAACTACTTTCATTTAAATCATCTGTCAAGATTATTTGGGTATAGAGATTTTGCTGTACTCACGAAGTTAGTAATAATCAAAGCCAAAATGAACCTGGGTATAGAAAATCCATCAATTTAAGCACCTCTGATTATTCTGCTTTCTTCAGAATGCAAATTTTCATTTATTTATAAAAAATTCTAGACCATCTGCTTGTGAAGATAATGTTTGGAGAACTGATGTAACACTAACCTTTTAAAGCTACGGTAGAAAGATTGTAAGGGAGAAAACCATATTCCATTAATGTGTTCAGGATTTTACTTTACAAGTCTGACCCCACTACCTGCTCATGTTAACTTTAAGATTTCTGTGGGAATTAGTTAAAGATCTGGGTGACTGATCGTAATTTGATTCACAATTTGTGTCCACTGACACAAGTGGCACAGGATGAAGACTAGATTTATAGCATAAGCATCAACTCAATTCTGCTTCATCTCAGTGGTTTTTTTATTCAAAGGGCTAATTGCATGGCTAGCTTGTTTTTCCAGGTTCACGAATTTTATTTATTACTGAAATAGAAGCTTTAACTTTGCAGTTATTAAATTCATTTCCATATTTTAAAAAAGTTATCTCTGTTCTAACTAAAGATACTATACAGGGTATGTTTTGTAGACTTTCCTATATAGACTTACTATTGTAAAATGAAAGTTGCTTTGAAATAAAAATATACTTTGTTATTTTAAAAAGGAAGAGAACTAAGATGCAACCCAAAAATATTTTGTCTACTTTCAGAATAAGAAAGAAATTGAACTCCTATTTGATTCCTTTGTGAGGGAGAGGGGTCTTTGATGCACTGTGGCCAGAAGATATATAGATGTATTAATGAATATTGAATCTGTTCTCAGAGACTGCATGTTGGCTATGAATGTAAAATATTCATACCACAATAGACTGTTACACTGTCAAAAGCTGAAGTTCAGCCAATTTTACCAGGAAGAGTTGACATTTTGTTGTATTCTTCATTCTCGGGAACTGAAAAAATCAGCCATCAAAACCGCTCCTCCTCTTGTAAATTTTCCCAGTGCAACTATTTAGATATGGCATAAATCTAGAAATAGGAAGGGTCTACTGCACCATTTAGACAGAGTAACTCAAACTAAAAGCAAAGTAACAAATACTTTGGATTGGTCGAGTTTTCAGAGGCACTGTGCCAGGGCAAGCAAAGGCGTCACCTCCTTTTGTTTCACCTACTCTGCCATGCCCCAAGGCATGGCCATGAAAGGATCTGAGTAGGAAGCTGACTCAGCTAAAAATTTTTTTTTTTTTTTTTTTTTTTTTTTTTTGTGATTGTGGTTATTTTTTTTGTGATTGTGGTTGTCAGCTGGGCTAGTGTAGCAGAAGAGGCAGTGAAAGAACAATCCACAAGGGCTGACGAAACACAGACCTGCCACCAAGGAGCAGCCTGAGACTTTTGGCACAATCCTCCAAGAAGGGGCTTTTGTTCCATCACTGGCTTGCCTTCTCCCAACTCATATGGCTGCCGTCTTGAACTGTCTTCCTGTCATGCTCCATTCACACAGAGGGCCACGGGGGGAAGCAAAAGCAGAGCTTGGAAAAAGAAATTTCTTAGACTAGCTGGAGGGATAAAAACAAACAAACAAACAAACAAACAGTGGTTTTGGACATATAATCCCTTTTTCAGCTCTGAAGCAGAAATTGCATCCCTTCACCAGAGTACAATGGTCTCACTTTCAAATAGATTTAGCTTCATTATGTTACATCATTTGGACTATTGGAGTGAAATGACAAGTTGGAACTTGCAAAGTACAGGTGAGTGTTTGCAAAGGAAAACGTGGTAAGGACATTAGCCTTACGGAACAGAAAGACAAGCAGTTATCACATCCAGAGCCCTAAGGAGCAGGGAAAACTGCAACATACTAAACTGATTCTAATAGATACTGTAGATAGATGCAAATAAAGGAGACTTAAAGGCACTTAAAGGCACTTAAATATCCCGATAAAGCCATTTAAATTGTCTTCAGTATGGACATTCAGAGCTGTATCACTAATGAATTTATGAAACTGTTCAATGAACCACACCAGGGAAATGACAAACAACATGAAAAATAACCCAGGAAATACAAATAGGCCACAAAATACTAATGGGCTTTTTCTCCATGAAACGAATTTGCTGAATAGCCACATAAATACTTGCACAGAGTAAGATGGGGAGTAACTGCTTAACCTATGGTTGCTGGTTAGACCCACTGATCATACACAGATCAGTGTGTAAGATTATTCCAACATATAAAGTTTAACAGCATAGGAAAGAGCCATGGCTAAGATTATGCAGGACAATGAAAATGGACTACCTAATATATGCATAAGTTTTACCTGCTAATTGAATTTTACAAAGTGGAAATACAAGTTCAATAAACCACCTGAAATTGAGGATCTGTAAATCCTAAATAGATAACTTAGTTCTATGTCATTGGTACCATGATTTACCCTCAGGAACAGGATGGCTATGAAAATAAACCTAAAAGTGATATCACAGTGTGAGATAGTTATTTTCTTCTAATTGTTTATTGAGTATATAAGTAAAACAGAACACAGTTTTTTATCTGGTTTATATATATTTTCATGAAATAGCAGTATTTGTTGGCATTGCTGTATACATCTTTGCCACCTTGAGAGCTATAGTTACTGTCAGTTCACATTAACTCAACCAGACAGAGTCCAAGAAGGAGAATAGTTTTTAACTAAGCTGCAAGTTCTGGGAGCCTGAAGACCAAACGTTGCTACCGTGATTTGAGGCACTACTGTTGTCTCTTGGTGTCCTTACCTTCCACTGCCAGCTGGCATACAGATACGCTGATAGCTGGCCTGAAAAGGTGTGACTAGCAGTCAATTACTTTTTTTACTATAGATGTCCAGTCCCCTCTCCTGCAGTCAGGTTCTTCTGACATAACCCTTCTTGGGGGATATGTGTGGAGATTCCTGCCTTGGGCTGGGGATGTCCTCCAAGGATACTCCTCGAGGCTGAAAGAGATGTCCCCACAAGCATTGGTATGGGTGAGTTACCTCAGCTCTCTCCTTAAGAATTAAGGGAGCCCCTGGTGGTCTAGAGGGTAAAGGCGCTGCGCTGTCAACGCTGAGACCTGGGTTCAATTCCCAGTCGGGGCCACTCCCCGGGCAGATGGAGCTCGTTAGCCCTGTAAGGCAATCCATCTACGTCCTGAGGACCTTGCTGCCACAGTCCAAGCTCGCTTGGCCCCGGCAGATGAACCTCAGGATTAAAGGGTGGGCTCAGTTCCGCGCACACTGCGTCTCACCTAAAAGAAAATCCAATGCACAAGCTGGAAGGTGTAAAGACCTTCCCTGGTTCTTCGTTCGCGAAGACTGGCCATTACACATTACACTTAGGAATTATTTCTTTTTGCCAGTTTTAATAAAACTGCTTCAAGAACTGCTTTGTTGCAGTGGACAATACTACTTTATGCTATATTATGGTCTACTAGCAGATTTTTAGTGTTTATATTAATTCTGATTAAGATCTTTTGTGTGATCATTCATATAAAATAAGTTATTCATTTTATATAGATTCATTTTGCCAATCATTAAAACCTGCAGGACAAAAGTGGTTCAATCACACCTCTATAATTCCTTTAAATTTAAACTGTTAACACAGTCCAAGGCTAAGATTGAGTTTAACCTTCTCTGAGAAGGAGTTTAGAAAGCAAGGGAGTCCTTTCAGTACCTCGAGACTCACCAGCAAGGCTTTGCTTTTTAATAACTTTGTCTAAGCCTTCCACTCCCACTCGCAACAAAGCCTTCCCTTCAATGGCACAACCACCACTTTTCTTGCTCCCTTGAAATACCTGCGTGCTACAAGTCCAGGCCTCACAGACATGTAGACAGACTCACAATGGCCAGATCACAAGACACTAAACCAACCACTTTGTTGATCTCTAGCCGTGACACCAGCAAGGTTAACAAGGTTGAATAACAAGGTGGTGCAGCAACATGTTCTCCTTTCTAACGGATGGTCAGATATATACAGCCTTCACAGAATCACAGAACGGTTAAGGTTGGAAGAGACCACCAATGGGGTTGTCTGGTCCAACCTCCCTTGGTCTCCCCAGCAAGCCTGCATGGCTACAGTAGTCTTTTCACTAAGCAGTTTATCTATGAAACCTTCCAAAATGGCTATCAGAAATCTGCCAGGATGCTCACAAACTGATCTGGTAACCATGGAGATACACATGATTCTTCTGATCTAAAATTTGACAAGTCTGAGAACCTCTTGTTCTCCTAAACAACTCTAGCAGCCAATTTTTTGAGTATATTTTCAGAAGTCCAGTCTTCCAAAGTAACAGAGGATCAAAGACCTCTTCAGTAAATATGACACAGAAAGGAATAAAAGAGGGGTTTTGTCTTTGCAGGATTACTTTGATTCAGTAATAGAAGCAAGAAACCGATTTTCAGAGCTCTGTTTATATCACTTTCCAACCTATATTCATTGCCATGAAATATGAATGTATAAAGTTATCAGCCTAAAGCTATTGGCTTCCCCATAGATTTGAGAAATGAGAAACACAGAGGAGAATCTCTGATTTGAGACTTTGTAAGAAGTAAATACTCTTTTTCTCAGTAGAGACAATCTTCAGTAATATCAGAGTTAAAAAGGATGCAGGGGTGGGGATGAGCTCCATAAATTCACAGATTACTCAAAGCTCCAGGCCTGGCATTTCATCTGCATAAGGTGTGGTTGGTTTTGAAGGGGCCAGCGCCATTAGCAGCAAGTCAGTGGCTGGGAAGGTATCTTCTGCTTTTAACAGATCCATCATCAAATTCTTTTTTCCATCCTCCCCACATCATTCAGTAGCCTGGTGGATTGCAGCAGATAAGAGCTTGTTTTATATTAAGCATAGGATTTCACAGACAAAACTAGCTTGTAAGAGCCCTTTTTTCTGTCAACTTTGTGATCACAAATAATTGCACAGAATTAATCACTTACATTGTCACTTGGAAATCAAGAATAAAAGTGCTAATATCTAGAAGCTGGAGAGAGCATATGTGCTATCTACTGAGAACAACATGTTGGCTTTTGTGATGAGATCAGCTTCAGAGAAGAAACAGAGGATAAAGGAAAAAAGCTGGTTTTAAACATTCATTTAAAGATTTCCCATCTGAATATTCTGCATTAATTTCCTTTAAAGCTGAACACTTATAACATTATTTTCTCATGTAATTGCTTATTTTTTCAAGTGTTTTGTCAGGTTTTGGTTTTGTTTTCTTTTCTTTTACTCTTAATTGCCTTTTTTGTGTCAGTATATTATGATTTCACAGTGCTATCCATAACTAAAGCATCTGAGACTTTCCCATGTGAAATATAATGGTGATAAATAAAAAATTTCTAGATACTGTGGACAATCTGATTCTTCTCTCTTTTGAAGATGTGAGATTTGTGCTTGAAGTGCATGCCTGTTTTCAGTCCTTTTTAATAATACTTTTGGTTATAAGTTCCTCAAGTTTGTAAATAATAGACAAGCTCACTGTTGTCAAAGAGCAACCAGCTCTTATTTAATTTCAGAAACACTATCCTGTCTGTGATAACAGTATTCTTAAAACAGTTCCCTGTTAAGACTGGCATGCTGTGCTCACCTTGCTTCTTACTTTCTTAACTGTTGCTGTTGAGGATCTCTTACTTTGCTGGTGTGCAAAGCAGGAGAAACAAGTGCAGATGCCTTGTCTCACAGAGAAACTGCCAGGCAGTTTTGTTTTCTTTTGTATGAAAAAGAATTCATAAAATCCAGAATCTCATTGAGGCCCTGACCCTGAAATGAACTCAGCAGAGTCACATGGGTCCTGGGACGTTTTAAAAGCTGTAGGATTGAGAGCCCTCTATTGCAAATACTGATAATTCAGGACACTGCACAAAACATGATGGCCTGATGTTACTTAAAACGATAGCTTGCTTTACGTTCCTATCAGAAAATTTCGGTTGGATACTTTTAGAGCTTGTTAACTCTTGGATTAGCAGAAAGGTTCTAGAAAACTTTTGCCCCTTTTCCTCCCCATGGCTTTGCTGGCACTGTTCCTTTAAAGCAGCGTGACCTGATGGGATACCTGGCTGTGGTTTATAATACCTGCTGGAAAGGCTGCCCGCTTTCTGGCCAGGGTGAGCTCCCGGGATTATCCTTAGCCTATGGATGCTGGACAGCAAGGTTAGGTGACAGTGCTTTTCCTCTGATGCTTATTGTCAAATAATTGTTCTTAGTTTGCAGGGAACTGAGTTTTTTGATGCTTTCCTAGGAAAACCTGTAGTTGATTGCTAGCAGTTACTCTGCTGTGTTGCCAAAAAAGTTTCTGTTGTGCCTAAGTCTGTCATATGAAATGAGGCTGGTTCTTCTCAGATTGGAAAAAAAAAAAAAAAAAAAAGAAAGGCTGAGCAAATGTGCTCCAGCAGAGCGGGTTAAAGAGCAGTCTACGACAAAATGACTTTCTTTCCAGGGGGCATTCTGCGAGGTTAACTCAGCTGGATAAAATGCAGTTTCCTGAAAAGAATCAACTGACCAAACTTCTGATCTTTTTCTTTATCCTGCTTGTCTATATTTTTTGATTTAAAGATGATATTGCTACAGTCTTTAAGCATTGCCACTGCTTGAGCTGCTGTTCCCTGGTGCGTAACTAGTTTTTGTGTATTTTCCTGAGCCCATGCATGTGTGATGGGAGGTGAGTGGGCAGAAAGAAAAAGGCTCCATTTCCTTTTCTCACTCTCTGTATGAAGGGATTTTAATTTTTTTCTCTGAGCTGACTTCTTCTGAGGTTTAACAGAGCTGGACTTTGGGATACTGCTTCCAAAGACCAAGACTCTGGGGAAAGGCAGTTTTGTACTTTCCAAGTTATTTTCTGGTGCTTAGGAGTCTGCTTAGCGACCTCAGGATTTTTTACCAGCTGCCTTGTAGGATTGCCAGAGCAGTGCCTAAACAGGGAAAGCTACATGGCACCTAACTTTTTTCCCCCTTTATTGCTTTTTTTTTTTTTTTTTTTTTTATTTGCTGGTCAATTTTCCTATATAGAAAGCAGTGCTGCAGAGAAGTTTGAGTTACTGCTTCTCTCTGCATGTAGTTCTCTTGATGCTGTAGAACTTCAAAACAATAAGCGAACAAGTAATGGATTAATGAATATTCAAAAATAGTTTGCTTACTTGGTTTTGCCCTGCACAGATTTAAGATATGCAATTGGACCATGGTGGTACCTTTTGTTAGCATAAAATATTCTTATAAGTTCCAGGCCGCTTATGGGATTTTGTGTAGCACAGGCTTCCCAATCTGTAGAAGCCATTCTTTGTGAACTGAGGGGACAGATGAAATGGCCTAAGAGCTGGCAGTGCTCTGGTGCCACAAAAAGTGTGTGGCTGCTTCTCTTCTTTGACCAAAACATCTCAAGAGGGGAAAAAGAAAGATGTATGGAAGAGGTTTAAAGAGTAAAATTATGATAGGGTGTATACTGTGTGTACTACAGAGGGTGTAGAGTACCAGAACATGATGGAAAAACAACTCAAAAAGATAGTAATCTGGACATTGGTGGGCGTTGTTTTTTTTTTAAAGTCAGATTGAACAGAAAAGTTGTATCATGCAAGAGCTGATAAATTGGCTGCCTACTGTGAAATGTCCTGTCCACCTGCACTTTTTGCATCTGTCTTCCATGATTATTTGGGTTTAGTTACGTGTATTGACCATGTGTGTCTTCATAAATGAGCAGAAAGGTACACTGGAGCTCAACTGCAAACCTACTTATGATTGTTTTAATAGTCCCTTAGAGAGATTAATTTATACTCTCTTGAAATGCTTGTTTCACGCTGTCTTCTCGCAAGAAAACTGTATTTTTTGGAAGCTGATTTACAATGCTACCTCCTCTTTCACAGACTGACTGCTGTGCAGAGGAGTTTAGTCTGTCTAAATTTCCAGAGTTCACAGCTCCACTCTAGTGAATGTGTATATGCGGCAAGTTACAAAAAAATCTTAAGGAACTGCAGATGTCTGATTTGTGGAGCTGAATATCTTCTTATGAACTAGTTCATATGCAACACTCAAGAATTGTGTAGTCAGTAAACTTCTGTATGGTTCTGAATAAAGCCAAATGAATCCTGGCTTTTATGTTGGAGAATGCAGCCCTTTTTTTCCAAGGCCAGGCTTAAATGCTGTAAGTCTTAGAATGCTCTGAATTGAGAAACTGTGAAACTCATGGGCTTGGGTTTTGGCTTTTTTTTTTTTTTTTGGTAAGAAAATTTACTTCTTGAAAAGGGAGAAAGAGGGATTCTTGTTGCTATGGGGTCAGTGAGCGCTTGCCCTTTAAACTGTGACAAACGTGGGTTTGCTAATTTGTGATGTCCCAGTGTAGCTTTGCAGTACTTCTGCTTGATGGGGTTGTTCAAGTACTTCATCCCACAAAGGAAAAACAAAATAGCATCAGGACTGACAGTCCACATGGAGGCCCAGGAAGTGTAGTAAGAGAAAGGTGCTGTGGAGGAGGACTGACTAACCAGTGCCAGGAAAGCTGAATTTCAGTCCCTTGAACGCTGTTAGATCTACTTGTAATTAGGCAGTAACTACCCTTAGGTCTGAAAGTGTCCTCAGGACCTGACTGATCTAGTTCCTTTGCAAATAATAGGCCTGGGTGTGACATATGACCACCTCATTTCTGAGACAAATTGAACTCCTTTGATATTAAAATGTCTTGGAGAGATTATAGATAGTTTAAGGCAAGGTCAGTCTAGTTCAGCATCCTGACCCTGATAGTGAACAGTAGTGCATGTCATGGCAAGGGTAGTGGTATTTCTCCAAAGCAAACTCCCAACCTCATGGCAGATAGAGCCTAAAGATATCCTCTACAGATAGAGCCTGCCTATGGAGATATATAGATAGGGGGTTTCTCTGGGCTAAGGAATCATCAGAACTGACCCTTTGTCATGCAACCTCACTTGTGACAAATTAGCACTTTAAAAATGTCTGAAAATTTCTGACCGGCTCTAATAATGATTGATGAAGATTTAGCAAGGAGAGATGAAAAGGGAGAAAGAAAAAGACTTGGTCCACATGCTGCTTGCTATCATAAAAGGCAGCAGAGTATTGCAAGAATGATATTCTCTTTTAAAGTAACGATGTGGTGAATATGGAACTCTGAAGGCAATATTAATTGAGGGTAGATGGGTTAAGGACAGGCAAGAGACCAAGAACATGGTTCAGTGATGGTTAGACATAGGGTAAAGCATGAGAAGAAAAGCCAGAAAGGGACAGACAAGGCCTATAAGAGAACAGAACAGGGAAAGATTCCCCTGCAACACTGACGGTGTATAGAAAGGTTCAAAACTCAGGTGGGATGGACTCTTGAGACTTCAGTCCCCTCCTGAAAGCCTGATGTTCTTTTTGTTACCGCTTTGTGACTGCTCTTGGCAAACTGGAGGAGAGAGATTTGGAAGGACTAAGGGTGCATAATGGGAAGAACATTAAAGGTGAAGAGATCAACTAATTAAAGCTAAAGAAGTGAGGGAAACCAGAGCAAGGGATCTGTTGAAGGGCCAAGTCTCAGAGGGAGGATCCCAAATTGCATTTGAGAGGGGAGACTGGTTTAGAGAGAAGAACAGTTTAGGTTAGAAAGTAAAACAGTTAGGAGGAAAACGTTATCTGATGGTAAAAAGTGCATAGGATTGCATATGGGGATATGTCACTTCTAATTTGAATGGAAAGGAAGATTTTTATATATATATATATTTTGAGACAGAACACAATTTTCATGGAGGCGTACTTTTGGTTATCAGCAATGATGTTTTGTTTTTCACGTGGCCATCATCATACAAGTAGCAGCTTTGCAAATTAAAGGTTAATGTTCTTTCTTCTAGAACTTTCTTGTTTCAGGAGTTTGCATTACCAAACACTCATTTTTGACATGGCTGGCATCTATTTATCTGCATGGCCTGTGAAAAGCAGAGTTGAGGCATCTATTTACTATCTGAATTAAGAGAGGATACAGCAATTAGGAGAGAAGGAACATCTGGAATACCTGCTGCTCATGGACTAAAACTCTGTCTCTGAGCAGTTTTGTTCACCTGCCCCTTTTTCTGGGCATCAATATCCCTCTAACTCATTTATCTTCTTCAAAGTATGAATAAGGAAAAGGCAAACTCCTGAAACACAGGACTCAAAGAGGACAGGGGAGTATCTTAGATTCTTTTCCCATGCACAGATATGTAAGAAATATGTATTTAACTTAAACATATTTTTTTTTTGTACTGAGAGGCAGTCATTCAGGTTTTGTATATATACATCTATTTCAGTTATCCGTGTATTTTGTTAGCTTGACGATTATTTGCAACTATTTATTTACAATTTATTATTTACAGTTGAATCACCTGACATCTGAAAATCAACTGAAATTTCTCACTTCTATAATAATAGGTAACGTAACTGTAGTCTGAAAACAGTCCTGCTACACTTGTTTGATAGTTAAGTGTGTGTGGTTAGATAATAAGCATTAGCCGTACTATGATGGTACGAATTAATCTCCTTTAAAAATATGTTTAGCCTTCTAAGTGGTTCAATAAATAGATAGCTGTAATAACTTAAAAAAAAAAAAAAGGTTAGTAGTGCTAAATTTCTGGGGGGTAGAGAGAGGAATATGATTTTGACTTTATGCACTTGTGCCTTTATAAACAGGCTTGAATGCTTTAGGATAAGAAATCTCTCCATGTGCCTCAAAGCTGTTAGCTGTTTTGTTTCTCCATGGTAACAGGAGTATAAAGCAGTATGAGCATGTTACTGAAGCAGGGAGACATGACATTGTTTAGGAATGGGATTACATGTTAGGACTGCAGCTCTGGAGTGATTCTGAATTAGGTGTTTTCTAATACACAGGTGCTGTGAATGTGTGCAGATGTGCTACTTAAAGGCAAGGGTTAGGAATCCAAAGCTGGCCTAAAACACTCTATCAGTCTATAAAGTTTGCAGACAGGTCGATTAGGCTCTTCCAGAAACATGGCTGAACATGTGAAAAGGGCTATGCCAGATCAAGGTCTAAATGTAGAGGTCAGTCTGAGGTTCCGATATAATAGAAATCAGAAAGACTTAATGATGTCTTTTCTGTTTAAATTTGTTTACATACAAAAAAACCCATGGAGGTTGGACAGGCAGATGACATCTAAATTAATACAGAGCTATCTGTAAGTTTTAGTCAGTAATCTTGCAATATTACTAAGGTGATCTCTGTTTACTTTTGCTGCCACCTTGGCAGAAAAGTATACATCAAGGATTCCTCAGCAGACTAGCTAAGAGAGTTCTTTCATGAAGAAATGAACAAAGGTAATGATTTATAGTAGCACAGCTTCCTCACACACTAACCTCTCCCTTGCACTGATGCACTCTTACCCTTTTCTTCCCCTGTTGAGATGACTCCGACCTACTGGACTGAGATAAAATCTACTCACTTGCACTTATAGTAAGGGAAAGGTTCTGGCAACCTTTTTCTCATCTGTACATATTTCATCTCGTCCTGTCTCAGTTCCAGCAAGCTGTTCTGTAGCGCTGGGTTGAGCTAACCTTGCTGACTGAGTCGTGTTTCCTCCCAATAGATGTAGCCTGACTGAGGAGAGAGCAGTGTGTGCCTGTATGTGCTTGAAAGAGCCCTTTTCTTGTGTGGTTAAAAGAGTGGCTTCCTTGTCTCTCCTCCCTTCCTCTCGGGGCAGGTAAAAGTAATTTGTTCTGGTTCAGGAGGCCACGCGATGTGCACCAACACAAGGAAACTTCGTGCCAAACACGCCTTCCCTTCTGTTGCGCCTCATACCGATGGTTTGACTTGCTTTCCTTTTCCTGCAAGGGAAAATTAGTTTTTGATTCCTGCTCCCTAAGGAAGCCGAGTCGTAGATCAGTGCTGCTTTCCTGTTCAGGCGAAATCCTCTCCGCTGTTAGTTCTCATGTTAGTTCTGACTGAATTGGAAAAACCCAAAATTCAACCACTGTACCACTTGGGTGGCTGGGGAGAGCCCCCAGTTAATGCTGCGCAGAGGGGGGTGGGGGACAGGAGGGAAAGCTGAGCGGTGTTGGTTGGCGGGCGGGCTCTGTGCCGAGCCCCGGCTGAGGCACTCGCGAACCTTTGTTATCGCCGGGCTCTGCTTTAGGGTCAGCCCCGCGCCCGCTTCCTCCCGGTGCTCGGGTCGCTCGCCCCGCTCCTGCCCTTACATAACCGCGTTAGCGGGGCTGTGCCAGGGGAGCTATTTCGGGCGGCAGTGCCCCTTTTCGAAGGCTCTGCGCAATAAATGGTGCGGGACTAGGCCCGAGATGGGCGCCGAGGAGCGAGGGGAAGCAGGGCGCAGCGCTGCGAGGCGGGGGGCATTTCGGTCGGGCCGTGGCCTCACGTCAGCGAGCGGGCGCTGGGTTGGCTCGCGGTCCCGAGCGGGGGCGGCGTGCGGGAGCGGCGTGTCGGTGACTCCGCCGCCAGGAGAGGGGCGGCGGGTCCCGCTGCGCTCGGCCGGGCATTTACGGTAACAGGGTGGTTACGGTAGCGCGGGAGGGCCTACGTGCGCGGGGGCGGGGCGGGGCGGCGCGCGCGCGGCGGCGGTGCGTGCGCGGCCCCGCGAGGCGCGTCTCCCTCGCGAGCTCGCGGTGAAAGGATTTGGCGCCAGGCGGGTCCCGCTCCGCAGCTCCCGCAGCCGCCGCAGCCGCACCGGCCCCCCGCGCCTCCCGCCCGCTCCCACCGCCCGCCGGGGCACCCACACTCCGCAGGCACAGCCAGAGCCGCCCGACCGTCCCTGCCCGCCGCCGCCCGCGCGCCGCCCAGGGACCGAGCCGCCAGCGCCGCCGCCATGAGCTGCTCGCCCGTGAACGTGAAGAAGCTGAAGGTGTCGGAGCTGAAGGAGGAGCTGAAAAAGCGGCGCCTCTCCGACAAGGGCCTCAAGGCCGAGCTCATGGAGCGGCTCCAGGCCGCGCTTGACCAGGAGGAGGCCGGCGGGGGCGGCCCTGCCAGCGGCGCGGCCGAGCCCGGCAACGGCAGCGTGGAGGGGGAGGCGGCCGAGAGCGGCGGAGGCGCCGCGCAGCTCCGCCAGGGGGGAGGCCCCGGCCAGGCCGCGGCCTCCGCCATGGAGGACGACGACGAGGAAGGGCTGGAGGCCGCCGATGGCGACGCCATGGAGCTGGGCGAGGAGAACGGCGAGCGGGCGGGGGCCGGGGGCGGCCCCATGGAGGAGGAGGCGGGCGGCGAGGAGGAGGAAGAGGAGGAGGAGGAGGATGAGAACGGCGACGACCAGGGATTCCAAGAGGGGGAGGACGAGCTGGCCGACGAGGAGGAGGCCGTGCCCGGAGACGCCAACGGGCACGGCGACCAGCAGCCGCCACAGCCCCAGCAGCTGCAGCAGCCCCCGCCGCTCCTCCCGCCGCGCGGCGCCGCCGCCGCCAAGGAAGCCCCGGGCAAGAGCGCCGGGGACGCCTCGGGGCCCGCCGCGGCCGCTGCCTCCGGCCCGGCGGGCCCCGCCAAGCAGCAGCAGCAGCAGAAGAAAGCGGAAGGCGGCGGCGGCCGCCCCGGGGCTCAGGGCGCCGGGGGTGAGTGAGCGCGGGGGGGGTGGCCATTAATCCCATCCCCCCCCCCCCGCCCGCCATGGCGGGGCTGCCCGCAGGGGGTGTGTGTGGGGGGGCGGCTTCCGGGGCGCGCGCAGGAGGCCGTTGGCGGCCCCGCGCCTCGTGCGGGCCGGCGGGGGGGGCCGCGCGGGGGAGGGGCCGTGGGGGAGGGGCGGCCGAGGGGCCGCTGGGGCGCGCTGCGCATTGTGCGCCGGGGGGCGCGCGGCGCGCGTGACGTCACTTCCTGTCTGGGCGCAGGGGATGGCGCTGGGAAGGCCCGGCGGTACAATGGAGGCGGGAGGAGGAGGAGGAATTCCTGCCCTGGGGCTCCCGCCCGCGGCCCACCGGGAGGAGGCGCAGTCGTGCGGATCGCGCCGTGCCCTTGCGAGCGGACGGGAATGTCCCGCTGTCCCCGCGGGGGGGAGGATGGGGGTGCGGTGTCGCGGCGGGTCTGGTTTTTTTTTTTTTCTTTTTTTGGTCCTTTCATTTTTTAAACTTTATTTTTCTGGCTTTTCCGTGGGGATCTTAACATCGACGGCCGTACCGGCTGCTGCGTGATGTACTGGCCATATCCGTCTGCTAAATCACTTCTGACCCACGACAGATTTTGAGTCTCTCGAGAAAATTCGAGATTCGGGGTTTTATCATAATAAAAAAGCAAGACTCTTTTTTAGGATATTATTGCTTTTTCTATGCTGTAGGTTCTTATAACTAACAAGCTTGTAGCCATCGGATAGATTTTATTCCTCATAAAATAAAAACAAAATTAAAATGAATCACTGATTTTGTTTCAGGAGATGGTAAAATGGAACAAAAACCTGGTGAGAAGAAGAGAGGAGTGAAAAGACCACGTGAAGACCATGGCCGTGGATATTTCGAATACATTGAGGAAAATAAGTATAGCAGGTAAACAGACTTGATGCTGGGCAGCATTTTGTGAATGAGGAGGGGTAAAGTACAGAAAGTGTCTGTTTTAGCATTGTGATAATACGTGTAGCTTTATTATCTTTTGTTTGGTCTTTGTTTTATCAGGGCCAAGTCCCCTCAGCCACCTGTTGAAGAAGAAGATGAACATTTTGATGACACAGTGGTTTGTCTTGATACTTGTGAGTAGACACGCTTTCCTTTGCTCTGGAAAGATGTGGTGTTATACATATAATCTTAATGCCACACTTTCTGAAATGCAGGGAGAATATATTTGTTGACTTTCATTACCAGGTAACTAAAAAAAAAAAATTGTGTTTCAACCCATTTTCAGTATACAGAGATCAGAAGGATATGCAGGTATATTAGCAGCAGTAAACTTGGTTGTCCTGCAAAGTCTGTGGTGACAGTTCTGTGAAGAAATCTTAACCAAAACTCTTATCTAGTATGGAAGCTTGAGTGGCCAGATGTGGAGTGAACATAGAACACCCTGGAAACAGCTTGAGAAAATAGTTGTCCAGCACTACTGCTTCAGAAAGCGTAGAGAATCAGTAGTTTAGGTGGTTACAGTAGTGTGGTTGGTGAACTGAGCTTCTTGCATAAGTTGCACTATTTATGTACCAACCAGTGGAGTGTTCTTTCACACCTTCTGAGAAATTTAACAAAATCTGGTAAGGCCTCCTGAAAAGTGACCCATTGGTGCAACCTGGGGGTTTATGGGGTTGGGTGGTGGTTTGTGTAAGTGGGAAGGCAGAGAGAATTGTTTGCCAGAGCACAGACGTTAAAAAGTACCTGCAGGTGGGGTTTTTGGGGCAGATTCTAAACATTGCCATTAACTGGGATGTGCCGTAAGAGTAGAGTTGGCGTTTGTATTCTTGAGGGTAAGTATAAGAACTCAGGGCAATATTAGTAAACTGAAATAAGTAGTGCTTGAACTTGTTGGATTCTTGCCTGGAAGGAAAGCTTAACTTCTGGCATTATCTGGCATATTTGTTAGTAGTTCCAGATGCTTTTGTTCCCACAACAAATGCCTTGAAATGGAAGGAGGTGCTAGTTTATAACCACATAAACTGCTGAATATGCCATCCTTGACATTTTGGTAACTAAATCTCAAGTTTCTAGCTGCTAACCTGGTGAGTAGCCACCTCTGTGGCAGCTTTGGATTTTCGTAATGACTGAGTAAATGGCTGTTGTTAATTATTACTATTTCTAGGAATAATAATAATTCCTAGTGAAAGGTTTTCTTACTGGACAAACTGTGATTTAAAGTGTTAACAAACTGTTTAGAGATAAGATTCAAATGTAGCTTAAAGACTTTAAATGCATTACAAGGAAGCTGTAATTTGAAATTGTTATTTCCTGTTCTTTAAGTAACATGCAAAGGTGGGTTTCTTCAGTGTGATTTAATCTGGTTTTCACACAACAAATAAAAGAAGTACTAATGAGGAAACACTTGGAAAACAAATATTGTTGTGGATGGCTGTATGCAAACAAAAGATCTGGTGCATGACAGTTGCCAGTAATACAAGGCAGACTGCATTTGGTGTGCTCAGGCAGCATGCAGGTTTTACATTAGAGGAGAACTCACTGTTTGCTCCTTTTTCACCTTTTTTGTAATGATCAAATAGGTTTGGAGCTTCCTCTATGGATTCCCTGTTCTGGAGAATTAAAATGCTCGATGCTGCACCCCATCTTACCATTTGGCATTGTCTTTCTGAAACCTTAAAAGATTCATTAGGAGTTTGATGGTGTTCAGCTCTGAAGATGCCTGTAAAATCAAGGTTCCACTTAAGTTCTTAGAGTGATTGGTGAATTCATAGTGTAGGTCTTGTTTGTGGTCTGAAGTAGGCTCTCAGGCTAAGCACAGAGAGTGTTTGACTTAAACACCTATATTTTAATTGGCTTAATCTAATGACACTCGCTAAATGACTGTATTAACCAGAGACTCAAAAATTCTTGCATTCATGTTTACTTCTTAGCAGCCCTTAAATTTGGGGGTGATAAGTAAGAATACTTCAGAAACAAGTCTCTAGCACGTACTGCCAAGAGCACGATGCAGATTGCTCTGTATTGGCAGAAATAGGTAATCAACAAAGAAGACTCAAGTAGGTAGATAAAGGTGAAATTCAAGGGCTTTTAAGCAGATGGAAACGATAGAGGGGAAATGGGTGACAAAAGTGAAGATAACACCTTGAAGAATTGCTCTTCTTAGCTGTTTTTTTTTAAGACTTCATGCTGAGCTTCAGCCTGCACCTCCATCTAGGCATGTGTTGAGTTGCGAGTTGCTTTTCTGAAAGCTGCTCAGTACTTGCTGGCAGTTTGTCTTGAATATCACTTTTGAAAGCTGACGTCACCTTTAATGCATACAATTGGACACCTGTGCATTATTTTGTAATCAGAGTAAACAGAATGATTTTTATGTTAACAGATAACTGTGACCTGCATTTTAAAATCTCAAGAGACCGGTTTAGTGCTTCCTCTCTGACCATGGAAAGCTTTGCTTTCCTTTGGGCTGGAGGGAGAGCCTCCTATGGAGTTTCTAAAGGCAAAGTCTGCTTTGAGATGAAGGTGAGTTAAACTGATGCTTACAGGAGATTGTTTTGCATGCTTAAATATAATGTTGTTTATATTTGTCAGATTTTCTGCACTTAGTTAAAATTGCTTCATGTGAACAGCACTCTGGGAAGGCTTTGTCTTATGTGCCTGTGAAATATTCTTGATAAAAGATGGCTCAATTATAAGAACTTTCATTTAACAGCAAAAAAAAAAAAAAACCAACCCCAAAAAACCCCACAAACCCCTTGATTTCATCTGAATGAGACTTCTTGTCTCAATTTTTAACCAAGAATTCTATTTGGCATCTTATGCATCAACACTTGCAGAATTTTTATACTGTCTAGTCGGAAGTTTGCTTGGACTTTCTGAAGATTACAGAGAGCTTAACTTTTTCTTTAAAAAGGGGACATAAATTATCCCAGCAGTCCTTTCCATTTCCACTTAGTCCTTGAGTTTAACTCGCTCCAGGAAGAGATTTGGGCTGGATGGCCTCCAGAGGTCCCTTTCGACATGATTAACTCTGACTTGATGCATTGAATGTGAGTATTTAGCAGGTAGTTAAATTTTGAGAACAAAAGTTCTCTTGAAGGCTAAAAACGGGAAAGAGCAATCAGCCTTGTAATAAACTGATTTCTCCAACTTAGGGATGGAAGAGTAACAGGAGCACAAAGCTTGGATTTTTATTTTTTTTTTTTTTTACATTAAAACCATGTTAAAGGCTTCTTTGCATATGATGTGCCTGTGTACACAAATGCTTACTCTCCTCTTCCTTTTAGCTTCAAAATGTAACTCCTACCATGAGAACTGAGTAGTGATCCCGTTCTCCTTGCTGTTGCATGGAGTGATTTCTGTGTCTGTTGGTACCTTTAGCTTTGAGAGGCCAGTGAAGTGAAATTAATGTCACTACTGCCCTGTTTGCTTTCAAATCCGTTTGACCTCAGTCACATGACTTGAATAATAGTGGAAGCTGGTAGGATACTGGTGGGTTTTTCACTTGAATTTGGTGAAGTTTGTAAATGCAGTTAAGAAATAGCTGGTTGCCTACAGATTTCCAGTGCTTTTAGGTGGTTTGTTGGGTTTTTTTTTGTTTAAATCTGGTTATGTTGTTTGGAAGTTGGCAGTTTGCCCAGGAAGTCTGCTTGCAGCGAATAGGGATGAGTGTAATATTTGCCCCAGTCTATATAAAGCAATTTTTTTTTTAATCCATTGCATATTTTTTTAGCAGTGTAATTTACTGTTAATCCCACCTTTATGGCAGTTCTTTTGGTTTTTATAAATATGTATACATCTTGTTTGTGATATTAATACAGTGTCAAAAGGACTTAAGGCTTTGAGCCACTCAGGGGTACTGCTTTGACAAAGTGATCAAGGTACATGGTATCTACAGTCTTCGTTGCTAAGTCAGGAGATAAAACTATTTAGTCATTGGCTTGTGGTTTCAGGATGTTTTATTTTTGCAGAAGGTGATTACTTAGACCTAGCAAAGATTTAACCAATGTGTAAAGGTTCCAAATACTACCTTTTGTGTTTCCATCTTGTTAGTGTCTAATAAATATCACTTACCTTTTGCTGAATAATTTAAAAATAGGTTACTGAAAAGATTCCTGTTAAACACCTGTATACAAAAGACATTGACATACATGAAGTGCGAGTTGGCTGGTCACTGAACACAAGTGGAATGTTGCTTGGTAAGACTTTAATGTTTGATTGCTTTTATGTTGTGTATGCTGAATATGGCTGAAGTTTTAAATCTTTTTTTGAAGCAGGTGGGACAAGCTTAGTAGTCTATGTGTTCTGAAAAGTCTTTATTTGGTCCTAGTAATAAACTTCCTCGCACCATGTCCTGTAAATGACTCAGATGAAACCGTTAAGTTTTCAGGCTTGTAAGGAGTACATAATTTCCAGTGGTCAGGTATGGCTTGTGGAGAACATTATCAAATACTTAAAAAGATAAGGATTTCTCCTTTACATGCAGTGTCATAAGTGGAAACAGGGGCTGCCCTTCCCCTTTTTTCTTCAAGGGTAGGGTGTAGTGTAAGATTTAACCAGTGAAAAAAATTTACAGATAACTCCATTATCAATCTTTTGGCTTGGGAGGGGAAATCCTAATTTCTGAAAGTAGTTGAAAAGAAAGAAGTACAGCTTCATTAGATAGACGGTAAATGGTCATAATAACATTGAGAGATCATATTTGTTGCTGAAACACATCTTTGTGGGAAATGTGTATGAGTTGGTACGTTCTGACATCAGCAACAGCTTTCTAGTTAAGTACCTAAGTTCCACCTGAGTGCTTGTGTTTGACACTTCCTGTTAGCTTGTTCCTTGCAGCTTCATCCTCAGCTGTCGCATAGGCTGACTGTCTGCTAAACTCCCTTTAAAATGGGAGGGGTAAGTGCTACTGGAGACTAAATTCAGAAAGCCTTTCTGACTACGTTACAGTAGGTATACCAGTGCATAATGTGAGGTCTTCACAGTTTAAAAATACTTGCTTATGTCTTTATCTGGCAGTTCAGCTTTATTGCCAGCATGAATCTGGAAGCAGCAGCGTAAGGCTCTTAAAACTGGGGTGAGGAAACACTGCCATTCCATCTCAAGTGAGAGTATTCTTGAGCAGAAAATTGAGCTTGTGTAACTGTTTGGGGTCATAGCTTCTTTTGGCATTAATAAAAATATTCTGAACTGAAGTTTACATAAGTAGCTGTAAAGTAACTTATTCCTAAAAAGTTAGGTGGGAATTCCTGTTTTTAATTAGTTTAAATTATTTCTTCAGGTGAAGAAGAATTTTCTTATGGGTATTCTCTAAAAGGAATAAAGACTTGCAATTGTGAGACTGAAGACTTTGGTGAGAAGTTTGATGAAAATGATGTGATTGGATGTTTTGCTGTAAGTTTTCACTTATATTCTCTTTTGAGGAAAAACATCCTTGAATTTTTAGGCTCCTTTGATGTGATAAGCAGTAAAGCAAATACATAAAATCATGGGAGCAAGACAAGTTGTTTAACAGGAAAATGGTAGAAGCAGCAGCTATTATCAACAGTGGCTGCTGCCAGCATGATTTTGTATTCATAAACAAATGTCTTTAAAACCTTTAACAAAAAATCAGATCTTAAACAAGATGATCATTGGCAGTAACACATTGTAAGATAAAATTTGTTTTAGTTCCTTTATGATATAGCAGTGTTACAGAAGTTAAATAAATATAATGAGTATTGTGAAGTGACTGATATAACTACAGAGTAGATAATTGTATCCAACCTGATGTTTTATCTGAAAAACAGAATTTTGATGGTGATGAAGTGGAACTCTCATATTCCAAGAATGGACAAGAGCTTGGTGTTGCATTCAAAATAAGCAAGGAAGTTCTTGATGGGCGACCACTCTTTCCACATGTTCTCTGCCATAACTGTGCAGTTGAGTTTAACTTTGGTCAGAAGGAGGAACCTTACTTTCCTGTTCCTGAAGAGTATACCTTCATCCAGAAGGTCCCCCTGGAGGATAGGGTCCGAGGACCAAAGGGACCTGAGCAAAAGAAAGATTGTGAGGTAAGTTTCTTCTTGATAATCTCAAAGTTGTTAAAATAGATGCATGGCAGTGGCAGACATAAGCAGACTATTACACCACACTCTTGGATGTTGTTTGGGAGCTTTAATACTTGGTATCCCATGACTGTTCACTACCACCACCACCCCCTGACACTCCAACGTTCCCTCTCAGTATTCATTAGGCTTTCTGGGCTAAGTTGCATATTAAAGAAAATTTTTGAACTAGTATCTCAAATACAGAACTTTTTTGTCTTAGGTGGTGATGATGATTGGTTTGCCTGGGGCTGGCAAGACTACATGGGTTACCAAACATGCAGCAGCAAATCCTGGGAAATACAACATTCTTGGGACAAATACTATTATGGACAAAATGATGGTAAGTGAAAATGCGACATTTGATTTCTTGATATATCAAGACTTGGTGTAAATCCAAGGTCTCTGGGGATTGGGATTCTTTTGTGGGATTCTTTTGTATCAAACTGGCTACATGTTAGCTAGTGACTGGTAAAAGTCTTTTTGCCCTGCTGAGCTGCTCATCTGTACGTGCCACAGCAGAATTCTGAACCTTTTTGTGGTAATATGTAAAAAATAGCTGTTGTTGACTCTTTAACGTATTTCTATTTATATGTTACTGTTTTCAGAATAGAATGTTTAGCTGGAATTCATATTGTGATGAGCATACCTTGAACTGAACTGTATTGATTCGACTAGAGTCTTTGTTTATAAAGCTCTGTGTCTTACAGAGGCTTGAGAATTTCAGTTATGGGTTTGCAGCTATGGCCTTCAATTGAACAGTCCGTGAATTGAGGTGGAAAACAGTTAGCAAAGGAAATGTCCGCCATGTGTATCAAGACTACTTTAACTCTGGAAAATCTCTCCGTAGGTTGCAGGTTTTAAGCGTCAGATGGCAGACACTGGGAAACTTAACACACTGTTGCAGAGAGCTCCGCAGTGTCTTGGGAAGTTCATTGAGATTGCAGCTCGTAAGAAGCGGAATTTCATTTTGGATCAGGTAGAAACTTCAGTGAAAAACGGTTAAGGAAATTTGTTATAGGCTGTAATGTAGTAATTAACTGGGATTAAAGTTACATTGTAATAGCAGTTTCACTTACTGCTCAGGGGACACAAAGTTGAGATATTACTACAAATGCTTGTCTGAACTTCTCTAGATTTATGGGATGTGGGAGGAATAGTGTTTTAACACGTGGATATGAGTTCGTAACTTTGCATTGTGCAGCATCTTTATGTCCAGTTATTTGTAAACTTCATTGCAAGCTCTTGTAGAGGTGAAGTCTATACACCATAAGTTGACTTCCTTAACTCTTACAATGACAGCTACGTGTAGTAAGTTACTGCATTTTTTTCAGACAAATGTGTCTGCAGCTGCGCAGAGGAGAAAAATGTGCCTGTTTGCAGGCTTCCAGCGCAAAGCAGTTGTTGTTTGCCCAAAAGATGAAGACTACAAGCAAAGAACACAAAAGAAGGCAGAGGTGGAGGGAAAAGATCTTCCAGAGCATGCAGTTCTCAAAATGAAAGGCATGGAACATAATCCTATACTGTGTTTTAGGATGCTGACTATCTGTTTAAAGGATTAAGTAAACGTGAAGTCTAAAAAAAATCACTTTATCTTAAACAGCTGTACTTAAACAAAACTGGAAGACTATTGTAACTTGGTAGGATAACACTATATTGTGTTCCCTCTGCTGCAGTCCTTAACACTACTCAGTTATGCTGATACGCTTCATGCAGATGCACAAAGCTGTCTTGGCATAAAGTGCCCTATATGAGTGATATACTTGGCAGAAACTGGTATTCTGAGTGGAGGCTTATAAAAGAAAAAAAAAGATACAGGCAGAATGTTTTTGAGGTTTGGAACAGTACTGGTAACTCCATGAAGACCTGTTTATTTCTTTTGTCACTGTTACATTTCCTAAATGCTCAAATTATGTAATTTTGTCCCTGTGCTTGAGGGAATGCAGGGGGTGGGAGGAAGAATGGGAGAAAGGTGGTTAAATTGCGGCTTTGATTGTAGCTGGATGTAGATGCTGAATACTCAGTGTTTTTGCAATTATAGGGAACTTCACACTGCCAGAGGTAGCAGAATGTTTTGATGAAATAATCTATGTAGAGTTGCAAAAAGAAGAAGCTCAGAAGCTTTTGGAACAGTACAAAGAAGAAAGTAAGAAAGCTCTTCCGCCAGAAAAGAAACAGAACACTGGCTCAAAGAAGAACAAGAAGAGCAATAAAAATCAGTTTAATAGGGGTCAGAGAGGACGTGGAGGATTCAACATGCGGGGCAACTTCAGAGGAGGAGGTGAGCCTAAAAATAAGGCTGTGAATTCTGGAGGTTGCTGATACTGAGGGGAAAAAAGGGTGTAGTACTTGCAGTGCAGTTATTATTTAGTGGGAATCTTGCTTTCAATTTCAGCAGGTTTTAATGTTTTAGTGCAGAGTTAATTGTCCCTCTTAAATGAGAAAATTGTCTTAAGTCCTGGATGGCACTGTTGGCTTCGTGTAGGAAATACGTAAGACCTGAAGTAACTCTCTCCCTGCAGTCCCTGGCAATCGTGGTGGATACAACAGAAGGGGAGGCAACATGCCTCAGCGAGGTGGTGGAGGTGGCGGTGGTGGCGGTGGCAGCAGCGGTGCGATTGGCTACCCGTATCCTCGCGGCCCTGTCTTTCCAAGCAGAGGTGGCTACTCAAACAGAGGAAACTATAACAGAGGTGGAATGCCCAACAGGGGGAACTACAACCAGGTGATGATTGGGTGGGGAGGGGGGATTGACTGGGTGAACTGCAGTATTGTGGATGAGGTTGTTTGAAAGGTTTGGTGGCTGTAAACGGCCACACACTTGGTTGTGGTACTACACTACTGCCACACTGCAAGGCCTTTCCAGTTCAGTGCACGTGCCCAGGGCTCTGAATGTAAGAAGTGATATGGATGTGGGGGTTCCATCTTAAGGCTGTGCCTCTATCCTGTTGAAGACCAAGATTTCTATCTAGGGCATGTATGTGAAGGCTTGTGTTTGGGATTTTTTGTGTGTCAGGTGTCTCCCCCTCTCCCTCCTGACAATAGTAGTAACTGTTGTTTGACCTCAGGGTCAAGATGTATCTTTATCAAATATTTAGGGAACTTTATGGAAGTGACTCAGCACAGTCTTTGTCTCGGTGTCTGGTATCAACCACAGCTAGTAAAGCCTAGGTCTTACCTGGTGGAATATCAGTGGAATTAATGGAAAAAAATTTGGATTACTGAAAAGCCAGCAGATGGAGCCCAAGCCAGTAAACATGGCTCAGGTTTGCATAATACTGACAAACAGGAGAAATGCGATATTTTATCTACTAATATCAATGTCCTTTTGTTGTACCATAACTTCTATTTGAAGTTCTGTGGGCTAGCTCTTCTATTTTCAGTTGTGTGACCCATATCCTTTTGTCTGATCAGATAGCATATCCTTGTAGCAACTACAGCCTTTCCTAACTGAAAATAGACAAGCTCTTGTATTTTTAGTTGTCCTGGTGCAGTTTAGCAGCTGAAAATAGGGTGAGTCAAAACGGGATTAGCCAGCTTTCCAGACCACTGGCAACAACAGTTAGAGCTGGCTTATTAATTCTGATGTTCTTGCCCCGTGTTAGAAAAAGAGTTGCTTAGAGAGGGGAGGCTTTTCATATTATAGTGGTTTTCAGGGAGAGTTTTTTTTGTTTTTGTTTTGTTTTAACCCAGGACTGATAGTCTGTATCTGAAAGCTTCTATATGCTATGTGGTGTTTCAGTGGAAATTAAGATTATATTAGTACACTTCTGAAAAACACACATAGATGAAGTTGTTAAAAGCTGTTGTCCTCTTGCAGAACTTCAGAGGAAGGGGAAATAATCGTGGCTACAAAAACCAATCTCAGGGCTACAACCAGTGGCAGCAGGGTGTAAGTAGTCCCAACTTTACCTTTTTACTGATTTTTTTAACTTGAATATTTCAGATTGCTGACTGAAATAAATAGATGTGTAGTCAAAACTGGATATTAAAATTTTCTAATGCTAGGTAATATCACTATAAATAGTTTCCTGTGCAAAATTTAATCTGGCTTCATGGTCTTGATATATCAAATATCAGCTGTGGCTTAACGGCCTTAATGGTATGTAGTAGTTGGTGTCACGTTACTGCTGTGAAGTGAGCTCCTAACTGCCTTCAGTTGTTCAGAAACTTGCTGCTATTGGAGAGGATTTTAATCTTCTCAAGTTCCAGGGGAACTAGATGTTTGTTAAATGTTTTTGGTTTTGTTTTCTGTAAGAAATGTAACGATTTTGTGATTGCAGATTAAAACTATTTATTCTTTATTGCAGCAATTCTGGGGTCAGAAGCCATGGAGTCAGCATTATCACCAAGGATATTATTGAATACCCAAATAAATGAACTGATACATATTTCTCCAAAACCTTCACAAGAAGTCGACTGTTTTCTTTAGTAGGCTAACTTTTTAAACATTCCACAAGAGGAAGTGCCTGCGGGTTCCTTTTTTAGAAGCTTTGTGGGTTGATTTTTTTCTTTTCTTTTTTTGTACATTTTTAATTGCAGTTTTAAAGTGATTCGTAAGAGAACCTCAGCATTGTGCACGATAAGAGAATGTGTCAGTATTTCAGGGTTCTGCATTTTATCTGTAAAATGTGACTTTTTTTTTACCACAACAGAAGTAAAACGTTGCTTTGTACCTGGTGTCTTTTTATTAAAGAATTTTCTCCTTTTTCCCCATCCCCCAATTTCTAAGAAACAGTCGTGAGTCATGTCACAATACGATAGCAATGTTAGCAACCAGATTCGAACGGAGGCTTCTCGGCAGCCCTCAAATACCATGAGATTATGTAAAGCTCCATATTACACTCCATCTTCTCTATGAAGCTTTTGGGTCGGGAGGGGAGGAGGGGGAGGTTAAAGTTTCTGGCAATAACTAGGACTTTTTTGTAACACTTGGAACTCTTTAAGATGTTGGGGGCAAAGCAGAAACCTGGGGCTAAATAGTGAAGGTGGAGTGTATGTAGAAGCTCTTAAAGTTGTAAAACTCGGTTGCTTTATTTGTGGAGGCTCAAACTTGTGAAGGTACAACACCATAATTTCTTTTCCATTTGTTCTGCATTTTGATTCTGAAAAGAAGCTGGCTTTGCCCATTTCTTATTAAACAAAACTTGTTGTAAATCCAGTTGTCTAATGGGATCTATATGAAGTTAGCTGTGTGTCTGTATAACTCTTTCCCCACAAAATACTGTATACCTAGTGTGCTTGTAGTAGTTACTCCACCATTTTGTAAGCTAATGAAACTGTGAGTCACCCATTTTATATCTTATTTTTTAATCATGTCAATTCTCAAATGGGTGTATCTCCTTAGCCTGCTGATTCCTTTTCTCTTTAAAGAAGGTGGGTGGAGAAGTTTAACTCTATAGACGTTTGTTTGCAATAAAATAAATTCATTTTACTCTTGTTTGGGATTGTCGCCATCAAGGTCTAAAATCCCTTTAAGGCTATAAAGAGGAAGAGAATGTATGAAAGTGACAATGTTGGACAGTTTAAAACTCTGCTGTGTACATGCTCAAATACTTGTGTTTCTTTAAAATCTAAACTGGTGGTCGCTCTGTTAGAGATCTATCACATGTATAATTTCACAGTTTAACATGGTTATATGTATAGGGCAAAAGTCTTTGAGTTGGCTTGCATCATGTAAATCCACTTAACCTCTTTATTGTAAAATAGACATTAGGGAAGGGACTGGACAGGGAGTAGGATGGGAAGGAGGCTTGTCATGAAGTTTTAACAGAGAGCTTCAATTTGTTTTAACTGCTATTATGTTCAGCTTTACGCTTCTGTAAAATTGTAGTGGCGATGTTAGCTGCTGACTTGTATTTTAATGCCATGAGACAGGGGAGAGATGTAACCGTTGTAAGTGGGGCTCGGCGTGCGCGTGCGAGAACACGTGTCACTGCCGGCGTTGGGCTGTGCTGGCTGGGTCCTTGCGGCAGCGTTGGGACTGGCAGGGGCTCTCTGGCAGCAGCCTAGAGCTGGAGTCCGTGTAGTGGGCGCTGCAAACTTTTGTCAAATGTTAGTCAATTTCTAGTAGTTTTCAGAAGTCAAGATAAAGTTGTGTTGCTCTTCTAGCCTTTATAGCAGATGCATATTGACATTAAACATTAACAGCACCACCTCCTTGTTAATATTGCTTTAAATCATCCCTTTACTTTGAATGAAAAAAATGTAAATTGTCTTTAAACGCTATTTAATGAACTAGAAATTTGGGGAATTAAAACCCAAATCTGTTCTGCTGAAATGGAATTTTCTTTAGACTTGAAAAAAAAAAAAAGTTTAGTGTAATTAAAATCCATCTCCCTTCTACCCTCTACACGAGAACTAACACTTTGTATGGAGTGCTGATCCTTTGCTTATTTTGGTACTCTATAAAATGATATAGTCTTAAACTGAAATATAAGAGCCTATACTTACTATGTGCTTGTAAAGCTTGTATTTTAATTCAAAAGTCTGGGATGTTGTGTTTTCAAGTCTTTCTCACACATACAGTGCTTTCACTTGTCTCGAAAGAGGAGTATCTTGTTTCTGTTAAAAGTGCTCCTGTATGACAAAAGCTGTTTTGGTAATTTCAGCACTGGCTGTGCTGCTCGTGTTCTAAGAAACAGAATTCAAAAAAGCTTTAGCACATTGCACCACTGGGGCACGTGTAGTTCAGAGAGGGCACAGAAAAGTCCCATGTAGGTCCTGCTCGTGATTTGTCACGTTAGGGTGGAGACCAGCACTTGTGTGAGGCTGTGTGTTCAGCCTGGGTCTGCCCAGAGAGACCACCTCAGTCTAGCTGTGATGATTCATAGGAGAGAGATTTGGTTTGCCATGTGAAAATGGCTTCTATAGAGAAGTCATTACCTAGAAAATCAGTAAAGCTAAAAAAAATTGTGGTTTGCATTTAAAAAAGGACAATATCAAACTTGGCTGGTGGCTACAGAAAGGTGAGGAAGGCACAGCTCTACACTGCCAACACAAGAGGGATGAGCCATCTGTCATACTGAGTGATTTCTTGCAGCTTATGAGGGCTTGTTTACATGCAGAAAAGTACCTGGATTACAGCAGCTGTGCTGCTGGCAGCAGCTGCGCAGACACTGACCTACAGCTGGGTTTGGGGTTTGTGTTTTTTGGGTGGTTTTCATATTGGAGGGCAAACTAGGTTTGCTTTTTTCCTAACTGAGATGGGTTTTTTCTCCTAATGGAGTACAAACCTGGAGAACGTTTGGCCTGGCTCTGTAGCAGTAGGAGCGTGGTTTATGATGCCTGTGCAGCACTGCTGCTGGTGTCACTCTCCCTGCAGCCCTGTCTGCTCAATCTGGCTGACATTCCCCATCCTAGAACAGGCTCTAGCCGCCCTGTATCACGTGAGGGGGCCACACTCGTCTGGCTGCAGACTGAAGTCAGGTCTGTGCTGGGTATCCTGGGAGGAAGCGCTCATTTAACAACAAAACATAAACTCCAGTTGTATTTCTGCCTTCGCTAGTAACAGTCGCTAGGATACACACTGTGTACAGGGAGGTGCTTCCCTGACATGCAACAGTCTTGGCAAGGCGCTCTGTCCTGGGTCAAAGGACTTGGTAAACACACTCAGCTGTGGGACAGCCAGGCCAGGCTTTGGTTCTGGGGTGCCATACGCGATCCCTACCCGCAAACCCTGGCTCTGCTGTCGTGAGCTGGCCCTTCCAATGCTGCACTGCTTCCTGTGCTGCACACGGAGTACTTGGCAGTGCTGCCACGTGTGTAGGAGCTCAGTGTAAGTGGTGCCTGTACACAAGTTCCTTTCTGTGCCTACTGCGGGATAACTCTTCATCAGTGAAGACATTTTTAGACATTGTGCCCCGTTTTTCAGATAGCAGAATGAACCAGTGTTCTGGCAATGTCACATGCAGTGCAAGCCACTTGCACTTAAAAAAATATTCCTGGTGTAAGCCACTAGTTTGGGTATTTTTCTTAATTTCTCACAACACTAGAGCAGTGTTTCTAATTAAAGAAATAGGTGATGAAGTCATGTTTTAAGATGAGGACATTTCCTTGTTCATGACCTTTTGAAAAGCTAGGCCGGTGCTTTCTAGAAGGGCAACCTCAGACTAAACCACAAGAAATCAAACTGAGTTACAGAGAGAGGTGAAGTACTTTGAGACTCCTGCAGATGTTTAACTGGCAGGGGCTGGGCTCTCCCAAGCGAAGAAGTGTGCATATACTGTATTTGTGAACTAGCAAGGGAGGAGCAAGAAGTGCTGGAGACAGTTCAGCCCAAAGTGCTGTGGAGGACAAGGAAAGCTCCAGGATGTCAGAAAAAGCTGCTGAGGGGAAAGCTCCCTCAGTAAGTCAGATGTCAACAAACCGGCTGTGGTGAACTTAAAGTAGCGCCTCTCTCTGTCATGCACACTTCTCATTCTGGGTAAAGCCCCCTGCCCTGTGCAGGTGGAGGGGGGAAGGACACCTACTCTTAACAATGGCAGACGAGTGGTTAGTTTTGTGCTGCTTTTCTCCTTTGCAAGGCACGAGCCATCTTACCCAGCGCAGCAGGCTTCTCCAGAGCCAGCCCTCGCAGGAAACTGGCTGAAATCAGGACTACACCAGCAATTAATCTGGATGCAACTCTTGCCTTAGTTTGTCTTTCTGCCAGTACTGGGAGTGGCAGGGGGATTCAGCAATGAATCGGCTGCTATGTTGTAGCTTAAAAAAACTCAATGGTGGCTTAAAAAAGATGCTAAATATTTAACCCATTGTCAACATTGAGAGTGGAAAGACAAGAGCAAGTGTAAAAACCCTCGAAACACAATTACTTGTGCGGGTGACTTGATATACAGGTGTTACTTTAGACCAAGGTTTTTGTTCCCTCTTCTGGTTTGATTGACAATCTTTGATATGCAGAGTAATTTTGGTCCTAGAAGTTACTGAAGTCAAAACTATGGGTAAGACAACTCAGCCAATTTTCCCTTCAAACTTTTTCACGCTCAAAAAATTTTTACAACTTGGTAGTTCAGGGCAGATCCAATTTACAAAAATGATGTGGGGATCTCTTGTCTGATTAGCATACAAGGATTGAAAGCGTACTTGTTTTTCTCAGTGTTAATTCTCCCTTTGCCAGGATCAGATGGCTGCTTAGTAGAACACCTCTGGTGACTGCTGTGGCATATAAATGCAAGTATGTGTTTTCTGGTCTGAGTGGGGCCTTCATTTATGTCACATCAGCCAATGTTAACTCCTCTGCCACTCTGTGCTCTGGAGGTTTTCCTCCAGGTTTTAATAAATACTTGTTTGCCTTAGGCGTGGGGAGGTCTGTGCTGGCACTTCACAGACCACGAGTTCTGCAATGGTGCTGATGCCCAAGACAATGGCAAAATAAATAGGCTCAGAATAGTACTGAAGATCTCCCTGGATGTAAATGCATGCCTAAAGTACCAATGATTGTTTACAAAGTGGGAGATGCATGGAAGGTCTGATTCTCTCTTTTTAGTTTCCATGTAACCTACTCAGACACAGCTAGAGCTATATTTGGGCTCCACTGAACTTTCAGCATTTTGGGTCTGTTGAGCAAGTAGGTAAGATAAGCCTTGTATTATAAAAGAATTTTTGTCTTCGTGATAAGAAAGTAGTAAGAGATGGGGGAGAAATAAATGAGTAAGCCTAGAAGGAGGGATTTACTGCAATAATTTGTTCTGAAACAAACGACACTTGGGATTTGCTCACATCACGCTGAGAAACAAGGTTCAGAAAAGTTGAGCGAGCAGAGGCGAGTCCACATGCAGCATCATGTGCAGGTTGTGAGCAGCAGAACTACGTATCCTAAAGCCTGGCACCCCCACATTGTGCATACTGTGTCTTCTCCACTACATCCTCCCTGCACTTGAGGGAACAAGCAAAACAGGATGTTACTGTCTCGGTCGAGGTCGCCCTCTGTACCAAACTGGGTTTTTTCTGCCTTGGGTTTACAGATTCTCTGTCTCTCTGTAGGCTGTAGCACTGCAGAAGTTTTGTTTCTGGACATGCAGTCCATCCTCCTGCTTGCAGCACGACTGGCACTAGTGCTCAGGTCAGCCATGGCTTTGTCTGGATGAAGCTTGAAAACCTGCAAGGGTGGAAATTGCATGGCCTCTCTGGGCAGCCCAGTGCATTGTCCTCGGAGTAAAGCAGTTTGTCCTGCTGCCTGCCCTGGAGCTCCCAAGCTGGAGTTTGTGGCCGCTGCCTCTGCCACGTCACCTGCAGCTATCAGGTGGTGTTTGGCTCCATCTTTGTAGCTGTCCTGCAGATAATATTAGGCTGTTACTACGTCACCCCACAGCCGCCTCCCCCTCGGACCACGTCCAACTCCTTCCACTGTTTTTCCAGAGGGTAGGCACTTGAGCTAAATGGACATACCTTAGGAGCCCATCATTGGAGCCTCTACAGTTTTTCAGCATCCTTGTTAGGTGAGAGGCCCAAAGCTGGACAGCAATATTGGATACATTGCCTCCTCAGTGTCACATGCTGGCGGATAAGCACGTCCCTTGATTTGTTGGCCACGTACTTCCTGATGGAGCCCAGACTGCAGCTTGACTTATTTGCAGAGAGAACACTCCCCTGGCCCTTGTTCAACTTGGCATCCACTGTAAGTCTTATCCTTTTCAGCAGGGCGGCTATTCAGTTTGCTGCTTCCCAGCCTCTAGTGGACACTCTATTATGCAAGCAGCCACTATGTAAAAATAACTATAACAATAATAATAACAGCAATATTTAAAATCTAACTTATTAAATGGATAAATAGTAAGTTAAGCACCTCAAAAAGAAACATTAATTTTAAATTACTTGTGCGAAGTAAATGTCTTGTGTATTCTCCCAATTTACTTTGGGAGACCTCAGAGAAAGCAGCCAAGATATGCAATTAAGAACAATTTCAGTCCTTACGCATCAGCGAACGCTACACTTAAATATCAAAAAACACATCTGGATTCCAGGCCTAGGACATTCCTTCAATCATACCTTTTGCATGAACCTGCCTGCCCCTTTTTTACAAAAGGTATCTCCTATGTGGAGCAGGGGCCACCAAGTGCCACACCGGCTGCCGACGCTCGAGATGACCGGCTGGTTCCCATATGCGGCTGCGATAGGAGCTGCTTCCTCCAAAGGAAAGGAGGATGTGGAAGGAATCGCTGTGATCCAGTGTTCCAGTCAGAAGAGCTGCATGCTGAGCCCAGCCCTGCTCAGCACTGAGAAAACTCCACAGTCTGTTTGGCAGTGGAGAAGGTGGTGAAGGCCGGGAGACACTTCCTGAAGATTAACATCTCCCCAGTGGCTCCCAGACATTCACAGGAGGGGGCTGCTGCTGCTGCTTCAGCAGCCATGTTGGCACAGCCATGGGATATTTACGTGCCTCCACAGCCTGGCAGTTAGCCAGCCAGTCCTTTTTTTATTTTTTCCTTCAAGGAAACACCTGCAGAAGGGAAATGAGATGCTCCAACCATCTCTTTCAGTAGATCCTAGCACAGATGATGATGAGAAGTTTTCAGGAGTGATCTTGCATGTATCTGCCTTGAAAAGTGTGTTATCTAGCAAGTACAGGTATCCTCTAGTTCCAGAACAAACCAATGGAAATTACATGGCTGAAAGCAACTGAAGGGCTGATGGCAGAAGGCAGGGAGTGGATGGGCTCCTCCTTGAATGGTGGCTGTGTCTTAAGTGTTCCAACTGGTGTGAATCCCACTGGAGGCCACCAGTTGATGGATGTATTGTTGCTGATGTATCAGAAACTGAACTCCTCTGAATTTTGTCCGGTTCGCTGCCATACCATCCTTCACTCTGCTGGAACAGAACATTGCTCTGAGGGAGCAGCTTCCTGACCATCTGGTAAGTGGCCACTCTGTGACCCACTCAGATGCTCTTGAGATACATCTCTCAGAAGAGCTTGAGAGTGCAGGTGTGACAAGAGATGTACAGACTGAGATATGGTGTCCCCAGTAGAAGGATGAATGGTGATACAGCAAATGGTGAGTAGAAATAAATGGTGACTGGCTTTTGGGGAGTACTATTGTGCTTCTCAGCGGGGGTAGGAAGCCTTCTACCCCCTCTAGTGGTTCAAGGGGACTTTGTGAGGTGTAGAAAGAAAAGGCTGAGCTTTTGCTTTTTTCATCCATCTGGGAGTCTTAGTAGGCAGTTACTGAAGAACATGGCACTGGGATACTACTATCAGAGCTAATAAACCAAGTCAAACAAGTTTTGTCATGGCCTCCAGTGCTGCCTCAGGGCAACCCTCAAGGGTTTTAAATCTTGGATGAAAGCACAGCATGTAACAATCGTTGGTAGTTCCACGTTTCTTTGGCGGACCTGAACAGGGTACTATCCCCTCTGTTTTGAGGAACAGGCTGTTGGCTGGCTTTTTTCCTCTGTATTTGCTCTGTGAAAGATTCTTGCAACAGCCATTTGTGGTAATGTATCTGCCCAGTAATAAAGCTGTTATTGGCTTTTCATCTTCAGCAATATTGCTACGATCTCAGCCAGAGCCTGAGTGTTCTCTGACAGGGAAGGGGATGTTCGCTTCCCTTTAATCACGTAAGTAACATACCCTAAATGCTCTATTGGTGGGGACTGGGGGCACCCAGGCTGTGAATTTGTTCAGACCAAGGAGCAACGGGCAGATGGGCTGCGTGGATCTCTCATCCTGTTTCCACAGCATCTGTGCAGTGTCACAGTGATGACGTGGTAGAGAAAGATTTTTCTGTTTTTTGCCACCTGGCAAAGGTAAAAGTGGTAAAAACCCTTGACCTGGATGACAGAAAGCATGAATATCAGCCAGAGCTGTAAAGCTTGTAAATGAACTCCAAAGACCTGTCACATGTGTATATGCAGGACTGAAGGCCAAGGTGTGTCAGGGGTAAATGCACACCATGACCACCAGAGTTGATCACAAGCCATTTGCCATCAGTAAGACACGCGGATTTGTTGTCCAGGGAGAAAACTCACACTGGCCAAGAGCGCACCTGCTGCTCTATTTTACAGCATTTGACAAACAAGTTTAAATAACAAGCAAAGCATGTGTTTCCTTCTCTCCAGAGCAGGAAGAGGGGGAAACCTTTGCTTCTGTTAAACAGATCAGCACAATATACAGGCTGGATATTTTTGGAGATGTGGCCAATCTAAAGAAAAGGATCCCTGCGGTGGTAATTGTTCACTCCCACAGTACATTTTAGGTACTGCCAGTGGGCTCCTGGCATGTTCAGGAAAGCTGAGGGTTCTGACGCAGCCTTGCTCATGATAGATGACAGAAGCTGGAAGGATTAAAATAGCCTCAGAACAAACTGCTCTTAATCTTTAAAACAAGCAGACATAAGGATGCCGTGACCTATTCCTGCAGGAACAGGCAGAACCACTGCTGGATGGCTCTCAGGCAAACTATGAACCTAAGCAGAGAAAAAACAAAGAGTGCGTGAAAAAGTGGGAGCCTATGAACAGTCTCAGTCAGAGTGCTGTTAGTCATGAACAAAGGTCTGTGCATTCCCCAAATTATCTCATCCAAAGTTCTACCACTCATCAGCCCGCTGCCCCGCCTCCATTTGAAGGTTTAGCAGCCGTACTTGTTTATAGTGTAATATTTTCATTTTAAGTGTAAGGAGGATAGATGTTCCCAGGCCTTGAGTCACCTTAATTAAAACTCAGCTCCACTTCTGATATTTAATAAATTCTTGGTACTTCAATTTGAAAAAAAAACAAAACAAAACAAAACATCAAAGGAATCATCTTCTTGATATCTGCACATACTGCAAAACTTTTGGTTTTATTGGTTTTCCAAGGTAAGAACAACGTATTTGGTTCAAACTTTAAATGGAACACAGCAAAAACTTTCACTGGTAACCACTTAGCTCTTGATCTAAAAGCCTAGACAGGAATGAGAACAGTATGGGAATTAGTCTACTAAGTTGGAGAAAATCTTTCGCTTGGGAGCTCATTAAAACTGAATTCACACAGTAGTTCATTGTTACCTGGGTTGCTAACACCAGAAATAACAAACGTGCTTCCTCCAGGCCTTAAAAAAACCCCAAAAAACCTACCAAAAGCCAGACTCAGTGACAGGAGATGACCTTTCCTTTGCAGCACCAGAGGACTTTAGGGTGGTCTGTGTAACACGCAGAATAGCACGGAAGCCTGCAAAATGCAGCGAGGGCCAATGTCTCCCAAAAATCGCTGCCTAGTAAAGACATGAATTATGAGTTTGAGATGTAACAAGGTGTAATTGCTGTCACCTTCAAAACAGTTCCTGGGCTCTGAGCCTGTTTGCAGCTGTCGATGGCTGAGGCAAGTGAGAAGCATGGAAGAGCAGAGTCAATCTGCTCACGTGCATCCCTGGCAATGGGGTTGGCAATTAACCTTGGACTGCCACGTTTCAGCCCGTTGCCTCAACATGGACTTTCCTTCCTGAAGGACCTGGAGGACACACACACAGTGCCCTTGCGCAAGTGTCCCGAGTGCACGCTCCTGCCGGAGGAGGCTGGCACACACCTTTTCCCAAGGGTATCACTACTGCAAGGAACCGGAAGAGGCAAGGTGTGGAGGAGCTATGAGGGCCATAAACCCATTTCTTTATTTTGCTGGTGTTGTAGGCTGCTTTAAGGAAGGATTTTACTAACTTCAGGGACAAAAACTAAGTGTGCTTGTCAGTCACCGTTCAGTGACCAACTGACATAACTGTCAGCAAAATAAACAGGATTTTAACAGCTCTACAGTTTAAAGTTGCTGTACTGCATTCTCTCCCTTCTTATGGCTCATTCAGAGGGCTGAAAACCAAGCATCTTCAAAATTACTGTTTCTCTTCCTTTCTAATAACTGTCTGGTAAGTTTTAATTTAAGGAATATTTTGAACATTGAGCAAGCAAAAACTATCATGTCATTAGCAGCAACACTTGAAGAGATAAAGTCTGAAAATAAAATACAGAGGCTTAGTGTGTATTTCCACCAATGACTCAGATTTAAGAAATCAGCAGTGAGGGATAAGGAGGCATACAGCTCACTAATTTTTTAAAAATAGTATTGTTTTCAAATGTTAAAATTACTTCTATAAAGTTACTGTGATTTTTATTTTCTTATCAATGTATCCTAATTTATAACAACTGATAGCTTTGAAATTTTTTTGTTTTATCCAGTTTCTCACCTTTTCAATGTGGTAACCCACCAGTCACTTTCAATTCACTTTCCACAGCTGGTAGGGAAGCAGCCTAGCCAGCACTTTGAGGAATTATGTGAGACACTTTCCCCTGCTTGTTTAGCCATAAGCATTCTTCCCTCTGCTATTGCAGGTCACCCCCTTTTACACTGTGTCCTGCTCAGAGCCTCCTTGTCTTATATCCCCACTCTGTCCTATTCAGCCAAGGCCCCAACTTTTATTTAGCTCAGTTCCACCTCAACTTTTAGTAGATACTGAAGTTCAAACATGTTGGCCAGGCTGCCTCTGCATATTGCCTCTTTCCCCATTTTTCTGTTCACATCTCGCAGGTTCATTTTACATTCTGCACAGTGAAGCAGAAGTATTAGATTGGTTATCTACACAATGCAGATATGTCTAGCATTTCACAGTTACTGGCCAGAATTGCTAATACTGTAGTTAAGCTGCTATTGAGCTAATATCCTTAAATGCAGTAATTTAAACCAACACAAATTAACACCAGAGAGGATTTAATGCTGCAGTTTTTTCCCAGATTTTTTGATTTACACAGAATCATAACGCTGCTCCTTCCTCCTCACTGGTCCCAGTACTTGTTTTGAAGGATGCCATGATGCACATGCTCCCTCCTTTCCCATCAGCACAGAACACCATTCTCTTCTTTCTCTACAACTGCTCTTTGCCAAAGAGTACATTTTCATCCCCGTGCTTTTGTTGCCTAAACTCCCCTAAGCTGAACTATGACCTCACAGCCAAAAGACCCGCTGCTTAGGTTGCACTTTCTTTTCTCATGTCGGATAGGATGGAACTCAACCATGTGTTAAAACAGGAGCTTGCTAAGACCTGCTTCATGACTCGCTCAGTTTCCCACTGCTGCTCTAAGGGCTTTATGAAGCAACACCTCCCATCCCAAAGGGAAGGAGCCTCCCTCCCCCTTGGCCCCCTGCCCAGCACAGAACCAGAGGAAAAACTTTTCTGAATTAGCTACCAATTCACTTCTGAGTTCAGATTTTGCAGTGAGGACAGGAAGTGTTTCATTGCACTAACTCAGGTCTTCTGAAGACTTTTTATATAAAACCCTGAAATTAATGTCCTCAATAAAATGAATCTTTATTTTTTCTTCCAGAAGAAACAAGGGGAATAGAGGGGGAAAAAAAGAATTAGATTATGCAGGTTTGTTTTCTTTTTGTATGAGGCCAATCCACAGAGGGTAAAAGTTTAATTTTCTCACTGTAAATAACATGTTTGCTTAGTGCTCTCGCATATTTTTTCAAAATAAATCAGTAGAGCAATACTGCTGTTTACATCTGGAGTCTCAAACCTCCCCCCACCAACCTGAGTCAATAACAGATCACAAACTCTCTCAGACTACATACAGAACAGGGGGAAGGGAATATTTTTGCTCAGTGAATACCTTTAGGTCAAGAAATTCTTAAAGCATTATAGACTATAAATCATTTTATGAAAAAGTAAGTACAGGGTGTCAATCCTGGAGACAGAAGCAAGCAAGGAATATGATGTCATTACTTATCTTTTTAACAATATTCAATTAGACCTAACACTGTATTTCCAAATAAGATGGTTTCCTTGAAATTATAGTGATATTTCTTTTAACCATAAAATGTACAGTGAAATATTTAAGTAGAACACGCCTTTAAAAAAAAAAAAACCAAGAACAAACTACTCACCACTGGTACTTAGAAATAATGCAAATTATTATTGCACAATTGTAGGGATCGTCTTAAATAGCAAGATCTTCAATCAAGCAAAAAAATTACTTACATAATTTAGATTGCTTCTGAATTTTATTCAGATTTTACTCTTAGTTTCATAGAGACAGAACAAACACGAAAATCTTTCAACTTCACAGTGTATGTAAGTTATCTGGTTATCCTGCAGCTGAAATCTTACAAAGGCCGCTGATCTCACCCATCTTGCACAAGCAAAGCCTTCACCTACTGTTTAAATACTTGTGTTTTACGAACAGCACTGTTAACTGCACCTCTGAAGGAAGATACATTTACTCAGCAGCTGATGAGAATATTTTCCTGCATTTAAATAAGATGTAATTACAACTTTGCTAAAACGAACAGCTCTGTGTGCAATGGAAGTTAAAAGCAATCCCAAATCAGTGCCGTTAATCCTCTCTGTAACAGAACACATCAGCTTCCAGATGTTTCACAGGAGGTCATTCCTAACTATGTGCACAGTCACACACATACACACATGAAACAAAGCAAGGCTTGTACAGACTTAAAAGATTCACTATGAATTTCTTGCTCAGATTTGCCAGGAAAACCATGATTTGTCAGTTTTAGACACCTCACACGTTTACAAGGCAGACTGACATTTTTGGACCACCTTCTCCCAAGGCTGTATTAGACCACAACTCCTCCACAGCAGCCTATGAATCGCTTCTTTCATTGCCAGTTTGGTTTTTTTCTGGATCTAGATAACTGCCTTCAAATAAAATTCTGTTTTTCATTCCTTCTTTAAGCATTCTTTGCCGGATTCTTTGTTGAGCCAAATTGTACCTGCAGTAAAACCTAGAGGAGGGGATGAAAAGAAAACATGATTCCCTACCTTATATGAGTTACAGCAGAAAATCAGACTTACTCAGCCAGTTGAAAAGTTGCAGCCACATATGAAAATGCTAGTAAAATTCAGCATGCTGCCTTTGAAATTAGGACAGAAGGATGGGGTATGCAAAGGAAGAAAAGAAAGAATTAAGAAAAATGGAAATAACTGGATGGCTTGATCTCTTAGGATTCAAGAAACAATAGCGAGTTTTTTTAAAATATATGAACTTAAAAATTCAATCACATTGAACTGTTTCCCTTTAAAAAAGAGGAATATCTTGAGAAGGAAGAGGATGCCTTGCTAGGCAAGTTTTTTAACAGAGTTTCAAAAGCAGTGTGACATACTGTTTCTGAAATTAAACATGGCGATCATGTAGTACAGTTCAACCAACACAGGCCTGTAAAAACTGAAGAAGCATTTTACATACCAGTATCCTAACATTGTGGAAATAAAGCCACCAACTGCAAAGTCACAAGATCTTCTAACTCTACCTGAAAAAAAAAAACCAAACAAAAATTCTCCACAAAGTTAGAGGACTTCCCATTATTAGTAACACCTAACAGCAAATAGAATTTTTTTTTTTTGAGAATAAATATATAATCAGAAGAAATAATTACTTACTAGTTGCTAAAAAATGTCCAAGACCCACAACTAAAGACCCCAGGGAGCCATAGAGCACGGATTCTCGTGCACATGGGACACTTTGAACATCAAGAAATCCCAAGAGTTTAAAGGACTGTAAGACAAAATAAAAAACACACCATAAACTTAAAAAAAAATCACTTTTGTAGATGGCTATGATGCCAACTCCATTGTAAAACAGACTTGTTATTTTAGTAGTCAAATGTAACCACTTGAGGATTTACTGCTTGCAAGGTTATAGCTGAGGAAAAGTGAACATGCACAGCTGTATCACGAATGGTTTTGGAAGAATTAACTACTAATTTACACAATATATTTTCCACATACCTATTGATTCATCCTTTCTACTGAATTTCTTCTTTCTCTTTCTACCTAATTTTCTCCCTTTACATTCCCCCAAAAAGGGAGGGAGAAAACTGTAAGAATGCAGGATTTTTGTTACGTGACAACACACAAATAAGGTTACAGTTAAGTACGCAGTTAGTCACGCCATGTAATTCTAGTATCTGAAAAGGCAAATGTGCTTTAAAAAAAGTGAAATTACTAGAGAATGAGCATGTAATAGATAACCTTGTACTGAACAGTGAATGTAAACGTTTATAAACCAGTAATTTTTAACCTAACCCTATGTACAGACAGGGGCTGGGCACAGAAATTCTTCTATACACAACAAGTAATTTTTTTAATTAACCTACTGGTAAAAAAAAATCAAATTATTACATATGCTGTCTCCTATAAACTACCCTTTTATTTCACTCAAATGGCAATTACATGTGGCATTCACAAAGTCACTGAAAAGTATGATTTTCATTTCAGAGACGCCTACTCTGGCTTCTGCATGCAACTTCTATTTCCCACCTGACAAACATCCCTGCAAATGCAGGCTGGCACCACAAGCAGGAAGGAAGAAACTGCATACAGAGAAGAAGCCTCAAGATGACTTGGGACAGGGTCAAGGTGTCTGCACCGCAGTAACATCTGCACATCTTTCTGCTATCATTGTTTTGTCAGTGATGATGGGAGAATACATCTCCAATCTGTTGTGTTTAAATCCTCGGACCATTAACTGCCATGTGTGCAACTATATCTAAATTCATCAAAGATGACTAGTTTATTATTTGTGAAGGTATTTCACTTGGTCAAAGTGAAAGATGGAGAACTACAATCAAGCGTTCGTGGAGGGCCGACACGTCTGAGACAAGTCATTATGAAACTGTGGTGACAGGGATGGCAAGCATCTGACAACAGCTGGATTTGTATGCAAGTATGGAAATCCCCATAGTTTGTTCCATCCATGTTCCCTATGGAAAACCGTCAGCTGTTTCCACATAATCCCTGTGTACACGCCAGACAGAAAGGATGTGGTCTGTGTTGGTCCAATCTCCTAAAGAGCAATTTCAAGTACTCTCACGTGGAAGAAGTCACTGGATATGCTGCTGTCGTTGGCCAAGGAGGCATCCCCGCTACATCCGTGCAGCGTGATGCGCCCTTTTAAAATAGCATTTCACCTGTTGCCGAACTGGAAATCATTTGTTATGTCTCTAACCACTGTAACCACCGGCGTTAAGGAGGTTCGAGTGTCACGACGGCGTTTCGCCCACAGAGAGAAAGTCCTACGGCGCGGGGGAGGGGGGGGTGGTGGTCCGGGGGAAAACAAACACACGCCACCCCCCACACACACCACACCCAACTCGGCCCTACAGAGCCTCGGTTCCGCCGTGGGTTTCCGTGTATTGTTCCCTAATTATTTCCTCTGGAGGTAAAACAGCGGGTTTGGGGGTCACGGCCGCTCTGCGACAACCTCCCGTGTCCCCAGCGCGGGGCTCCCGCGGGGACACGGGTGCCCGCGCAGCTCTTCCTCGTTCTCCTCCTTCTCGCCCCTCTCCGCCCCCCACCCTCTCCGTTACCTTCCTCGGCTCAGAGTCGCCCTCGCCCGCCATGCCGCGGCAGCGCCTTCCCGCCCGCACCAGCGAGCCGGGGCCGCGCCCGCGTGGGGAGCGGCGCCGGGGAGCGGCCGCTCCGCCCGCCCCGTCTCTATGGCGCCCGCGGAAGGGGCGGGGGCGGCCGCGCCGGCGCCATTTTAGGTCCCGGCGCCGAGCGAGATTCCAGCGAAAATCCTTTGTTCGGCGAAATGGGTCACGGCGCGGGGGGCGCGCGCGCGCGCGCGCGCGCGCGGGCACGCGGGCGGGCGGGGGGGGGCGGAGCGCCGGGCTCCCCCCGCCCCTTCCCTCACCGCTCCCGGCGCGCGCCTCCGCGGGCCGCGGCGGGGCAGGGACTGTGGGCAGCGCAGGGATCCTGCCTCCCGATCCTTGGCTCCCGGCGGGCATCCGGCGGGGTTGCGGGGGATTCCGTGCGCGGGTGTACCATAAATGCTGGAAGAGGGGCTCTGCCACAGCCCGGCTGAGCCGCCTTGTTAAAAGTTAAAAGAGAATCACGGGGCTGGGGGATGCAAACGCGCTCGGTGGGCAGCGCCTACTGGGAGAAGGAGGTGATGGGATCCCTCAGGGGGTGTAGGGAGCCTGAAGGATGTGGGGATATACCCCTCACGGCCGATGGGGGAGAGTTGATTGTCCGTGACCGCGACCCAGAGTGCTGGAAAGGGACGAGGACAAGATGGCTTGTGGGGCTGGCAGAAAAGTACCCCGGTGGCAGTGGGAAGCAGGTGGTGGAGGAAGAATTGTTTGAAAGGAAGTGCTCTGGAAAATGGCCTCTTGTGAGGCCATGTACGTCTACTTTAGACAAAACCCCAGTGGGTTCGGCAGGGGCAAAGCCTGCGTAAAATCACTTGGAGATGGTGGAAATTACCTATTAGATATGTAGTTGTACCTGCAGTAAGGATGTGAAGAGGTTTTAAATAGTGCCAGGTGACTCAGGACAGAGTTACGGTTCTGCAAGATATTGAAAAAATACATTTTGCTGCAAGAAAACAAGTCTCTCCCTGCTAAGAAGTGAATTACAGGGTAGGTTCAGTTTAGGATCTTTTCCATCTTAGCAATGAAGTATCACAAGAATAGAGATGTGTAATACTGCTCTTTGATTTAAAAAATAGTGTGTCTTGACCCAGGAGGCATGAGATGTCTTCAGACCTTGTTAAGTATTATTATGTATTGGTGTTTTTTTTAATCCTATGGTAAATAAATCAGTCGTTTTCACACACTGAAATTTTTGGCAATTTTAATTTTATCTCATTACTTACGTGTTTGCAGGATTTTGGAAACAACGTACTTTCACACGTAATGGATTTTCATGTATCACTAGCTGAAAAGTGCTACTGTACATTTGCATGAGCTATTTTAAATCCCAGATGGATTAGAAACAAGTCTCAATCCTTTCCAACAGTCCCAATCTATCACTGTTTTGTTGTCTTTGTAGATCTTGCAGGCTGTGCTCTGAATTCACGAAACACGCTGATTCAATACATTTACTATCCATTTTAAAAAGATCAGTAGGAGTCACTTGAATTGAGAGTAGCTTGGCCTGTTTAAAGCTAATGTATATTATGGATGTGATGCTGCAAACACAGAACGTTTGCTGTAATATGTGAAAAAGAAAAATTATTGGCATAGTCTCTCACTGGAAAAGGCTGTAATGTCTGGTTTGATCTTGGTTTAAAAATTAAGCAGTGACAAACATTGAGGAATATAACAAGGAATTGCAAGAATGTGTTAATATGTCTGAGATTAACAAGGCCATCACAGTGGTGAGAAACAGACACTGCTTTTACTGCTGATGAGGTGGCCTGGCCTGCAGCAGTTCATATTTTGAAGGAAAAGAGTGGAAGGATCTTTTTTTCTTTGAAAGAGGAAATGGGTTTTAGCATGAAGGTGCTGGAGAGCAGAGAACACAAATAGAGCATCTTCTGACTGATAGTCAAGAATAGGCTAGAAAGTGTGTGGTTTTCCCTGTATGTTTTGTATCCCTTTTCCAAACATCCAAATCACACAAATAAAATACCCATTGCCAATAAACATATTCAATTTTCCCCCTCTCTTTTTGGTACTCAGTCATTACTCTGCTTTACTGCTGCACCTCACGGTTCTGCTTCATCTAATTCAGAAGCTGCTCTAAAGTTATTAACTATTACCCTTTGTGGAGTTAGAAGTACACAGAGGGCTGCTTCTCAGTCCTTGGGATCAGTGAAGGTGCTGGAGCCTTGGTTTAAGACATTGGTATACCTGGCCCAGCAAAGGCATATCCCAGAGTATCTTCCATTGTACCTGCCAGTGTGCCTGCAGGGAAGGTGGTTGAGCAAGAGCCCTGCCTGCCTTCCTCCATTAACAGGGACCTGTGCTGTTTCTGGAAGCTGGGCATCCGGTATATGCAAGTTTGGAATTGTTGCCTTGGATTGCTGAACCTACAGAACACAATAGATATATAAAAATACTCTTCTTTCTCCTCTTGGAGCTGGATACCCTTGACAGAACCTGCCTATACATGCCCAGTTCTATCAGTCATAGCGTGCTGGTTGCCACTTGCTCTCTGCAGTTTGAGCTTTTCCTATACTTATGCAGTTCTTATTTTTATTTGTATTGATCAATTAAGTGTAGCATCCTTAGCTGTATGTCTTGAAATTGACAGCTTGGGAATGGTTTGGATTGGCTTTTAACAGCAGTTTTCGTTCTGTCACCCTTCACCTCTGTATTTAAAGGTCGGGCCAGGCGAAACTCTTGTCAGTCCAGCAGCAGGAAGAAGGCCACCGTGTACAGGACACGAAGCAGCAGACAGAAAGTGCTCATGTCATGGCACTGCAGACAGAAACTAGGCTCACTGACTTCCCCAGTGCTTACTTCCTTCATCACACAGAGAACTTTACTGAGGCGTCTGAACCTACATACTGGTAGGTATGTGTCTTGTCACTTCTGAAACAATTTTGGGCTGTACTCCCAAGGAGGAGGAAACCATCACACAAACGTGGAATTTCCTAGTTTTAGCACCTCTTGGTCATGTAAGCTATTCCTATACCATAAGCTGTTTATGTAGCCTTGTGGAAAAGCAAGCACATGCAAAAGCTGTGACAACCTGTCCTAAGAAATACATTTATTAGGTTGTGGATGATTGATAACCACTTTAGGTTGATGGCCACCACAGACCTTTCAGATAACTAACCTTCATAGTGAATTCAGCATCTCCTGAGGGCTGCATGCTCTGCCTGGGTAGTTTGCCAAGGTCCTCCTGGTCAGTCTGTAGCAGTTTTTAATGACTGGTGGAGGCTGCTCTTTCTGTTGGTATCCATAGATATCCTTTCAGCTCCACATGCAACCTAAACTGTTCTGAGGGGGACAGCTGACACCTGAGGTAGTCCAGGCCTTCCTCTTATTTGCTGGGAATCCTGTCTTCTCCTTTGTACCACCAACCCTGCCACTTGAGAAGCTGGAAGTTAACACTACACAAAAAGCTGCTTCCTGGCCATGGTGAGGGGAGAAACAGATTGGGTTGGGGTTTTTTTTTGAGAGCAAGTGCCAATTTAGATCAAGTGCCTCAAGAAATTGCTCTGTTGAAGATATTGTTTGTTAAGTAGCAGGCCATCAGTAGTTGAGGCATGCCTCAAGGCAAATTTTGGAGATGTCCAGTGGGACTTTTTATCTCTCTTCATAGTCACCTGGAAGCTACTTAAATAGCAGTCAAGAGTAGCTTGTGCTGACCACATGCCATTTTGTAAGCCTTGAAAGCAAGGAGTACTTTGCAGCCCAGAAAGCCAACTGTGTCCTGGACTGTATCGGGCCACCTGGTTGAGTCCTAATCTACTCTGCTCTCTTGAGACCCCACTCTGGGATCCTCAGCGCAGGGAAGACATGGGCCTGTTGGAGGGAGCCCAAAGGAGGGCCATAAAGATGATCAGAGGGCTGGAGCACCTCCGCTGTGGAGACAGGCTGAGAGAGCTGGGGTTACTCAGCTGGGAGGAGAAAAGGCTCTGGGGATATCTTATAGCACCTTCCAGTACGCAGAGGAAGCCTACAAGAGAGCTGGAGGAGAACTTTTTAGCAGAGCCTGTTGCAATAGGACAAAGGGCTTTAGACTGAATGAGGGTACATTTAGATTGGATATTAGGAAGAAATTCTTCACTATAAGAGTGGTGAGGTTCTGGAACAGGTTGACCAGAGAACTGGTAAATGCCCTATCCCTGGAAAAATTCAACATCAGGTTGGATGGGGCTCTGAGCAACCTGACCTAGTTGAAGATGACCCTGATTATTGGGGGGGAAGGGGGTGGATTAGGTGATCTTTATAATTCCTTCCATCCCAAGGTACTCTATGATTCTGTGTCTCTGCGATGGTTTTCTGGGGATAAATGGTTATTATGATGGCTGCAGAGATACTGTGCAGTAGGTTGTGTCAGAGTAACCACCCTTGTGGGTACAGGGCAGGCACGAGGAGTGTGAGCAGGCTCCTGTTGCCAAGGCAGTCATCAACCACACTCATGCAATCGAATTAAAAAAAATTACTTTTTTTTCCTCGAGCATTAATGTTAATGCAAATTACATTTCAGCTGCATGGCAGTTTTATTCTGAGTTGGCTTCGCTGATCATTTCTGTGGGTTGACTTTGCCTAACTTATTCCTAACTGCCTGTACAGATGATCTTTTCATCTGCAACACATAAGAGATTTTAATTCAATGTATTCTTCTGAAAGCTAAGGAAACAAGGGCAGGCTCCTAATAGCTTTATTTTTTTCTGCCAGATCTCTTAATCTGTTTATGTTATTTAGACACTTGATTCAAAAAGGAAGAGGAGTTTATATTATAAAAGAAGGCTTATATAAAACATGAGGGTTATAATTGAAGTTGCACTGTTAGATGTAGAGCTTCATTTAAAATTTCCTGACTCATTAGTATCAATTGGACTTAAGGATGATTCTGACTAAAAAAAGAACAGAGTTTTTCTTAGATAACCCTTTTTTTCATATAATGTAAATTACTTTCTCTGAAAGGCATGTCTTGAATGTATTAATGGCGATTACTGATGGACACAAGTTTTCTTGTATGTCACTGTAATCCACTTCAAGTAGATGATGGCACTATTTATTTCTGCCAATTTTGGTCCTTCTTCTTAAGTTGCAACTTTGTAAGATGTAGAACTTTTCTTTTGAAACTGAAAACATTAGGAGATCTATACTGTTTCTGAAACAAATTTGAATTATGACCTAGTAACCATAGGGTCATAGAAACAGGAGTGGAAGGGGCTCCCTTTTTGCCTCAGGGCTATTTTCTTTAGCCCTGTTTCATTCCGAGCATGTTCATCTAACTTTCCTTTTAAACTTCCCCTTCCATTTCACATCTTAATTTTTCAAAATACAGTAGCTGTCCTGGGGTTTCTATCATGAACAATATGGAGGGGGTTTCTTATGAACTCTGTGCCTCATGTTCCACGTCTGTCATGTGAATGTGTCAGGCCTAATCTTTATTAGCTCCTGAGGGAAAACCGGAGACTGGAGTTAACAAGATATTTGTATGATAATTGTTTCTTTTGGGACATGGTTTCTGAGAATTCATAACAAACTGGAGAGGGTTGAACCACTAAGAAATTTATTTAGAAATAAGGTGTTTAAATAGCACAACAAAATTAGAAAATTCATAGCAAAAAATATATTGAAGGTTATTAAATGCCTAGGCACCCTCTCAGACATAAGAATTCCCTTGGCACAAGTCACTGGAGGCTGCAGGGGTATTCTGAGGAGGTATCATGGTGTGCTACTCCTATTGTTACACTTTTCCCTGTATATCCAACACTAAATAAGTTATCTTTTTTGCATTACTGGCTGTGGTTCTTGCATTTTTGCCAAGATTAGGCTAAAGCCCAGCGAAGGGAAAAATCCTTCTTATTGCTTTAATGTACTATAGTCTGGACAACTGGTTCATTTGTAACACAGACAGTGACATAATACAATGATATCTCTGAACTTAAGGGTAAGAGAGGAAAGAAATGGTGAGCCAGGAGCCACTTTGGTAATGTGTTTTGCATGCAGTGTGCTGTCCAAGAAGGTGTGTAATTAGCAGCGGAGAGGAAGAGAGGAGTCACATTCAAGGAGCAGAGCACGTCAAAGTAGACACTCAAACCAGGCAGCTGGAGAGGATGTTCAGAAGCCATGCCTTGTATCATCTTGAAAAAATTATGATGCATCAGGTAGATCTCATTATATCTTGTTTGGGTTTTTTTCCATTTTTGTTTTTCCTCTCTTTTTTTTTTTTTCTATTTGGCAGGTGGGGGAGGGTAAGGAGTTTGTGGGTTTGATTTTAATTTTGTAATCAGGTTTAAAGTGGATTTCACTGACTTACTCCCACCCTACACGGTCTGGCAACGTGACTGTCTGCTAGTACCCTGCCGGATGCAAGGTGATTTGTTGCACTGGAAGTTACACTATAGTCCTGAGACAGCCACTGTCCAAAATACATGGAAATATTCCGAGAAGTCAGCCTATGTTGTTTCGTCTTGCCACAAAGGCTGGTTTCAGTCTGCTAGGGCAGGATCTCCTACACAAAATAGTGCACCTTTGGCAAGGGGTAAAGGAAAATAATTTGCTCATGGCTTCAGAAGGATCTCACAAGAAACAGGCAGTCTGCAAGGCTGAGATTTGAGAGTTCAAAGTCAAACACAATGTATTATTTCTAAACAGTTGTTCCAGATTTGCAGGCACCTCAGGTGTCCCGCTGTGGTGTCCAGATTCCCTGGCAAGAATTCAAGGTTTTTCTCATTTGTGACAGGAATGACTTCATGTCTTGCACACTGAGAGTGTTAGTTCAGCATATAAATATTTCTGTACCTGGTGTGGTTTCTGCTGCTTTTTGAGAAGAAGCAGAGATTAAAAATACCTCATGCCTCGTTGCTTAGTGTTTTTGGATCCAGTATTTTTTGCTCTTTTCCTGATGCCTCACTGTGACCTGGCCTGAAGGCTGAGTCAGTCTGTTGGTGACTGGCTACCAAGGGCTACAACCTTCTGTCGTATTTTGATTTTGGAGGATCCTAGTTTCCTGCCTAGAGAACTGGGTGCTGGGCTAAAATCACATCTACGCATTAACTCCACAGAGCACCTGATGCGAGACAGCCAAGAAGAATTTGGCAGGAGGGAGGGTACGTGTAGTGCACAAGTTCTGAGGTTTTGGAAAACAGTAGGACAACTGGAGCTCTTTGGGTTGCTGGGGGAATTGTTCCTGAGTGGACCAGGAGGATTTGTGTGCACTCCCTGCACTGAACTGTTGCTGCCCCCCCTCCATGTGCCCAGTGGTGCTGCTTGAGAAACCTTCAGAAGTCTCCCTAGTGCAGGGCCTGCTGCTGTTGTCCTCACCAGTGAGACAGCTAGCAGCTCCCTAAATTGAGTTTCAGACCTCCTGAGCATGGGCATCTACTCAGTGGCCACTAAACTGTGCAGAAGGGTTTCTTTCTTTATGCTGGTGGTTTTATTTTCCCATACGCTTTCCCATGCTGGTAGCTCTATTTTCTCAGCATGTCTGACTTGTGCCTTCTCAGTACCTCTGCAGGAACAAGTGCAGAAGCTAAACACATGCTTAATTACCTCATTTATAAACTGTTAAAAATTCTTAGATAGCTGGATATAATTGATGTCTGATAGATTGGTTTTTCTGGTCTGCTAAAGCTAAAATAGTCTAACATAAGTCAGAGGTGGCTGGTGAGCTGTTCTTCCAGTGCTAGGGAAGTCTGCGTTGTCAAGAATCTTCAACAACAAGCATCACCAAATCGGGTGCTTTAGAGAGGGGACCTTTCTCAGGTGAGGGGAGGAAAGGAAAGGAGTGCTTATTGTGATGAATGGTCCTTCAGAGCGCTAACTTGGGCTTAAAATAGTGTAATTCTGAATAATGGTGTCTGTTCCATCCAATTCCCTCTTCACTTTTGTGCTTGGGAGCAAGAAATACATTCCTGTAGTTTATGGTTTCCTTTTTACATTTCTTTGCCTCCTGTGTGGGTACTTCAAACTCGTGACACAAGATGATCATTGCGAGACAGCAGTTTTTCTTAAATCCCCCATCTTCTTCAAATGCTTGTAACGAGTACTAAAAGACTAGTGCTGTTCAGACTTCTGGATTTTTGCTTCTTTTCCCCCAACCTAACAACAGGCAAGCCTCAGATTTGGAACATATTAGAGGTTTCTTCAAAACCTTATCTATAACTGGCATAATTACTTGCTCAGACAAGTTGTGGCGAAAGACCAATCCCTAAGAACAACCTCAGGCATGACACTGTTATTTTTAAGTCAAATCATGGAATGGTCCCCAAACCTTCACCATTTCACTTATTAGGTTTTTCTTCAAAAAACGCAGAGCTGCTGTGCACTCAGAGGAATAGAATTAAAGCACTTTGATTTTATTTAAACCTCAGTAACCATCAGCTCCTTAGTTGCTAGGGGTGTGCCTGCTAAGAACAGTGCTAAGAACCTGTCACTGCACTTTTAAGTGACTGTGATTTCAGATACAGAGCTAAGACAGGTAAATAACAGTTGAGAAAAGTGCTAATATTTTATGTGATCTACAAAAGTGCTGCTTTTTGACTTAATTTCACATTCCTAGACAATTTTAGTCTGTAGTTACAAAGAATGGCATATGGATTGATTGTAGCTAATTTGTAAAGGCCTGTCAGATAAAAGTTGTCCAGAATCTGCAAATTTATATAAGTGTTGGTTAAACCTAATTTTCTCATAATTAAACCAGCTCAGTTTCTGGAAAGTTTCTAAAATCCATTTAACACACATTCCCTGATATTTTACCAAAACAATAACCTCCTAAAACCTTAAAGCTTACTGTTAACTTAAAATATATTGAGGTTGTTAGTGTAACTTCTGTGAAAAAACAGATTGGAGGGAAACTTGAATAAAGGCACTGCAAGCAACAGCCACAGATGGGAAATTTTATAAAGGCTAGAGAGGCTGGAGGTGGAGCTGATGGCTCCTGCCCCAGAAGGTTTGAAGGAACCTTCTCAGCAAGGAAACTTCCTTCTGCTCCTCCATGATCAATAGCTTTCTGTCTCTGCCCCATTTCAGCTCTCAGGAGAGATCACCTATCCTTGCACTGACAGCTTCGTGACCACACATGCCCCATGCTCCCTCCCCGTAGGGTCCTGATAGGCCTTTTGTCCCACAAACTTTGCCTTCTGCAGGAGAAAGCACCAAGGTATGCAGATATTTTCACCCTGGGAGAGTTCTGGATACCTATTCATCCAGGGTCAGGAGAGGCCATCAGCAACCCTTGGGCCATGTTCTCTTCCCCCTTCCAGGCCCCCCCGAGAATACAAATACTAGTAAAGTGTGCAGCTCTAGGCACAGATCAGATGCACAGTTACAGAAGTGGGTCAGTGAAAGTGTCCACCACAAAGACTTCTTGGTACCACTGTACCATCCCCACTCTTTGCCAGCTGTGCCAAGCTCCTCTTACAGATCTTGTCATAGATCTTCCATGGTTAGAAGGTAACACGCTTAGTCCAGGCTTAGTTGGCAGTTCAGAAATACTCAGTTTTACTACCTTTTTCAAGGTCTCTTCCTGCTTCAGAAACTATTTTACAACCTCATTTGAAATTCCCCAGGCTGCTTGCCAGCAGTTACTGACCAAGGAATTCCCATCAGGGGAAAAGCTCTCCTAGTTCCTGGAAATGAAGTTCTCACATACATATTATCTTTAGACAAAGAAACTGAATGCATGAGTCAGTTTTAAAAAGCCAAAATGCCCGTATTGTTTTCTCACTCATCAGGATACACAGACTTCATCTATGTCATTTGCTCAGCTTGCCTGCAGCAGTTCTGGGTGTGTATCTGCCAGTCCTGGTTTCTTCTCCCACTGCTGAGGATACTCAAGTCTCACTTCTATAGGACAGTGGCTGCACAACAGTATCAGTGGGCTGAAAGAGTGCCTTGGTGTTGGGGGAGAATATTGATTTGGGAGAGAGTTCAGTTATTTCTTTGTGACAAATTATATTTGTCAAACTTTCAGTCGAGAAGTTGCACAAGTTGCTCCTTACACAGCTGATGTGTGATTTTCCCATACTTCCCGTGCTGCTATGGGAAACCAGTTTTGAAACTCAGTCTCCACTCCCATCACAACTGTGGGTCAGGCAAATTCTAGACTGAAAATTCGTTTGAAAGTTCATGTGTTTGGCTGAACAGAGGCAAGAAAGACCAGCTGAACAATCTGTGAGTCAGACATAAGCATTCATTTCCTGATCTGAGGGTTTGACTGTCTCAGTGGCAACTTGAGGCTTTGAGAAGCAAAGAGGGATGTGTGGACTGGTATCCCAAAGCTGGCAGGGTTGCTGTCTCTGCTGGGACAAGTCACCCAGTGTGCTGAGCTGAGCTGACCATGTTGCTGCTGTTCTCCACTTTTCTTCACATGGCTGTTCGAGGCTGCTTTGTTAGACTAGAAAAACAGTTAAGTCTGACAACACAACTCTCTAAACTACACTGTAAGAGAGAATAAAAGGGATTCCAAAGACACATCTATCCTTTACTCAGTGGGTATCCAGGCAGATAAATACAAGGCTTTGCTCTATGGTTTCCTTGAGTGCCTCTAGTTCTCAGTCCAGGCTCCCGCCTTGACTTCTCAACATCGTCTTATCTTCTGATCAAGCTTCCTCCTTACATCCTTGGTTTGATACAAAACCTGGCCTCTCTGGTTGCTGTCTAAAACCTTTATGGGACCTATGTGATTGACCTGATCCACTCTGTTCTGATCGTAACCATTTAGACAACACCCTGGCACTATGCTTTTCTTAGAAGCTTGTAAGTGCTAAGCCATGGCTGGACCAGCTGGAGCACGAAGCCATGCACTCTGCAAGCTCATCAGGAAAACCACTGAGCTGTTCTGTCAGGGAATGTGCCCACGTGGGTGAGTAGTGTTCAGAGGAGGTGGAGTGCTTTGACACACATTGCTCATCCAGGAAGAAAGGTAGTTGGATGGAAAGCTGATTCCCTCACATCACCCTCTACTCTCCCTGGCGAGGCTCCAAAGAACATCTGAGCCTCTACTGACATGAGCTGGAAGGAAGGTTGAGAAGGAAATCTGGGAAAGGCTACATGACGGAGAGCTCAATCCTACAAATCCTGTCCTTGCCAAACAAGTTCCTTTCATGTATGTGTGCTTTGTTACTCCCATAACAGATTTAAATCAGCTGGAAAAGTACCTTACATACTAAGCCAAGAGGGACCCAATGCCAGTGTACAGGCAGCTGAACAGTGCCCTGACTGTCTAGCAGCTTGAGTCCGAAGAATGCAAGCACAGCTCCCCTCTCTACATTTAATCACTGGGTTTTTTTATATATATAAAAATATAATGCATTATTCTTTTGCTGTCCTCTTCTATGGAGTGACCATTATACTATTTTAAACACTTTATTGATAGGCTAAGCTTACATGTAAAATCAAGTCTTTGGAAATATCACGAGCCTCTTCGTGCTGTGTGTCTTCAAATGCTGCAGTTACCAGCATCTGTGAGCTACACGCTTCTTCCATAAAATACCACACCTGTCTTCTGAGGGGCTTGTTCCTCCTTTGATGGACTACAGACCATCAAGTTCTGCTTCAAAATTAAGAGGCATCTGATTGCTTATTAGTCATACTGTGAAGTTCTTTATGTCTTGGGTTACAGGGCTATAGTACTTAGTGTTAATATTCCCCAGGCCTGCTTAGCAGCACTTTAACACTGCATAAGGAGATGGAACACTCCACAACAGAGTATCCATTGCTCCCAGGATTTCTAATTTTACATCCTCATTTTTTGTAGAGCCTTGCTGAGGGAGTATCTCCAGAAATGGAGTCAAAGGTAACCTGGCATAGTAATTTTGAGTGGATTTCACAGCAGAGATGCAGAAGAACATTCACAGGAAGGTACCAGGATCATGTGGCTCTCCCTGCACCAAGAAACATGGGGACTTTTCAACAACAAACACTTGTTGGTTAGTGCTATGATCAGCTGTCATTTGCAGGACTTAAACAAAAATATTGGATGTCTGATTTTGCTGCCTTCAGCATTTCTGTATTATTGACAACATTTTTGTAAAATGTTGGGTCAACTCCTAGAAACATCAAAATTCATGCTTGAAATGAATTCCACCCTTTTGTCACCTGTTTCCAGATGTTTTCTGTGACTTGCCTGATTAGCGTCCACTAGGAAGGCTGTTCTCCCGCTGAAGGGAGAAGGTGCAAATACTGCATTAAGTTGAGCAGGCACAGGACTCACTCTAGACCTCTGTTCTGCCGCCTTCCACAGGAGATGCGAGTTGCTGTTGTGGTGGAGAGCACAGCTTGTCTTCACGCCACCAGTCCTGAGCATCAATCTCGGCCCTCCACCACGCTGCCTAACTTGGGCTGTGGTGTTTCTCTTGTTAGATTAAATGCCTCTGTATATTTTCATGGACTCCTTCCAAATGAAACTCGATTGAGTAATTAATAATATGGAGGGAGAGTTAAGCTTTTTAAGTTCTGTGTGTTTTTCTGCCAATTATTCCATCAAAGACTGGCTCACTTTGTTGCTACAGAGCTTCTCAGCGAGGCACGACCTTGGTTTATTCAATAATACATGTATTTCTGAGAGCAGCTTACATAAGTAGGCCTATCCAAACTTTGTCTTCGTTCAAGACTGATTTTTGACCGTTCAGTGGCCATGTCAAATATGAAAGCAAACACTGAATAAAGTGTTCCCTGCTCGGTATCTGGGTTAGAGGGATGGGCAGCCTCACAGTGGCTGCACTTGTCTCTAAGCCACCATGGCTGCCTTTACTGTTTCCACTGAAGGTGCTGAAGCACAGTCCCCTTGCCGCCTCTTGGACATCTCACCACATGCTGCACTTGCTGGCTCGGCCTTTGCAGGGCAAACAATAGATTTCAGCCCTCAGAGGTGGCAACAGCACTGTCTCTTGTGCTGGTGTGAGCTGTGCCCAACGGTAGGGAGCTAGTGGGATCTGGAAGTCTCTGCTTTTTCCTTCTCCACCTCCTCCTCCTCTCCTTCTCTGCTGCCTGGGATTTGGGCCTGCACGGGCTCTCAGTGACACAGGGCAGAAGATGCATTCGCTGCCAGCAGGTTGTCTCGGGGGTACCTGCATCTCCTCTGAAACTGCTTTTACGCCACGTGCAGGGCAATACAGAGACAGGTCCCTCTGCTCTCATTACAGCAAAGCTTTAAATCTTGGAAGTAATTTCCATAACATCATTTCTGCAGCAGCTGGTTTCCATGGAAACCGAGAAACGACTGGCAGCCTGTATAGTAAAGAAGACAGCTGACCTGATTGTCCTTCCCTGGCCCCTGTGGCCAGGCTTCCCTCCCTTTGCACAGGCACATCCATTGCTCATTATCGTGAGGTGTACGAGACCAGGCCCAAATGCTTCAGCTTGTTGCCCCGAGTGCAGATGGGCTGCTGCCCATCCTCCTCATCCCACCTCATCCTGCCTCTCAGGGCAGCTTGTCCTGTAGCCAGGGGAGGAGGGCAGAGGGAGGAAGGGTCTGTAGAGGTCTTCACACTCCCTCCCACCCCTCTATCATTCCCAGGCCTCAGCAGTGATGGAAGGACTTGTGATGGAAGCTTTGAATATGTGTGTGTGCCCCTTCCTTTTTGGACCTCTTACCCATTACTACATTTTGTTGACCTATTTATTCCACTGCTTCTAGAATATTCCTATAGGTTAACTTGTAAAAGATTTATATTTTTGAATACCAGCCCTATATGCATGGCACCTAATTTACAAATATTCTTGGATTTCTTCCTTACTACTACCACCAGAAATATTTGCTTTCTAGTTGAAGGTTCCATTACCTGTGGTGTTCCTTAGGGAGCCACAAACCCACGTCCCACTCTTCAATAACTAACGGTTTTGTCTGTGTGTTTGGGCAGAGAGGGGGAACTTGTCTGACCCAGGCTCAGCTGCAGCTTTTGGTTGTTTGGTTTCTTCAAACACTGCAGGCCCCAGCATGGAGTATGTTACTTAAAAACATGTTTTAATTTTAAGAGCAGCTTTTTCCCTTGGCCTGGAAAGTCACTTAATGTTAGAACAGTTGTGTCGGGGCAGCTTCTGAGGTGAGTAGAGTGATGCCATGGGGAAGGCGGAGCCTTCCTTCAAGATGGAGCCCTTGAAATCCCTTGCTGTGTCTCTGGGAGCTCATCCTGCTCATCTGAGTGGCTCAGTGCTGTGAGGCACTGGCCTGGGTCCCTTTGCAGGGCATGCTCTGTGTCCCCTGCAGCACCCCAATAGCAGCAACCTTGCAGACAACGTGTCCTCTGGCTCTTGTCCCAAAAGCAGGTTGCTGTTGCCATTGGGAAAGGAGCAGCAAGAGAGCTTATGTGGGCTTCTCAGACAGGAGGGCAGTTTCCTTGTTGTGAGGTCATCACGGAAGAATGATGTCAATAGGCTTCCATAGTTGAAAAACTACAAGAGCTGTTAATAGAGTACTTTGGCCTTGCCAGCTGCCAATGGATATGGAGTTTCTCATGTTTTTCACAGACTGGCTTCTCAAAGTCAAGGCAGCAGTCACCAGAAGTGCGCTTGTAGGGTAGGGGTTCTTTCCTATAAAACTGAAATATTAAAATATATGAAGAGGATCAGTTGAAAAGTAACCTACTTCAGCACTTTGATCCTGTTTGAGGACATGGCTTAAAGACAACTGTTGTCTTGGAAAGGGGACAGAAAATCACCTCGGAGCCTGTGAGGAGGGAGCGAGCTTTTCCAGACTACCAGGGATACGCTGCAAAGGCTGCCCCTGGTGGACATTAAACAAGAGCTCATTTTAGGGGGGGGAGGGGGGGGGTGTGCTGCTCCTTTAAGACATTCTCAGTAAACCTCCCCAGAAGATAAGGAGGAAGTAGTATAGATTTGCTCATGCCACAGTCAGGGAAGTGTCACGACCAACAGGGTTACCTGAGTAACCCTAAAAAAAGCAGATCCTCGGAGACCATTTTGGAAGTTCAGTGTCTGTAGAGGACAGAGTGAGGGAGAAAAATATGACTGTCAGGAGCTAATTGCTCTGGATGTGCTATACATATAGATCATGTTACAGGCCAGGACTGGGAAGATGCATAGTCTAACTCTGAATGGATTCCTGTTTGTACTTAGTTTAATTATGCAGTGTTTAGTTTAATATCAATACCTAATGACATGCCAGTATAAAAGCCTTTTTTTCCCCCTCATTTGAAGATAATCTTAGCAATATCATCACCACTGATTACATTTTTGAAGCTCAATGCAACCTGGAGAGATGCTAAAGGCTGCTTTTCTCTCTGAAGGATGCATTGCAGGTTCCCACACCATCCTCCTCTATACTCCCTGAGAGCATGGGGCGAGTGTGGCATCCTATGTGCATATTTTGGTGTGGCATTTCACTGGGAGAGCATTTGTGCAGTGAATCGTGGAGCAGAGGGAGCACTTTAGGCCACAGAGCCTGTCCTTCCTTTAAACCTTTTAAAATGCCCAGAAGCCACAGGGCTCCTAGAAGGGCAAAGCAGTTTATAGAAAGCAACTGCAGAGATGAGAGCATCCTCAAAAGCTGGGCACTCCCTGAGGTGTTCCGCTGCCCTCGGCTCCAAACTGCTGGAGGGAAGAGCCAGCCCGAGCAGCCTCCACTCAGCCAGTCACCCTTACTATCATCATTTCTTGTTCAATGCTTTTACTAAACTTTCCAAGTCCCTCTGACATAAAAACCAATTGATCTTTACAGTTGTATTTGAGCCAGCTGCACTGCCATCGCTAGTCCTCACTACTCTGTTCATATTTGCTTAATGGCATGTGAATTAATTTGTTGGAAGCTGACACTTTGCTGCAGGATTAGTTAGAGACTAACACAGCACTGGTGTAGGGAATTTAAGATGCAGAGCATCCTTCTGAGGTAAAGGAAAAAAGGAGGCAAATTCCAATTCTTTTGGAAATCTTCACTTTTAGGATGCTAGGACTGAGTAATGAATGAGCTGAAGTACAGAAGAAAAATAAACTCAGTTCCAGCTATTTAAAGGCTCAGCAATTCCTTCCAGGCAAAAAACAAGTAGCTATTGTGTTCTGGCACTGGGAGGGCTGGGGGAAGGCAGCGTTTCCCACAGGCAAATTAGGAGTGGGAAAACCAGAACAAAACCCACAAACCTCCAAAGCCCGAGTAGGGAACACAAGACATTTTCTGTTCAACATGATTTGTGTTGTCATTAGGTGGGTTTAATGGGGCTTTATTCTTATGCTCTGAGGAAAGCCCTGGCTCTGCTTGAGCTAACAGTATTGACTGCTCAGACCTGGGAAACATGAGGGAGGGAGCTGAAACCGCATTCCCCATGTCACTCAGGCACTCACTGGGAACAGAGGGTCCCTTCTGCCCCCACCTCTTCCTGGTGCGGGAGTCTGGACGTGTTTCACTGGAGCCCGATAAAAACCCGTCTGCCCTGTTTGGCCGGGAGGTGTGTGATTCCCATCACTTACCTCACTGCAAAGGAGGGCCCGTATGGACCATCAGCCACACTGGGACCACACTGGAACTCCACAAAAGGTGCATTTTAACCCCACCCTGCTACTGCCCCAGTCACCAGGGGCAGAAGACAAGGCTGGCATCATGGATGCATGAAAGGCTTTTCTCATCTGAGATGGCTTGAACCCCTTCCTGCCCTTCCACTCAAGCTATGGTGAGCCCCAGCAGGAACAGTTCAGCAACACAGTCCTGGCTTCTTAAAGTCCAGCATTTGGGTGCCTCGTTTCTGGCTGTGTAAAGGTGAAAGGGGATGAAGAGTTAAGAATGGCTCCCTAAAAGGAAATCATGAGCTGAAACACATGAACAGCCCCTGCGGGGCATGCAGAAAGCCCCTCTCCTTCACCTCCTCCACCTTTGCTTCATTCAGGAGACTCCTTTCACACAACCACACAGGCTAGAAGCAGCACACCAGGTAATCAGCAAGTGCAGCAGACTTTCTGCTTTCAGGATTCCAGGATCAACACACCACTTTGGGAAGACTATGAGGACTGCTGGCCACCCATCTTCCACCTGCAAAAGGAGCGGCGTTACATTAGTACTGCTTGTCCCAGGCTGCTGCTCAGAGATGGACAGGGATGGAGAGCCACTCTGGTGTGAGCCATGTCCCTTTCTAAGGAGAGACGTGGAGATAGATGCAGCCCTCTGTCATCCCCAAAGCAAGCTAAAAACCACGCCAGTGCAAGATCTAGCATTTCTTAATGGCCAGATCCTATTTTTAGTTTGCTGCATGCTAATTTTAGTGTACCAGATTATGGGAAGAATACAGGATTCCCACTTTAGCCCAACAGGAATGGGAGTTGCTTGTGGAGCACAGCTGCTTTTCCAAAGAACTGCCATGGCCTCCGACAAGTTGTGACATTGACAAGTTTGAAGGTTTTTTTTGTGATCTGATTTAGATCAAACCACAGGGTATCAGAGCAAGTCAGGAACTGTCCACTAGCCACTTTCATTGCACTATATGAAGTACTGTGGAAGAATATATTTATTTTGGGGGTGTGATAAAACTAAGGTGCCTTTAGCCACAAAAAACACCTTTGCCTGTTGAGCAGCTGTTCCAATGACAAATCTGTCATGTACTTCTGCACGCCTGAAGAAACTTTTAGAAAATATTCATTTGAAACATTTCTATTTTCTTCAAGAGCAGCTCAGTTAAGTTCAGCCACTCAGCATTAACAAATTGTTAGTTATGTTATGCAGTATGTATTTTTGTATATTGATCACCTTCCTAGAAGTGACAGGCACTCTTGGCCATTGGATGCCAGAAATAAGTTTACCTGGAAGTCACATTAGTTTTATTTGATGAACTCTTGTCAAGTTTCCTTTCAATAGGTTTCAAGTTCCTCAAACGGCCTTGCATCTTTGTTAGTGATTAGGGTCCCTTTTAGCAGTCAGAAAAGGGAACACACCTGTGTCTGGGCAGCTTCTCCAACAGGTCATGCTCTAGCCAATCTTCATTAGCCACGCACACAGCGATGCCAGGCTCAGCACACAAACCATGGCAAAACATGTCCCTTTCCCAGTGTCGTGGGTTTCTGCAGCTGGGTTTTGGTAGAGGAGGGAGGGGGATACAGGGATGGCTTCTGTTAGAAGCTGCTAGAAGCTTCCCCTGTCCCATGGAGCCAACGCCAGCCGGCTTCAGGATGGACTTCCTGCTCTTGGCCACGGCCAAGCCAATTAGGAGTAACAGCTCTGTGATAACGTATTTAAGAACAGAAGGTTGTTGTGTAGAAAGAATTCCAGTCAGGGAAGAGCAGGGTGAGAACATGGGAACAACAATGCAGACACCAAGGACAGTGCAGAAGGAGGGGCAGGAGGTGCTCCAGGTGCCGGAGCTGAGGCCCTGCAGCCCGTGGTGCAGCCCATGGTGGGGCAGCTGTGCCCCAGCAGCCCAGGGAGGGACCATCGGGGTGCAGAGACCCACCTGCAGCCCTTGGAGGGGGAAACCCATGCTGGAGCAGGTTTTTCCGAGGTAGGACGTGTGGCCCCCGTGGGGGATCCACATTGATACAGCTCATCTGTGGCCCACAGGACAGCAGATTGGGAAGAACTGCTGCCCAAGGGATGGACTCATGTTGGAGAGGTCCATCAAGGACTGTCTCCCATGGGAGGGACCCCATGGGAGCAGGGGAAGGACTCCTCTCCCTGAGCAGCAACAGAAACAGCAACTGACTGTAACCCCCATTCCCTGTGCCCCTGCACTGCTGGGGGGGAGGAGGGAGAACATGGAAGGAGGGGTGGGAGGAAGGTGTTTTTAAGACTGTTTTATTTCTCACTCTTTGGTTCTTGTCCTGTTAGTAATAAATGTAAGTACTGTCCCCACTTTGAGTCTGTTCTGCCCAGGAAGGTAATCAGTAAGTGACCTCTCCCAGCTCTTATCTCTACTCATGAATCCTTAGTTTGGGGTTTTTTTTTCCCTCGCTCCTGTGTCCCTTTGCAGCAGGAGAGTGAGAGCGCGGCTTTAGTGGGTACCTGGTATCCGGCCAGGGTCAACCCACTACACCGAGCTGTGGGGCAAGAGAGGTAGGAGCAGCACCAGCTCAGAGAGCGCTCCGATTTATCAGTGCCCTCAATGTTCAGAGAAGTCTCTCTCCTGTTAGAACATGTGTACTCACCTGCCCTTTGCAAATTCCAACGCCAACACCTCTGGGTGCTGGCAAACACTGCGCCAGAGCTTGGGAAAGTCTGGGGAACAGGCTGTGCCAGTTAGTTCACCATGCAGCTCCTCCACAGCACCCCATAGCCAGTGTGGCTGCAAGGAGCAGGCCAGCTCTGCTGCCCAGAGCAACCACAGCTTTAAACAGAGGTGCTACCACCCCGCAGGTTCTGTCAGGCTGCAATCCAACTGTTATGTGGCCCTGGCCAGGAAATAGCTTGGCAGCTTTTTAATTCAACAGCCAGGGGAGTTCCTCCGGTCTGGGTCAGCGCTGGGCTGTGCCGCCAGTGGCGCTGCCACTGCAGGAGCAGGCACAGCACAGGCAGCCGTGGCTGAGGCTGGTGTTGCCATTGGTACTTCCCTGAACTCTGGGTACTTCTGCTCTGCTCAGAGGAACTGGCAGGGCACAGACATTACAGCCCCCACATGCCTCGTGGCTGCTCTGTCCGCTGCAAATCCAGGCCACAGAGCCGGGCTTTCAAGCCAAGCTGTAGGATGTGGCACACGGTACCTGCGATGTGTCCCAAGCACAGCGCAGTGTTTGGATACCCCAACAGAAGTAGTTAGTACACCAAATCTAAACACATTTTGAATTTAGTCTAATGGAAACTAGTGGCTCTTAATAATGCCTCAGACAAACCAAACCACAGCACCTGACGCTCACGTCAGCGTAACAGCCTGTAGCCTAACTATAGGAAACCCTTGGATAGTTTTACTGTCCTTGAAACCATATTTCTAAACCAAAGATCAGCTTGGGTGGCACTGCCAAAACAAGCTGTAGGTACAAGGGGAGTAACACACAGAGCCAACTGTCTTTTTTTTTTTTTTTTTTTATAAAAGTATTTTTAATAAACTGATGGATTTAAGTTTAAGATGCTAGACAAATTGTTGCCATGTACAGGTAACAAAAGTCAAAATTCTTCGAATTTTATACAAATACTATGTAGTACAGTAAACTTGAATACAAGTTTACAAAAAATGCATCAGTGAATATTCAGCTTGTAAGCAACTTCCAACAGTGAAAATTATCATCTATCAATAGTGATCAGAATTGCATTGTCAATTTTAGAAGTAATGCAACTATCCTTTTTTTACCAAGCCACTCTGGAGTTATTGGTGCACACTGACAGTACATTGGATTTTTTTGGCTTGCTGAACAGAAAATGGCATTTAAATAAAATGACCGAGTTAAACAATGTCGTAAGTATCAAAAGTACTATCTCACAGAAAACTAAACAAGAATGAGAAAGTAAACAGAGCAGAACCCTGAAGTGGTGATTTTTCTACCCGTTTTGATGGAAAAGATTCCACAGGTGTCCAGCTTTCTCACAGCATTTTGGAGTGTTCTAGTCCTAGCACAGTGTGGTCATTAGTAGACTAAAGTAATCCCTGCTTGGCAGTAATGCTGGTGAAAGGTAACTTGCTCTATTGCTAACAAATCGGAGTAACCACTGGCAGGGCAACTTTTTGGAGGCATCCAGCAGAAGCTGAGCTGACAGCACACGATTGGAGTTTACAGTACCACTCGCTTCGATACAATACCCAACAGCCTTCAGGGTTCAGGTGTCAGTTTCCTCACAGGATTTACAAATGGATGGTTTTGAAACAAACACAAAAATCATTATGGAGCATGAGACAGTATTTTCACCTGTACAGCTACCAATAAAATGAATGTTTTTGTTACAAACTTTCCAGTCTGCTTTATAAAAAATAGTCTTAGTTTTACTTCTAAATAAAAACTGTGCTGTGATCTGTCACGTTCTTGCATTGTACATGCTGTAATTGTGTGTGTTAATGAAGGTGTAGAGATTTGTGACCTAGCGCTCTGGATGTATCAGAAGCCTAAAAAGCTGATTTTGGTATGTAAAAGGTAGCAATGAAAATTCATTCTACTTATTTTTCCTAAAGCTTAGGAAAAGCTACAGTACATTGCTAGATCAGTGGCCTCAACCCTGAGCTGAAATAAAGGACCTGCCTTGGCCAAGAGACTTAGTCACATTACTACCACAGCTGCACAGCAGAGACAAAATAACATGTCTGCAGCCTGTTGTCTTTGTTGTGAGTAGTGCGAGATTCAGTTCTGTAATGCTTGAGAGTTGACTGGAGACCACCATATTCATTTTCACTACAGAGGAAAAAAGGAAAGGAGAACTCAAATTCTCAGAGATTCAAGTGAAAAGCACTCAACAGGGAGGGTCAGTATGTCCAGCTTCTGGAGATCAGAGAACGAAGTCAGTGGCAGGCTCGTCAGTCTTAAGCATTTTCCCATGTAGTAGAAGAGATTATTAAAATATGTACCAAAATACAGTTAAGGAGACTCCTACTGTTACCTCACTCTTTCCACAGAGAGTCTCACGTGATTTTTCCCCCTCCAGAAGTGAGCATCTCTCTCTCTGTACCTACATGGCATCACAGAAGATAAGTGAAAACAAAGCCTGTCTGACAAAGGATTCAACTCAGCTGCCAGCAGAGAAACTTGCACTTGTTTCTAACACGAGTCGCAGTTAGCCATCATTAGAATTCTTACTAGGATACAGCCTATTGCACCTTCCTGTAGGGTTCAATGGCACCAACTACCCATGGCTGGGAGCATTTGTAACATGAAGCATTCCTGCCTCCCTAGAGGACTTTTTATTTTTCCTTTTAAACAGCAGAAACTGTAGAGTCAGTATTTCACTTAGTGGAAAAACTAAACCCAGCAACAGACTGAAAGTAAAGTTGTAAGAATCATTTATATTTCTAGTAATGCACACTTCTTTGTGAGCTGATCAGTTTAGGGATGGTATGTTTTTTCTTTAAGGCAGCAACTCTTACAAAATACACAAGCTCACCTTCCTCATGTTTGTGCTACTGTAGCCTTATGCGCACAATAGAACCTCACTAATTTACACTATTGATTGGAAGATCCGTTAATTCTCTTGGTAAGTGAACAAGAATAAGGCATTCCATTATATATTCTGATCACTAATTATAATTTAGCTCTAATTATAATCTACCAGCAAACATACTTCTGTGTTTTAGAAAATAATATCTCTTACCTTCAGATATAATTATGTGTGCAGATTAGTGGGTTCTGCTGTGTAAATACGCAGGTGCATAAGCAGTTTTCAGGTTTTTCTTCATTACATCTGACAAAAAAGTTAATGCCACAGATAGAGACAGTGGGAAAATAAATTAGGATTTCTCTATCATTTGTGCGGACGTGCACAACTGGGCAGCACTTCATAGCTCAAAAAAAAAAAAAAAAAAGGACATGAATGTTTACAAACTCAAAATGAAGCAAAATCAGCAGCAGGAAGCAAGGCCATTCCCCAACCCTAAATGGCTTGTTTTACACGATTCCAAACTATATGAAACAAACTAAAAAGGAATACAAGTACTAACTTGTACATACAAGTTTGAAATCAAGTAAAGCAAACAGCAAAAAATTTGTCATGCTTCTAACAGATGATTTTCGCACGTCTAAATCCTGATTGAAGTAAACTGTAAATAAAGATGGGAGATCAGATGTAAACTACATGGCTGAGTTAAAAAAGAAGAGAAGGATCGATGTGCATTGTAATGAGATAGAAATTTCCCTTCATATGTGCAAAAATCCACAGTTTCATTAATGTAGAGGTCATACTTCTAGGAACAGATCTTAGACGGAACCAGTCTCCCTACATCCTGGAATCTACCTGCTTACATCAGCCACTTTAAGTGCACAATACCCTGTTCACATATATAGTATTCAGCAGTTTCTGGCATTTCTCTATTTAACGTTCACCTGCCTTAAATCTTGAAAACAAAGAGGAGAGTTCATCCAGGGCATCATACCACTGTTTTGAGTTACACCAACAGTTAAATCAAACTCAAATTCTTTCTTCTTCCATGGTGGCAGGAGTCCTTACAGGACTTGTAAACAGCAGTACACAATACTGTAAACAAATAATTTAAGTTCTGCTTTATACAAGATGTTAAGTTAATCCAGGTCTACCAAACATCAGGTGAAAATGAAAAGGGTGGCTTCACACAAAATCCTTCCCTTTTCTCCCAGCAATTCCTCTCACTACATAAATAATCCTGAGCTGAAACATAGGTTGCTGAGAGCTTGTTTTTTTTTTTTTTGCATATAAAACCAACGTTCTAGAGTCAGCTCTCATGTTCTGCCAGGAAGTCAGCTGCTGGAGAGATTAAACTGAAGTATTTCAAACCACTTGTTACTTTGGAGGAGGACTTATAATTTGGTGTGGCGTCCAGTTCTAGACCCAGATGCCGAGCTTGCCAAGGATGCTGATGCTGCTGCATCCTCAGCTTCCTCCAGCTCCTCGTGTAGCTCCTGGCTAACACTGGACTGGAGAGCTGCAGGAGTTAGCCACTCCTTCGGCAGGCAGCTCTGGAGAAAGGGTATACAAGAGCTGAAGTACGCAAGGCGATTCACCCATCGTGGAATCTCTTTTCCACAGAGAATCTACAGGGGAAGGAAAAAGAAAGGATTAATTTGTTTTTCTGGATTTAGCAGTAACAAAACTGCAGTGTGGTAAATAAAAATCAAAACCTGCAGCTGCCTTACAGTTGACGTATCACAAATGCCACTCAAGAAGCACCCAAGTTAGCTGCACTAAGACAAGTGTTCTCCATCAGTAAAAGCAGTATTCCAAGTCCCACAAGGAGACTCATTTTTCACTGTGAAATTTGGACACGTGGTTCTGTGCTTTTCTTAGAAGTCCTGGAAAGCCTAATCACCTCACTCTTCTTGAATAACTTCTACGGAAGGCACAGAAATTAGGGTATGTTTTCCTTTCACTGCTAATTCCTCGGAAACAGAAATTGCAGGAGAAGCTTCACTGTTACAAAAAAGCACCCTGAAACCAAATGGCCAAAAAATACCACAGCTGTGTGGAGTTACATGTACAGCTGAGGCTATTTACTGTGATGGCCTCTGACGACTTTCATGAGATGTCACTATCTTACAAAACAAGCACACACACTTAGGTTCACTGGAACAAGAGAAGATATACACTGAACAGCTGGTGTCAACTCCTCAAAAATATATAAAGCAGCACTAAATACTTATTTTTACTGCACATCAGTCATTAAATGATTCTGTTGTCACTATTCAAGAAGTGAGCCATTTTACTTAACTGCCTCCATGTTCACTTCTGGTATTATTTACTCCAGTGCAAATCTGGACAACGGGAACATTGCTCTAGTTGAGCAGCATTTACCTTGTAATTATACCCACTTTTATAGTCAATTTGAACACTAAAGAGAACACTAAATAGGACAAACACTAAAATAGAGACAATATGACCATGCAGCTGAAAGAGTATTGCAAAACCCTGTCCATATAGGCCAGATTTCACACCAACTGCAGCTTCGTTAGTGTCTCACCCTACTTACTTGTACCAGCATTGCACACAAAATCATCATCTCAATAAAATTTTCCAGTACCACTGGAAGATCAGTCTACACGAAACACAGGCTATACAGGAAGAGTGCATTAACTACTTTGGAAAAAAAACCAATTAAAATCTATGAAAGTTCACCACAGAAGAAGCAGCCAGTCTTGTTTGGGAGTGTTTCAGTGGAATACCATAAATTCTGGCAAGCACAGATTGCCAACTATCAATAAAAAAAAAAAAACAAAACAAAATTTCCATTCACCTCTTTGTCCTGGGATACTTGTTCCTGACCCCTCCCTTGTGTTGATACACATGCGAATGTTCAGGCATTCAATCATACTGGCAAACTGATCACATTGCCAAGGGAAAAAAGCAAAGCCCATTTCACTCCTCCGTCAGATACTTTGCACGACTCAAATATCTACATGACCAGGACACAGATGCCGGCAGAGCAATAACGTGATAAAAGCCTTTCAAGCAGAAGATTAACACTGTCTGTATAACTTCAATGAATCTGTTACTCTTTAACAGTAGGTCCTAACTTTAAAAATTATTTTCAGTGTGATGTTTCCGTGGGGAAATACTGATAAAAATACTGTGGTTCTATCTTCGGTAGCAATCTCTGAAGCAACTGAAATGATTCTGAAATCCTATTAATTCATTTAGTAGGTTTCTCATTTAGGAATGCACCCCTGCTTGAACACAAGCTATGTATGAGAACAATATTTATCATTTTTGGCAGCATAATCTTGTGCTTTGGACATAAGCACAAATACAATCTGAAAAATGGTGACACTTGCCCAAGGTACCAGAGATAAGAAGTTGGAAATTAGACCAAACATTCCAAAGGACAGGAAGATGACACTCTGTAGCCACTTGGGAAGCACCTTTCTATAGATCTTCATGTTTACCTCAGATAAAGCTGAAGAAAAGTGATTGCAGTTTTTGTGCATTAGATGATAAGCATTTCCTTTGAATTCTTTTCCAAGCTCTTCTACTATTTTTTCTACGTCATCTTCCATAAAGTCAGTACTGCCTAGAACCACAGCCTCTCTAGAAGAGAAACAGAGTAAAAGATCAGGCTCCCATGATATAGGTGGATTACTGTTCATACATTGCTCAAAAGTCACCCCATTGTGGGTGGTGAGATCTTTTGGTCCTCCTAGAACAACATAAATTTTCTATTCCATTTTACGGCACCACTTTCATCTTTATCATGAGAGATTATGTTTCCTTGCCTATTATCCACCTTGAAAAAGTTACTGCATTGTATACGCTGCATGAATAATAAAAGTTAGCCACAAGTCCACAAAATTTGTATGCATTTAAGAAATTTAATGGTTTGCTAAAAAAAAGTTCTTTGCTGTAGACACTTCACTGTCTCATCACTTACGTCCATCTTTCATTTCTAAGTGAACACAAGAATTTCTCAGAAAGTCAGAAATCCTTGTACAACTCCTCTATCCTCAAAAATAAATGCAACAAATTGTCTTTTTCACATGCCTTCTCAAAAAAACACAAGAAAATAGGTAACTGTCTTACTTAAATTTAAATGTTTCTCCTAGCTCAGAAGCATTTCCCGGTGAAATTTCAAATATTCCAGAAAAAGGGTATGGATGACCACCGTAGGCAAATTCTAAAAGAGAAAGTTCAGATTTAACAAAGCCAGCATATGATGACAGCAAAGAACAGCAGGGCTCACTGACCAAAGACAACTTCGTGTGGATCTAAAGCTAGGAACCAGGCATCTTATTTACATGGGTAACAAATGAAAGGAGCTGGAAATGAATAGTTTTGTTAGGTTACTAGTCAGCCTCAGTAAAAACTGACAGGAAATTTCCTACATCAGTGTATGGATTTAACTTGAATAACTTTACAGTAAGTATATAATTTTCGTTGTACAAGTGAGGATTTACAAGTTAAATTGTAAATCCTACCAACGTTCTTTATACATGCTTGTCTTTAAAAGCCCACTTTGATATGTCTAAATTGGGGATTCAAAGTACAGCATCCTCAGAGGTCTGATGGCACTTCTATTCAGAGTGCACTACAGCTCTAAGTGTGGCAGCAAGTAGTGGCCTAAGAGTTTTTTAAATGTCTTGATTTGCAAAGATTCACGAACTGCCACGAGTTCTTTTACTGTAACAAGAAAGTAAACCAGTGCACGCATCTGAAGTCTGCACGTGGCATCTGCTGGGACAAGCACTCACAGTACATGACAATATCATGGTATGCTGTAGCTTCCGTCTGTGACTGTCAGATAACACAGCACACCGTGCCCAGACTGCAATAAAAGGCTTTAAGCACGACTTCACGCTTCCTTTCCTCAAAACTCGTAACACATCATGCAAGTCTAACACTCAGTTTTGTGGATAATCTTTTTTACAACACGTTAATGAATAAAAAGTTTGATGTACTTTGAAAAATGCAAGTCATTGTTCCAGCAGGGGCATGACCTGCTATATGAGAAAGCTGTTATAATCCCAACAGGAAGGGAGGCACATGAATTTGGCGCAGCTCAAAAACTGGGTTTCAGTGCACAGCACTATTAAGAGTCAGGTATTTCTGGTTCAGATCAAAACAAATTAAGAAAAAAGTTTTTACAATAACCATAGTATTGTCAATTAGTTGCTCTGGTAACACTTGCAAACCCAGTCACAGTGTGACCATTATAGTAGCTGAAACATAGTTTAGGATAACTTTGAGCAGTGTGGTCTTTGGGGTGCACGCCATGCCTTTTGCTGCTTCCCTTCACCGCCCAACACATTCCAAAAAAAGAACTGAAGTAGATTTTTCTTCATTAAATGGACTACTTTCAGCAACACCATCACCTCCGAGCGTCATTATACTGCTGTGCAGAAACACCTCAGACCTGAGCCTGTGCTCTCCAGCTTCCCCAGAAACACCTTCTGGCAGCAGCGCAGATTCCAAGTGGCCTGAACAGATAAGATGCTGCAGCCCCACCCACAGTACAACCTATTCAGTAAAATCGAAATGTATTGCTGTATTTATCACTAGGGTATCTTTTATGAACAGCACGCACAAGGTGTCTTTTAAAGAAACAGTCTCCTTAAAGCAGACCAACCTACCAATAAGGAATGGACCTTTTCCTAAGCATCGTGCACTTTTGGGTGCCTCTCTTGTTTCTGTACCTAAAAATTAACTCCTTGCACTAAGTGCTGGCAGAATACGATTCAACCATGCTTACATAAAGTGTACATTTGTTTTTGCAACAGGTGTTTCCAAACCTAGAGATTTCCATGCCTGACTGAATAAACTACACACTTTTCCATAGCTATGTAGCTTTATACAAACGAATGCACGATGGCTACCAGATTATTCCTGTCCAGGATTTTTTCCAGAGGCAGAATGGATGAGAAAAGAGATGAATGGGTTTCAGGAGCCAGACTTCCCTCACTACCTGAAAAATGGTTTTAAATAACAGAATTCCCAAAACAAAGAGTAAGTTATGCTTTTTTTATACATACCTCGGCCATACACCTCTATACCTGAATGAAAAACTCCAATTCCAAGGGAAGAAGTATATTCATTCATCCAATACTAAAAGGAAAGAAGAAGACAAGAACAACTCTAGTTAGTTTGCAACACAGATTTGTCTTCTCATAGCAGACTGACATGTATTTGTCCCCCACATGAAAAGCATTAAACCCTGCCACAAAGTGAAACTGCACAACTCATTTTATGAGAACAGAACATGTCATTAAAATTCCCCAACTGTATGCACTGAATTAATTCCATTAGGTTCTGTGTCAGTGCTTTAGTGCTGTCAGTGCCTGTCAAGCAAGGAGTCTGTACCCGGAAGAAATCCAGATCAACTTTCTATTTGTCAACAAGTTGTAGGTTGTAAAGTTTTCCATTTGCTGGAACACATTCTAGGACCAACTGCAGTAATCTTGAAGGAGCACATTTTTAAGAAATAACATCACAGTGTAGGGCTGTAATATACACACACTGACTGTCACATATATATATGATTACACTTGCTTATGAGCAGATGAGCATGAGACATACTCAGAGATCCGTAAGATGCAATGAAATGACCTTATTATATTTTGTCTTTGAATACTTAAATAGTGGCCACCATACAAGAGACAAAGCTCTCTCCAGGCTGCTGATGCAGGGGTCTCCCATATCAGGTTTAAGTCTTTTGCATAGGTCTAACACCATTTTCCAGTATATCACTTGTATTGTTGCCAACAGAAAATAGACGCATTTCAAAAGGAATCCAGGAATTGGTAATTTTTTTAAAAAGGGAAAAAACAGGAAAGAAGAGAAATTTCTCTTAGTGCTTTCTCTTTTCTTTTTACAATAGCAGCACCAGCAACGAGTGTCTATCAGAAGCTATACCCTCAAGTCCTTAAAGATGCAGAGAGTTCTGGAAAATGAAAACCTCAGAATTACTCTTTGCTTGTCTACATCACCACCCTCAAAATATCAGTCTCCAAGCATTAAAAATTTTCAAGTGGCACATAATTAAAAGGAACCTCAAAGTCTTAAAAAAAAAAAAAAAAGCCTCAGTTGTGCCCTTAAAACTCAAATTAACTAGAAAGAAAAGCCTCTGGAAAATACAAGGAAAGTATTTTGTCAGTTACTCCAGTAACAGGATTTTTTTTCCTCAGAGAGCTTTGCTTGGAACTTTTATGGAGCAGACTTCAAAACATCAACTGGCATCAATACTGGTTTAGCAAACAGAAAAAAAGAAGCTATCTAAAGAAGCTATCTTCTCTGCACAACCTGTTGACACAATCAGTGTCACTATTAAAGCAGTTACTGCATAATTTACAGTGCCGTTGCAAACATTATGACGTATAACACATTTCTGAAAGCTCATTTTCTCCCCATAAAAATGATACACTAGACCTCATATTGACAAGCTATTCATAAAAATTAAAACAAGTTAAACGCCAAAAAGTTACAAATAGGCAGGCCAGTTTGTGAGAAATTTTGTCAACATGAATTAACAGAAGACAGGTTTTTTGCGCCTTATATTTATTTAAAGCTCACTGTGATCTGTGGATAAATTTTGCTTAAGACTTAACTTTACCCTTTGCTTTAATCTCTGGCTTTGTCAATGCATTGCTGTGTTAGCTAGGGGGGCATGGATGACTACACTAAATCATCACCTTAGTCTATTTAAAGGGCAGTTCTTTCCTTCCACTCCCCAGGAAAGAGCAAAGAGCTGGTCTTGTACGAACAAGCTACATCCAGAAACACATGGGGTTGATTTGCTCTGTATTGAAAGACATAGAACAGGGAGAAAACAAACAGGAGGAGAAAGGAGAATGATGCTAAGACTACTCATCCAACTTCATGGCTTTGGGACCATAAAACAATGGATTCTGGTCATAAGGTGAAATGCAAATCCCCTGGAAAACAGAAGAGCTACTGCAACATAAACCTGTTTTAGTTCTGAAGCCATTCCTATCCCGCAGTTTACCAGCTGACCATTCCAAAATAGCCTCAGGTTTATATTTATAGTTAAAACCGTAGGCACAGTCAGCATACAGTTTGTCAGCACTGGAAGAAAGTATGTTTGCCTAATGAGGTGTATCCAAATGAACCTAATCTCTAACCTAAGCTAGACAGGGTCCTGGTACTCCAAGTCCTTCCCTCTCCCAGACACTTTTGACCAGAAAACTCAGAATCTGGCCTTTGAATTCCAAACAACCTACACATCACATACCTACTGGATCTGCTAATGACAAGCAAGGTTATGGCTGCTCTCTGAAAATGGAACAAATATTAGACAAGATACCCCACAAGGAGTAGAAGAATAAAGCCTAATCGGTTACTAGACAGAAAAAATGAGGAAAAAAAATTATTCATGCTCCTGCCCGCCCACAACCTGTGAAACCTGACACAAAGTATAGGGAGAGGACAGAAAAGTGAGTCACCAACCCTCCTCTTAGACCTGCACAGAAGCAGATGAACAAGAAGGAAAGCTGCTCCAGCGAGGTATTCACCACGTGCTATTCAAGTACGCACTCCTCCTTACTGGTGCCACCTCAATACATAGGGCTCACTAGACTCCAAAAACTGAGCACTGGTGGCAGATAAAACAAAAGGTAGCAGAGCTTTGGAAGAAGAGCCTGAAGTAAGCTGGCACTTCGCTTCGTATTTCCAGTAAGAACAGAGTAGGTTAATTGAAGATAAAAGAATTTCAATGAGGCAGAATTACTTTCCCCCTAGGAACAGTAATTATGTCTAATTATTACTTAATCTGGATGAGCTATTGGAAGGTTGGTCACATTTTCTCATTGAAGAAATGCAGGACCAATGCAACAAAGTGTGCTGAATTTGGCTATAGCTGAAAAGATTATATAATAACTCACAAAATAAAGACTGTAAATCAAATTATATCTATATAACTCACTGGTTCAGTAATATGCCATAAATTCTGTAATCCCAAACACATCCCAAACACTATATCCTTGCTTCCATTACATCCGAACTGGATTCCCTTTGGTCTTGATATGAATTTTGCCATAGTAGAATGCTTCAATTCCATATCCTTAGTATTTTGCAAGATGTCAGTCTCATCAAACAGGATTTCAGGTTTAATGCAACTATCATAATGAAAATATTAGAGAAGTGTTTTTCTATGCGCACAATAAAGTCATGTCACTGCAATGAAAGAAAAACACTAATCCCAGTGCTTCAAAAATATCTTCAGTACTTTCTTCAGAGCTTTCATTTATGTTAATACTTTCGCTTGCTATCACCTTATTTGACAAGGGGAAAAAATAGGATACTTCTTTGGGCACAAAAAAACTAGACTCCTAAAAACAGAAGTTAGTTAAAATGAAACTACTCCAGTTCTCAAAACACAATTGATCAAAGTCTTCACCCTACCCTTTTAATGATCATAAAAGATTTTCAAAGGTATGAACTGCGCCATGTAAATATGGCCTTAAGCTTTTCTCCCTCCACAAAATCACCAGCACTTGAAAGTCCACTTTCTTGTACAATGCACTCAACCCTCCTCCCTCTTTGGTTTTATCAAAGATTTTCATTTTTTCAAGTGATAAGGACATTGGAAGGGTATATGCTCCAAAACCAACGACTCAGTCATGTAAGGAGATCCAGCAGTAGCAAGGTCACCTGGTATTCCCTGCATACCTAAGCAGCTGCTTGGGAAATGAAGCTACAATTAGTATTCAGGTTAAAATAAAGCTGTTCATATGGCTTTGCAATTATTACAGTAGTGTTGATTCTCAACCAGGTGACTAACAGTGGTCTCTTGTTCCAAAAGAGAAATGAAAAAAACCCAGTCCCAAACCTAAAATACAGAAAACCCCCAAATCCACTTCCAAGTGACACAGAATGTCAGGAGCAAACAGCAAACCTGCTAATTTCTCAAATACACAGCTGGCAGGATTTGATGAACAAGCAGAACTTCAAAATAGCCTTTACAGAAGACTCTTCCCTTCTTCCACTGGCTCTCAGTGTCCCCAAATAACGCAGTACCATTGATTTCAGCAGGTTGTGTACATGCAGTAACAACTGCTACGCAACATGAAAGTAAGGCTTTTGTTTAAATTCCTGTTTCAAACAAGTTTAAATGGACTGAGATGTCGTTTAACAAGAGTTTGAGGCAGGATGTACACTGACAGTATCAGGCGTCATGGAAACCGGGGTTTTTCTTACCAGTTTAAAGGAAATGTGTTTCTCTAATGGTCAAGTAATGTAGACGTTGCTATAAAACAACAAACAAGACTGAAGCAGGAAATAGAAATAATAGATATATTCTCCTTTGTGGCCTCAGCTTATACTGTGTATAATTTGTGCTGATGTACAGCTTTAACAAATTCCACAACTGTGGACTAACGCAAAGAAAAGTCACCCCCTACATGCAATCAAACATCTGCAAATAAATGTACTTGGTTGCTTTTCTGGAGAGTAAGTTCCTTCCACAAATGGTGGCTCTAAAGGCTATGTAACTTCTCAATGGAGGCAGAGCTTCAGCAATCACAACAGGACAATGATCAGTCCCTAACACATCCTAAGGAAAAGTATGACGCTAGTTTCCATCAGCACATCCTTCCCGTTGCTTTTTTACCTCCCTTCCCTTTGTGTCAACTGCCAGCCTTCCCAGGTTGGCTGGAGTAAAACTGATCCCAGCAATTCAACTCTGGAGGAAAAAGAAAGCAGGATATGGGCTGCAGAAAAGAAATCTAAGGAGTAAGAGATGAAGGAGAACCATGTGAATGAAAGAGTAGACTATCACAAGAAAAAAAGAAACAGCATGCTGAAGTCACACCCCACCAGTGCTACCATCATAGTGAGAATGGAGTTTCTCACAGAGGCCATGGCCATACTTTCCAGGCAGGCATTTATACAGGAGACAATCCATTCTGTAGAGTTTTCACAGCCTGCCTGTGAACTGGGCCCAGGTGACACTTTGCACAGCTAAGCAAGTCTTTGTAGGAACACTAGGTCTTCCATCTTGGTGAGTCAGAAGTGCGTCAAGCCTTGACTTGAAAGACACTCTCTTATGTAAGAGTCCTGAAACTGAAGCCCTACTTCTTTCTCTGTACAAATATATGTAAAACCGTCTCTTTTCATGCTAAAAGGGATTCTACAATGTGTATTTTTGCACTGTAATCTAGAGAAGTCATATATATGCATGTGACAGAGCATCCTTCCCTCCTCAAGTCTAGTATAAGGCATACTGTGACTCCTTCCTCATATCAGCACCACATATGAGCTCAACCAGGTGAGCTCCCTCGCCTCCTCAGAAAAATCACAGTGAGCAAACTGATCCTGTCTCCCCTTATGCTCTACAAAGAAAGCAAACCAAAGTCGAAGTAACAGGTTATATTCACTGGAGACAGAACTCAAACACAGGAGTGGACAAAAAAAAAGGCCCAAGAAACTCCTTTGAGAGGGATGTTGATTTCTACGAGAAGTATTAGGGTGAAATAATGATGACAAAAATCAGGCTAGTTCCTGTAAATATCATATTTGATTTCAGGCCAGATAGCTCCCTATTGACTGCTATCGAACATTTTAGCATTTGAACATGACTGCTCCCAAGCAAATAAGCTGTATTTTTCTCACTTCCAGCAGTCACTGACTCTAAACTATATACCTTCACCCTTTCAAAACACCAAAGGTTCACTTTAAAATGGTGGTAGGAAAGCCCATCCAAAACAAGCTAAGTAATACAAACACTGTCACCTGAAGCTAGTTGTTGATCTCACTGTCCCCTCTACCAGTAGACTCAAAACTTGGCCAGAGAACTAATGCCACTCGTTCTAATTTCCAGCAGCTGAAACGCATTAAGGGATAATATTTTCTTAATATTATTTATCCGCACCTCCTGTTCCATGCAGGTACTTACACCTCATTTGTTACCATGGCATTTGAGCAGCTTCCAGCTGAACATAAGACAATACAACAGTTGCTGTAGATGTCACAGAAAGATTACCCAGGAGGGTGGGAAGGTGAGCTCATAGGGCTGCAAATCAAGCTGGAACGATTCCTCTATTTCTACCAAATCGCAGCCACACCAAAACTGTTCAAAAATTCTGATTTATTAAAAAAAAAAAAAAATCACCGTACTGACACTGCGCTAAAAAGCTCTTATCCCTACAGAGACAGTGGGATATTCCCAACTAACTATCCTGCTGGTAAAATTAGACACTTCTATGGTATCCGTGAGCAGAAAGGCAGGGCCTCCCCGCTGCTGAGCTTTGGGGCAATAGCAGGGGCAGCAGCACAGCTCGGGCAGGGGCAGGAGAACTTTCCCCTGCAACAGGGAGCGGATCCACCTGCCACGGGAAGACCCGTCCAGGCAAACTTTGGTCGCAGGTCACGAAAGATCTGCAGAAACCGACAGACTTCCCAAATCACCGCCCGCGACCCCCCTTTCCCGGGTTCCTTATTTCTCCCGCTCCGCCGCCCACAGAGCCCGCTCCCGCGGGGACAGGCAGAGGAAGGGCAGGAAAAGTTTCCCGGCCGCCCTCGCCCCCCGCAGGACAGGAGAGGACAGGACAGGGCGCTCCCCGCCGCCGCCCTCCCGGGATGGGGCCGGGACCCCCGCCCGCTCCGCCGCCCCCGGGCCGTGCCGAGCCCCGGCTCACCATGTCGTAGACGTTCAGGATGACCAGCTGGTTCGCCATCGCCGGTGGCCCGCGGGCGCCCCCCGCCCGCTCGGAGCTCCCGCTGCGGCGGCGGCGGCGCTCAGGCCGGCGGCGGGGCCGTGCGGACCCCCGGGGGCCGCTTCCTCCTCGTCCTGCCTGTTGCTGCGGGGCGGGGGCGGGCGGCGGGCACCATGGAGCCGCCGCCGCGGAGGGACCGGGCCGCGCCCCCGGGAGACGCGCTCAGCCCGCGGCCGGCGGCGGGGGCCGGGGGGCAGCGGGCGCGGGCCCCACCCCGGTGGCGATGGCGGTGCCGGTGGCGGGGGGGGTGGGAGGAGGGAAGGAAGGGAGGGAAGGAGGGAAGAAGGGAAGGAGGAGGCGCGGGAGAGGCGCGGGCGGCAGGTCGCGCCCTGCCTGGCGCTGGCGGCGGCGCCGGGGCCGCGGGACGGCCGGGCAGCCCCGCCAATGGGCGCAAGATGGAGCCGCTCCAGCCCGCCCCCAGCGCCCGCGCCGAGCGGGACGGCGGCGCCTACAGCTCCCGGCGCGCAGCGCGGGAATGCGGTCCCGGCGTGCCCGGCGCTGCCACGGCCCGCCCCGCCCCGCGGGAGCCCAGCCCGCCCTGTGGAATCCCGCGTTTGTCCCGTCTCCCTGCTGGGAGGTGTCCGGGATGGCGGGAGGGTGGCGGGGGAACGCGACCCGCCCTACACCGCAGCCGAGCCCGCCCTGGCACCGCCTGACGGCCGCGGGACTGCCCGACCGCCTCGTCCCCTGCCGCACATGCCACACGTGCGGTTAAGGCTCGTAGTTCCTAGCGGCAGGATTAGTTGGTTCCCAGTCCGTGTTGTAGCCGCGTGCGGAGCGTCCCCCGGCACCGCCATTTTACGTTTGAGTTCAGGGAAGAACGGGAATTTTAACTGGCTCGACAGCAGCAACGTTTGAGCCGTATGGATGGGCGGATAACCGGCATGTGGATGCCGGTGAAGGAGTGGTCGCTCCTAAGGCTTCAGGCGCTTTCGAGAGTAACCTTGTCTTACAACCTGGTGGTAAGGCAGCCTTTACCTATAACCTTGTCAAGCAACAGCAAAACAAAAATCCGTTTGGTAAAAGCAGGAGAACAGATGCCTTCTCTCTCCCAGCAGATCCAGTTTTATAAAGACAACTACTGCCCCTTTATAGCACTTGGGAAAAGGTGCTGTTCACAGCAGGCTGTGGTTGCACCCTTGGGATGAAGGTGCTACAGGAAGGAAGATGCACCACCCCAGGGGTATCCTGGCTTCCACTATAATTTCTGGCTGCAGACTTTTAGATCTTTAGCCCCTATTTCTTAGCTAAAATTTTGCTTGGCTGCTGAGCTCCATTTTGTGTGCAGAGCAGCTTTGTCCCTCAGGTACTACAGCACAGCTGATGTAGGCAGTTAGGAAAAGCAGTTCCTGCAAAAGCTTCCCATAGGTATGGCTGTTGATTGTCAGAATATGTAATTCAGGCACCTGAGAGGCTGGTGTGTGAAACGGAGGTTCACCTTAGCCATGTGAGGACTTGGCAGTAATGCCTTACTTAGCTGGTAAAACCATTAGCATGGACAGGTCCGTAACTCCTCTGGGCCATATTCTTTGCTCCTTTGGCTGAAAGCTAGGAAACAAAGTGGTAGTTATGAAACCAAAAAGTTTTGTGGGAAAACGTTGCTTTCATGTCAGGGAATACTGAGGGAAATATGATTGTATCATAAATCTGAGAAGGCAGGGACTCCATTTTCAGCTAACAGTATTCATTAGCTGCGAGGCAGAAACACAGAGTGTTGGAATGACTTGTAGCGAGTCACTTGGTCTTCATTCTCTCCTGATTTCTGTCTACAAGAGGCACTGTGAAGCAGAAGGAGAGGAATACATAACTTCTTACCATGAGAGAGAAAATTCATGTTCTATGAAAGGTGAAGAATAAACCCCCAAAGAGTCATTTATTTGACTTAAAAATTGAATTTTGGCATTTAAATACTAGCCTTAATACATAGGGGAGTAACACAACATTACAGCTCTTTCTCAGTGATGCAGTTTATCTTTTCATGCAATTATCTGCAAAAAGCAGGAAAATCCTTCTTTTGAGCAAAAAGACTGTGATTAGCTATGCGTCAGAAGTAATGTTAAGCACGAGTGAATACTGCAGAAAGTTACCCTGTATATGATTTGTGTTATAGCAGTTTGCACATCTCTGAGTAGTTTGGAGAGTGAGGAGGTATGGTACGGGGGTACTCCAAGATGCTCACAAACATCAGTCTGGCAGTTTGGTAAAGGGGCAGAGATCAGTCATGGGCACTGTCACCACAAAAGTATAATATGGTGAACCCAGGGACTTCTGCATTGTAAAACTGAATGACAAGCTGCCTGAGCCCTCAGTGGGAACACAGAAAATCCTCTCCTCAGAGAACTCCACAAACCAAAATCATTGTCTACCAATCTGTGCTACGTTTACTTTATGCTATGACATTTTCCTATCCTTCTATGGGAGAAATATCCTCAAAGAGTCTGGTTTCTTGTCTTTATGGAAAATATAATTGTCTGTTTAGTTTTCAAAGGTGTGGAAATAGTAATGATTAGAGGAGGACCAATTTTCAGCCATAAAAGAAAAGTTAGGGAAGCCTAAGGCACCCCGCACAGACGTTGCTCTGCAGCTCCTGTGTGCCTCTTGCACTTGGCATAGGTGCAGCTAAGGTGGAACAAAGATGTGCAAAAGCTACAGAAGAAACTGTAGGGCTCTCATCTGTGCAACAGCCCATGGGATCATCCTCTTTAAGGGAAGACCGACTTAATGTTTAGTAGGAACAAACTGTTTCCACTGAAGGTGAAAATTCAAAGTTGATTTCTGATTTTTTTTTTTTTCCTGATTTCTGTCTTGGTACAAACTGTACAGAAATAGATGGAATATGAAACATGAAAAATAAATCAGTAGCAAATTTTTTTAAATGCTCATGTATTCTTTGTGCCAGATTTCTACCTCTTTTATCATATTTTAAGAAAATTTTCATAAACTTGGGAATATAAAATACAGTAATTATGAGAACTTCAGACATTTATTTACTTATGGAGCTTTATTAAACTTATTTTAGGACAAACAGAGCAACTGCCATTAACAATGTCTAAATAATTTGGTCCTGCTCAGATTAAGATCTGTCTGCTGTCCATCTCAGCCCTGAAACTACAGGGAGTTTAGGAAACAGCACAGATTTCCCAATGTAATGAAAATCAGATATGGTTGAAATTTTGAACGAGTTCCAGACTGTTTCACATGGAGGAAGAGCAACCATTAGTGCCTTAATATTTTTTTTTTCCACGCTGGTTGAGGTGACCACCTTTATACAAAGGTGAATGAACAAATCAAATCACCATAAGCTCAAATCTCTAGGAAAGTTGTGAGCAGCAAGCGTAACTCCTACTGTAGAACGGCCTGTTCTGACAGAGAGAAGACTTAACTCTGAATGAATGTCAAAGCAGTGAAGCTCTCTGACTCAGGTACTGACGACTCCCCTTCTGTTAGTCAGCATCGTTAGGCAATACTGCTCCAACTTTTACTCTGGATGCAGCAGTTCTGAGTATCAGTTTTTTACAGGAATCAGATGTTTGCTATATCTTTCCTTGAATACTCCAAAACCCTGCTGAAGGTTTCTATCAGGTCATCTTTTCTTGGAGGGACACCTCTGGTGTAGCCAATGACTGGGCAAGCAAAATAGAAAATGTAGCAGAAATTAACAGTGAAAATCCATCGTCATTATTATCAATAATATTCTTTTGATTAATGGTTGAATAAAGCCTCATTTATCTTCTTCTCCCTAACCACATGGCTCAAACATTACTCAAATCCAGTGATGGTGTATGTATTTTCATTGACTATGTTTCTGGCGCAGATATATATGCGTTTTCCAGGCCTGTATTGGGTACTGTTTTTCATGTTGCGGCCTATTCCCTTCTGAAAACTTGCTGTGGCTCTCTTAATTTAGTATAATCTGAAAGGGGTGGTAAAAATGCACTAACTAGTTTCAAAGTTATGAGGAGGTATCTCCAGGTTATCAGCTGCTGCCTGCAATTTTGTACTATTCATGACTTTGCTGAGGGTGCATTTCATCCCAGTGATGGAGATGTAGAACTTATCAGACCACCTCTGCCAGCTGGATTTTGAAGTGGTGACCCTGTGTGATCATCCAGTTTTCCACCCAACTTGTGCACCAGTTATTCGCTGTATATACCAAATGCTTTGCTAAGGTTAAGGTGAATGACATCTGTGTTACAGCCTCGTCCACCAAGTCAGTCATCTTCTTGCTGAAAGTGCTCAGGTTGGTCAAGCATCATTTTTTCCTGGTAAAACCGTGCTGACTGTTTACAATCACTTTCTCCTTCTTTCTGTGACTGGAAATGCCTTCCAGGATGATTTGACCAATAATACTCCTAAGAACTGAGGTTAGGCTGATTGGCCCATAGGTTTCCCTTGTCTTCCTTCTCTCCTTCTTCAGATGGCTGAGATGTTTGCCTTTTTCCTCTGTTTGTCACAGCTATTCAAAGACAACAAAGAGCGGCCTTGCAATGACATCTGCCAGATCTAAAGGTATGCAGTCATAAAGGTATCTAGCCTGATCCTGTGAACTGTTCATGTCCAGCTTATCTAAGGAGTCCCTATTTAGATCCATTGATACTATGCGTAGTAACCCTTCCACTACATTTACTAATGTGAATGGAGACCTGAAAAGACTGAAAACAGAATCTGTCAATAGAGACTGATGGAAGGAGGAAGGCACTAACTACTCCAGCGTACTCTTTATCCTTAGTCAGTAGATCTCTAGCCTGATCTAGCAGTGGGCTCAACTTTTCTATTTTCTTCTTTATGCTATTGATGCACCTACAAAAGCATTTTTTGTTATTCCTTCATATTCCTTGCTAGCTTAAATTCCAGCCAAGTTTAGATTTTCCTAATTCTCTTCCTGCATGTCCTTGGTAGCTTGCCCTGCTTCCATCTACTGTACATTTTGGTTTTGCATTTGAGCTCAATCATTATCTCATGTAGAGTGCGATGCTGGACCTGATTTTGAGTCATGCAGATCTGTTTATAGCTACAGTATATTAAAGTGCACTTCTATTTTAAACATCCCACAGTCTATCAAGGAAAAAGGTCAAAGGCTCAGCCTGTCTTTCCATTTGGACAGAGAATTCTCTTGCCTTTGCCAGGGGTAGTAACACAAGACTTTTGTGGGTCAGCTCTAGTCAGGCAAGGGAAGCTGCGGTGACCATGTGGCAGAAACTCTCTCAATGGAGAGCACTGGAAAACTGGTTTATTGGTTTCCTTCTCATGCTTCTCCTTACTGAATCAGTAGGGAAATGGTACTCGGGTAGTCTTTTGTGAGCCTTCAAGCCTGACTTCTGGTTAAAAAGGACTAAGACTTGACCTCCTCTCATGGCACTGTAAGTATGCATTTCTAAGGTATCAAGAGGTTATTCTCAGCAGAAATATTTGTCAAGTCCTTTTTGAAAATTTTCTTGCCAGTACCCTTGGCCTGGCTGCCTGCACTGTGCAATGGCTGGGCCGGCAGTTCTGCCATACTCTGCCTGGATGCTTCTTGTCCTTTGTATGTAGTGCCTCAGCTGCTGCTGTATGTGCAGGATAAACTTGTCTCTCAAGCCATCACGACGCTACCTTGTTAGGATCGATCCTCTGTGTCACATAAGGTGCATCAGTAGGTAAAACTGAGTGTCCAGTAAGCCTGATAGCTTCATCTTGCAAGCCTTGTCCCAATGGACATTTATCGTGGCCTTTGGAACTGGCTGGTTTTGTCTGAGAGTTTTTTTCCATATGATCCTTTGCTGTCTGAAGGATGTTTTAATAGAACAGCATCTCAAAACTGTAGGGTAAGATCTCTCAAGTTTCATGAACAATTCTGTAGGACATGGCTGTGGTAATATTTGTAACCACTCCATTGAACTCTGAACTTCATAGAGGTGGACTCTAATTGGACTTTTGTGCAGTCACCAGGTGACTCAAGCAGCCAAAAAGACATTCTGTTGAGTGAACGGCACCTGTTGAATTCTCCTTTAACAGCCAACTAAAGTGGAGCAACTACCTTTGGAAAAGACTTGATGGGGTTTTCTGAAGCTGGAATAATGAACAAAAGAACTTTCATGAATAACAGCTGTGTTCTACTTGGGGATTCCAGGTATTTTCAATATGATGCTGTGATTATAATCTTAAAACATGTACCTTAAAGTAACAGAAAGCTGCAAAATAATCTCTCTTTGATGTACTGAAAAAGTTGTCATGCCATTTTAGTCACCTCCTCTTAAGAGAAATCAAAGCTGTCACGCCAATAAATTTCTAGTCAAATGGAATTTGACAAAGAAGTCAGATTATCTTCCTGTAACAAGTGCTGAGGCTGAAAACCATAATTTTCTTATTAGAATCATACTGATACAGATGCAAGGTTACAATATCTGAAGAATACATAACTCTGCCAACTCTCTTCATGGTATATGTGTTCATCTTAAAGTCATAATTTTCAGTCTTAACACACCAATGAAATGTGTGTTATTCTGCTGCTGTCATTTATAAAAACGTAGCTTCAGTGATCTGTTAGTTTACCACTTAAGAAAAAAATAATAAGTACTTTAAATATTATGTACTTCACTGAGAATAATCTGATGAATAGTGATCCCATGAAACATTTCTGATGGAGAAGGTTTTGATCTAAATACTTGAAAATATCCATTAGCTGTGTTGGTTTTCCTAAGTGTAGAAAATGCTCACATCACCCCACAGCAGCCCAGATGATAATGCTGTCCTTATGCATGTCATATTCATAACAGATCTGCAAGGAACAGGCAAGTAAAAATTTCTTAAGCCCCAGAATTGTCTGTCTTCATTATAAACAGCCAGAAAAGAAAATCTGGAGGAGCTGCAGCCTCTCCAGATCAGCAGCAACATAAATTCAGATGGGACTGAGTCATAGATAGCAGTCTCTGTAGATAAAGAAGCAGCATGGAAAATTGAAGAACTTCACTAAGTTTGCTGTATCTCCTATTTTATTAAATGTTTCAAAATATCCAAGAAGATGTCCATGCTACCAAATACTTGTTTTCCACTCTGTTAGAAAAATGACACAATGAATAGGTAAACAGTAACTTCTCCTAAAGTTTGTATCAAGGATGTACATTAAGAAATCAAGATGTTTTGGGATACATTTGCAGCTAATGTACTTAGGAGCCCTTCACTGAAATGCATTTACAAATTTAAGCTGTGATCCTAAAAATGATTTCATATGGCTGCATGAGCTCATGCAGTGAGAACAACAGACAGTGTGATGACCTTATGTCAAAATGTTCTTTAAATAAACTTGTTGCTGTCTGGTCATTTTTAATTCCAAAACCAGCATTACATCAATGAAAAGTAGATCTAAAATAGATTTATCCAGATATTCAGTGAAGACCATCCACATCTTAAGTGTGAAATGGGAACTACAGATAGCTTACCTGCACTGGATAGACAGATGAACATCAATATCTTGATTATATTCCAGTTATTTCACTTTCAGGAAGCTTGTGTTCTACTCCAAGTTAAAAAAAACCTATTAGTTTATGCCTTATAAAAAGTACCATTTATTAAAAGCATTATTTCATTTTCTTTCTTATGTCACGTCAGTTACATTGTTATTTAGACCTTGGGTCAAAACATCTGGGGGTACTTTTATTTCTGTCTGAGTTTTGAATCTTTCATATGCATAGGAAGTTCCAAAATTTTATAACAAAACTTGCTGTTGTAAAACATAAGTGTATGCTTAACTGCTCCTCTGGGTCAGGGCCCCAGTTAGCACACCAAGATCTAATTTGATTCTCAGTTACAGCTGCATAAGACTATATTAAGCAAACCACTTCAAACTAGTAACAAAAATCAGATTAAGCTTTGGCTCCAGATAGAAAGGGAGAACACGACACAGAAAAAGGTATCTTGTTCTTGAGTGTTGCTGCCTTGGTAAACGGTGAGAGGCTCTTAGGCTTCTTAAGTCTTCTCTGAAACTCAGCTTTCTCAGGGAACTGAACACAGATTGTCAGATTGGGACTAGGTTCTGTCCTGCATCACGTTTACTCCAGAAGCCCAAACTAGAAAGCTTAATACTGAGCTGAGTTGTTTGATCTTTTAGTTTCAGCCCTGCTGTATTTTGATGTATTGAAGGAAAACTCTTTAGTCTGTTTAAGGTTCCAAAAGCAAAATAAGCTGGTAGCTCAGTTGATCGGTTTTGTTTCTTTTTCTCTCATTTCACTGGAAAATATATCTCCAGAGAAACTGAGCTTGAAATTTCAGTTTTCATATCTTTTCTAGTGATAATCATCCTCTCCAGTCTGACTAGAATTTGAGTTAGTCTTTGGGGTCAGTACTCTCAAGAGGGATGGTAAGGCATCTCTTGCATATGATTATTGGATACAAGTTGTTTCACCCCATACTCACTTCTGTCATTTCTATCAACAGATATATTAACTTCCAGACTTATCTTAACAAATGAAATATTTGGAAAGTAAAAAATTATGCAAATTCTGCTCTTGTAGATGTGAGCATAAGTGCCACTAGCTTCAATAAAAGGTGTTTCCACAAAATAATCAAGCATATGTGAGGTGATTCAGTTGAATCAATGGACCCTCTTCCTCATTTGATAGAAAAAAAGACTTAATAAATAAAGAAATTTTTTTTTCTTTACTTGATTATTCTGCACTTCAGTTGTCTAAGAGAGCATCAGTTAGTAAGTAATACTAGAACTCACAGCATTAAGAAGCAATTTTACTGGAATTGCCAGAATGCATATGTCCCCATTTCAAGGGGTGGGGTGAATTATTTAAGCTCTGCTGTGAAAAACAGGATAGAAAAAGCTCATCTCTGGTTATAGCAACTTTTGATATGGAGTGTTGCTCTGTTGCCATCTAGTGATAAAATAGAAAGGTACAGTAGAGAGGAAACCAAACGTACATGAACAGCATGTACTCCATTAAAAGCCGTACCTGTTTCTTGCAGTATAATACATAGTACTAATTACATGCTGAGACTAAACTCTTTAATGAAAAGAAGGTGAAGCCACAAAATAGTAGTGAAGTTTTTGTAATTGGCATTAAGAGAGTGTATAAAATGCGTAAGGGTCAGATGGTGAATATGCTGCAGGAAACATCTGCAGTTGAGAATCCCTTGTAAAATGTAAACCCAGAGTCACTGTCACTACCCTATGACAAAAATTAACTCTGATGGATTTGGATTAGCTTCACTGAAGACCTATGTAGGAGAAAATTTTACAGATAGCATAATTTGTAACAAATACCTTTGCTACACATAACTCCTTGTTATGTGTGGCATAACTCCTTGTGGTATGTTCACATCACTGTTGGTTACTGCTTTGTTCTGTTTTCTCATAAACTCACCATCAAATAAAAACTGAATTTTTGTCACTCCTGACCTGTTGTGTTTTCATGGCAGGCTGCAAAATATGGTGAATAGTACATACTGTTGGAAAGGAAGTAATTGCACTAAAATACCCTAAGCACTGATAAAAGTAGAGCAATAGGTATGAACAACAGGTTCCTGTCTCAAGTTCCAAAACAGCCTGCAGAGTGTCTCAGAACTCTGTTTAATATATTAAAATAAGGGTTGTTATTAATTACATTTTTGTCCAGCTAGCTTAAGGCAGTATATTAGAACATTTCTTTTTTGAAATTCCTAGGTTGGAATCAGCTTTGCTATTATAAAATAAATTTTCAAGCAATGACATACTAAAAAATAATTAATATCTGGAAAAAATTAATATCTAAAAAGTAGTATTTACTCAATCTGTTAAATTCAGAATACCCAACACTCACAGCCAAGTTCAGTTATCACTGCACTATTTCTATAGCAGAAGACAGAAAACAAAATCACTTTCCTAACATCTAGTAAAGGCAACAAAAATTACTTCAAAATACTTTTTTTTTTTTTGAGATAGTTACAAAGGTTAAAAAAAAAAAACCAAAAAACCCCAAAACCAAAAAAGATAAAATTATGGCGTCTTAAGAATAAAGAAAAAATTAAAATAAATTGTGGTGGCATGAATGCATGCCTTGTGTCAAATACTGTGCCAAAGACTAGTTACTTTCTGCCAACTGTTTGGGTCAGAAACCCATTCCTAACAAAATTTATTGTACATATTAATCCCTACAACTGATCCATGGGGGATAATCTCTTCAATCCATGCAGTCCAGAGATCAGTCTGTATAGATCAGTTTGTACAGTAGGTTGTAACATTTTAGGTATCAATTAAACAAGCAAATTGACATCCTTGTTTATCACATATCATGACTTCCACAATGCTTTTTCCAATACTTTGCCATGCCAGATGCATGAGTAAATCTGAGGAGAGACTTCTGTTTGACTGTCACACTGAATTGCTAAAACTTACTAATTATTCTATCCCTATGAAATAGATAATAGGCTTCACCTCATTATACCTGTGCTATTACTGCAGTATTAACAGGAAAGAACCCCCTGCAAATCTATTTTTCATAACACAGTAAAAGAAAAATAAGTAAAGATGTGTACAGGCAGTATATTTCAATGAGACATTTTCACTTTCAATGGGTAAATTTTCACAAGACATGCATTTAACTTTATTTCTTAAGTGGCATCATTTCAACGTTCTTGTGATGGAATAATTGCAGCGTGATCAGTTTGGAAGCACCTGCGCTTTCAGGATCGTATAGCCACAAAATTAACTTCTAACAAGTAAAAAAGAGACACAAATGGATAGTTTTTAAAGAAATACTAATTTGTCAGTGTGATAGTGTTTCCTCTTGTGACAAGATAGTGTACGCATAAGATAGTGTAACAATATTGAATCAGGTAATGCAAGTGCTGCATGCTAGTCTTGTACTCTTTATTTCTTTTTGATTTCAACAGGCAACAACAACTGACTCAGTCACCTCATCCCTGGAGAGGTGATGGAGCACCCCGTTCTGGAGGCAGCCTCTATCCGTAGGGATGACAAGAAGTCAGCATGGATTCACTAAAGGTAAATCATGCTTGACCAACCTTATTACCTTCTACAATGAAACAACTACCTGGATGGATGAGGGGAAAGCAGAGGATAATGTCTACCTCAGCTTCGTCAAGGCTTTAAACACAGTCTCTCATAACTTCCTCCTGGGCAAACTCGAGAAGTGTGGACTGAATGAGTGGACGGTGAGGCGGACTGAGAACTGGTTGAATGGTAGATCCCAGAGGATCAAAATCAGTGGCAAAGGGTCTAGCTGGAGGCCTGTCACTAGTGGTGTCTCCCAAGGTTCAGTACTGGCCCCAGTATTGTTTATCTTATTCGTCAGTGTCTTGGATGAAGGGACAAAGTGTCTCCTCTGTGAGTTTGCTGACAGAACTGGTAGCAGTGGGTGATACCCCTGAGTGCTGTACAGCCCTCCAGAGGGACCCTGACAGGTTGGAAAGATGGGCAGAGAGGAACCTTCTGAAATTCAACAAAGACAAATGCAGGGTCCTGCACCTGGGCAAGAATAATCCCAAGCACCAGTACAGGCTGGGTGTTGACCTGCTGGAAAGCAGCTCTGAGGAGAGGGACCTGGGGGTCCTAGTGGACAACAAGCTGTCCCTGAGCCAGCAGTGTGCCCTGGTGGCCAACAAGGCCAATGTTATCCTGGGGTGCATTAGGAAGAGCATTACCAGCAGGTTGAGGGAGGTGATCTCCAGCCCCTCTACTCAGCCCTTATGAGGCTGCACCTGTCCAGTTAGTTCTGTGCTTCCCAGTACAAGGCAAACATGGAGCTCCTGGAGTGGGTCCCACGTAGGGTAACAAAGATGATTAAGGAACTGGAGCATCTCTCTTATGAGGAAAGGCTGAGGAAGCTGGGCCTGTTGAGCCACCAGAAGAGATGACTGAGGGGGAACATCAATGTCTTTAAGTATCTGGTGTGGGGGGTGCCATGAGGATGGAGCCAGGCTCTGGTCAGTGGTGCTGAGCAATAGGACAAGAGGCAATGGGCAGAAACCGAGGCATGGGAAATTCTACCTCAACATGAGGAAGAACTTCTTCGCTGTGCAAGTGACTGAGCACTGGAACAGACTGCCCAGAGAGGTTTGGAGTCTCCCTGACTAGAGATATTCAAGAACCTTCTGGATCCAATCCTGTGCCATGTGCTCTAGGATGACCCTGCTTGAGCAGGGAGGCTGGAACCATATGGCCCACTGTGGTCCCTTCCAACCTGACCCATTCTGAGGTTCTGTGATTCTCTGAGAAAAGCAACACCTTCTTTCTCAGAAATAAAGGGGGAAAGAGTAAGAAGTTATGCAGAAGAAATTTTTATTCTCTAATGACATCACACTTCTCTCAGAAGCCCTTCCTCAGCCTTTCTCCATTCTTGTAGGCTATGCAGCTACATACAGTTTGTTCTGCTGCAGCAGGGGAAGAGAGGTTAGTCACTGTTGAATTTTTTTGACAAGGAAATCTTACAAAGCTGTTATTTCAACATGCATCATATATGCTTCCATGACTGGCACATCGCTGACATACTGCTGTTTCGGTCAGGAAGAAGACAGATACCTGATATTTCCAACTCAGGGTACGTGCAAGAGGAGTAAACATTCAGTGAGATAGACTCACCACATTTACCACAAAGTATAGCAGTGCAAGGATGTGCACAGAGGCAATTATCATAAAACAGCTGACATGCTGCAAGCTTACATCCTGCAGTTTCCTATTCATCTACTCAAATCAAAATGCCAAGCCTTGCAATCCATCCTTAGAATAGGGCAAGCTGAGTAATCATACAGCTGCTTGCTCAGAGGTGGCTGAGTAGAAGAACTTGCACAGGGAGAATATAAGGCTTGCCTCCACAGCTGTGAAGCTTAATCATTTTTAGCAGACTGCAAACTGCTTATGAATTCAGTTTGTTAGCAAGGACACTTTGTAAAATTATTTAAAGCTTTCATATTTCCCCACACGATCACTATCTCTCAAAGAGGGGGTGAGGTAGGAAATAATGTATGTTATCATCTCTTTATATTAAATTTGGCAGATGCTATAAAACAAGGAATTTCATAAGCAAGACAGTATTAGTTTACTGTACCAATGGAATGTTTAATCAGAATCATTGTATGCCACACACATTTTAAAAATTTCAAACAAGTACAGAAATTCAAAGAAATTAATAATAGGTTTGTCTGCCAAAGTCTCCCATAATCAGCCTGAGTTTGTGTCAAAATTGTTTTCCATAAAAATAAAAAAAACGGAGGAGCTAAATTAAGATATAAGGCCAAAGAACACATTCAAATTTAAATTTACCTTGCTTTCACTGATGGAGAGTGGATCTGTTCTGGAAAAATACTAAATTATGTATTACTTTATCATTAAAAAGCTTGCTATTGAATGAAAGTATTTTACACAATTTAAATCAGTCTGCTTGTATCAGATATGTATACACTGTCTAAAATAATGTTTTTAACATACTGGCTTTGGTTGTTCCACTGTGTAAATATTTTAATATTTAAAGAGAGATCCATATTTGCTGATGTTTCTCATTTTAAAACATAGTCTAAGCATCCGCCATAGGCTTTTTTTATAATTTCTCTCTGACCAAAAGTATGTACTATTTAAAGGAAGCGTGACTTCTTATTTAAAGTTATCAGATTAAAAAGATCAGTTTGCAAGGAAGTACATTTTTTGCATCAGAGTACACAATGGAGACCCTGTGTCGTGACCTGTATGAGGAGAGGACTCCCTTCTCCAATAAAGGAGACACATCCCTCTCCGTAACGACATGACAGGGAGCAAAGTGCTGCTTGTGTTAAAATTAGGGACTCCAAGTCTTCTGCAGTTTTGCTGCAGCTGGAGTGGGCAACGTCCAAGGGTGAGGGAAAGGCAGGGAAACTGCTGTATCTTGGATGTCAGAAATAAAACAGAATTAGGTTTGCATGAAATCAAACCTCATTAAACATCCTGGATGAAATGTTAAATCTGATGAAGTGAACGCTAAAATATCCACTGCCTTCCAAGGAGGTCAGGAATTTATCCGTCATTTAAAGCAGAAAAAAAAAAAAGCTGTAGACAGTGATCAGAGTTTAGAATATGAAGCATATTTTAATCACCATTCAAGTAAAATGTTAAAGAGCTATGGCAGAGTTCAGAGGGCCAAGGTCAGCAGAGTAGAATCCAGACAGAGGCCTGTAGTCAGTGGCATTTCCCAGGGATCAATACTGGGTCCAGTTTGATAAACATTTATAAGTCTCTTATAACTCTTACAGTCTTATAAACTCTGAAACCCTTGTTTATCAATGACCTGGATTGAGGATGGAATGCACCCTCAGCCAGTTTGCTGATGATATGAAACCCGGGATAGTCGCTGAAGCACCTGAAGGCTGTGCTGCCATTCAGGGGGACCTTGATAGGCTGGAGAGTTGGGCGGAGACAAACCTGATGAGGTTCAACAAGGGCAAGTGCAGGGTCCTGCAGCTGGGGGGGGGATAACCTCAAGTACCAGTACAGACTGGGAGCTGACCCACTGGAGAGCAGCTCAGCTCGGAGTCTTGGTGAATGACAGGTTGACCATGAGCCAGCAGTGTGCCCTTGCAGCCAGGAGGGCCAATGGTATCCTGGGGTGCATCAGGAAAAGTGTGGTCAGCAAGTCAATGGACGTGATCCTGCTCCTCTACTTGGCCTTAGCGAGGCCACATCTGGAGTATTGGGTCCATTTCTGTGATCCTCAGTACAAGAAACAAAAGGACTAACTGGAGAGGGTTAAATGGAGGGCCACAAAGATGATTAGAGGTCTAGAGCAACTCTCTTGTGAGGAGAGACTGTGGGAGCTGCTCCTGTTTAGAGAAGAAAAGACTGAGAGGAGACCTCATCACTATGTATAAATATCTCAAAGGCAGGTGCTAAGAGGATGGTGCCAGACTCTTTTCAGTGGTGCTCAGCAACAGGACAAGGAGCAATAAGCTAAAACACAAGAAATTTTACCTCAAAACAAGGAATAATGTCTTTACACTGAGAGTGGCAGAGCACTGGAACAGGCTGCCCAGGGAGGTTGTGGAATCTCCCTCTCTAGAAACATACAAAACCCCACCTGGATGTGTTCCTGTAACCTACTCTAGGTGACCGTGCCTTGGCAAGGGGGATTGGACTGGATGATCTCCAGAGGTCTCTTCAAACCCTAACAATTCTGTGATTCTGTTATTCTATAACTACAGCTTAGCTTCAAATTTGCTGAAAAAAATCCGTATTACTACAAAACTAAATTTGCAGTTTTCAAAAAAAGACACAAGTAATTTTAACTACTGTGGCTGAAGAAGGAGAAAAAAAGTTTGATCTATGGTTCTTTTAGGATGAGAGAGATTGCTGCTATTAGGGCTGTCTTTGTCAACGTCTTCTTGTCAATCTTGTTTTGTTTAAGTTTTGTAACTATAGTTGGTGCATTCCTTCCAGCAAAGCAAAATTAAAAAGGTAATTAAGTGCTCCTTTCTGCAGTAATATCTGGTAAATGTAGGAAGACATTCTCAGGCAATATTAACACTAATCAAACAGAAGACATGCAAGCAATTTACTGTGGCGTTGACAGAAAACAATGCAAGTAAGGAGCTTACTAGCCTACTATACAAATAAACAGAAGAGTTACATGGCTTTGAGGACAAGCACATGATGCTTTGTATTCACAGCAATTATAAAAGGGGCTCAAAACCCATGAAAAATACAGCTAGTGCTATTTATTTCTATTATGTTTAGAGAAAGAGGACTTTGTATACATATTTCATAAGCAAAAGCATGCAATTAAAAATACTCCTGGCTAGCAATATAAATGTTTTCCTCCTCAGTGAATAAAGCAAGCCAAATACTGTCAGACTCCATGGATAACAGGAGCAGAATACAAATTACTGTTTTCACCTAAAAACTACTAGGTTTACTCAAAAAATCTGTAGAACTTTTTTCATTAGTTTTGCAACTATCAGAATTTTCCTTTCCTTCTTCCTTGTGCTTCTGAGTATAAGGTGATCATAACTCTGGTAAGGCTTCCTAGACTGATAACCACCAGGGGTGTCAGGTCTTTGCTGTGCTAAAATACGTGCTCTTAAGCTTCACTAACTCATTTTTTCTTGTCCTGTCTAGCACACTTCAAGAGCATTCTCTCACCCTCCACACAAGTGGCACCCTCTGATCAATAATTTTTCATTCCTGTTTGTGTGAGTAGATGTTTTTTAGCTGCAACTTTACTCTGACTCCCAAGTTTGTCTCCTCTCTGTAATCAATTGCTCATAGGCTGCCTTCTGCAATTCTGTCTCGAAATACTAATGTACTCTGGGCAATGCCGAGCTGTGGTTTTGTTCAGTGCTGCATCTGAATTCACATTCGTTTTTAGACCTCTACCAGAGTACAAAAAGTTCCTCTTTGTACTTTCTCTGGATTTTAATTCAATATGCAAACAAAGGAGTTCTTGATTTGACCTGCATATAGATACACATTATCCAACATTATCCAAAAATCAAAAATTCCAAACTGTCAGATTTTTAACTAATCACATAGAACATTAAATATGATCTCCATTAGAAAATATTACTATTATATATTTCTAAAAAGATATTTACAATGAAAAAACCTTACCTGTTTGTGAAGCTGCCATCACCTACCCCATGAAACAATTAGAAGGACTGAAAGTATGTTTTGCTGTGATACATTGTTCTTCCTGCTGTTGGTTTATGTTTTACTTAAACCAATATACACATCTATATTATGCTTTATTACCTGTAGAAGGAGCTTTGATTGATGAATAATCCAGTTGTGTTCAGTGAGACTATTTACAAGCACAAGAGCATGCTTGGAAACTCAGAGTTAGAGAACACAAACAAATAGGCAACAATTAGTTTTGATGTTCATGAAATAAGTTTCAGCAATCCCATCTGGTAAGAGAAAATATGAATTTAAGAGAGGTTTCTTACATCTTTACATTCATTGTTACTTAATAGCAACAATGCTTAATGGTTTCTTACTCTCATTTAATGTAAGATTAAAATCTGTTAACAGTGTCCCATACTGTTTTTAAGCTTTAATCATACTAGAAAATACAGAAAGAGGTATGAAACCACTCAATGGTCATTAACAAAACTCCTGTAAGAAAGCTGAGGGGTTTTGCAGTTATACATGATAGGAAGCGGCCTTTTGTCCCCAGAGAAAGTATGGGATGCAGATAGGACTGTGGAGCAAACAGCAGCTGGATGTTAAAGGGGTAAGTATAAAATACTTAATATTGCAATAAAAAACCTGAGGCTATCAGAAATCTCAGATTCATTGATTCATCAAACCACCTCTGCCCTAGTTAAACTCTGTTCTTAGTTGGCAGTTTTCCTTCACAACCTTTAGAAATAAAGATGGGTTATTTTGTAAATAGCATGTTTCAATCCTGGAGCTCCATTTCCCTACAGACAACGGATGCTATCAGAGACATCTGCATCCAAACTATCATGAGTATACAATGAAAATAACACAGTTAGTTTTCTCACAATGTATTTACACAGCTTACCTTAGACTTTACCTGAGGTTTTGCTCTGTAATGCCCAGCAAATGGACAGTTCAGTGTTGGTTTTGGTGAACTAAAATTTTTAAAAAATAAACACCACACAAAGCACAAATGCTTAACCGTAGTTAATGTGAGATAAGGGCATCTGAGAATGTATTTAGATTAAATCTTGAAAATTTAGGGCTTCAGGGTCCTCTGAGAAAAAACTCACATTTTTATTAAACAGAGCATACATCTACAGTTCAGCGTTTCAGTGACAGATAATTTACCTTTCTAAGACCAAATGATTATAGCATTATTTACAAGCATACTGGACCAATTTAAAAAAAAAAAAAAGAAAAAAAGAAAGAAAAAGAAAGAAGGAAAAAGAAAGAAGTATGTGAGAGAAGCCTAAGCCTAAAAGCATGTAAAATATTCATTAAGCTTCTGGCCCAAGTTTTTCTTATATATGTGTGAGACAACCTAACTACTGTACAATATCAGTGACAGTCTGGGGAACTACAAGATGACTCCCAACAGGTATATAAACAAGTCTATTAATGGCAGACAACAGGCAGGGCACATTTCCCAGCCCCTGAGCTCTCTAAGAATGTGGTATGGGCCATTCTGAAAGCTGACATATCTCGATCACTCGCCTTTAAGGTCACACTTCACCCCATTTACCCGTTTAGTCTCGTACTATGATGTCCCAAAACCTAGTAGCAAAAGAAACTGAGGGTTTATCAGAGCTTGGGTATATGGGTTACAGGTTAACAAAGATAAAAGTCTTTATTCTAACCCGTATTTAACAACCAAGTAGAATTTTTGTTGATGCAGCAGCTCTCACCCTCAGCCCTAGTTGCACTTTTGAGAGTTGTGTACTCAGGGTGCTGTTTTCAAACAGATTAAGACTGTGTAAACTGGGGCTACTGTGGTCCCCTGCCTTGAGCTGACACTTTTGCAATGACCCAGATAAGGGACCTATTCTGACCAAAAACCAGACCTAGGAGAAAGGAAATGCTTTTAGTGAATTCAGGATCGTTCTTTGTTAAATATCATGTGATGTTTGACATCCTGTTTTAGTGAATAAAAACAGCAGAAAGGATTTATACCTTCATTAGGGATTTGTTTGTTTGTTTGTTTCTCTTACATAGTGCCTCATTCTCTCTGACTCAGAGAGATGTTCTGAGAAATTTATAAATCCAAAAAGTCCTGAAAAAAAAATCACCCAATATCTATCACATATCCATTGTATTAAACTTTCAGTGGCTGATGCTGTTAGAGACTAAGAGAGGGAGACAGAACACGGAGTCTTTGTGCACACTTAACATGTAACATCAAGGAACAGGAAACTTATTTACACCTGTCCTGAAGGATAAGCTGCTGTTCAAATCACAAAAAGCAATGAAAATCAGGAGAGAACACTGTAATAAAAGCCAACTTGTAACATATCTGTCCATTTTAATATTTAACATATTATAAGCTATTTAACATACATTTAAATTACAGTATCATACCTACAGAAATCTCCATTTCATTTCTGCTCTGTAAAAACAGCAATTACCTTGTGCAGTACATACATCAGGAAACTCCCATTCAATAAATGAAGTTCTTTCATATTCTAGGTACACCTAACCAAAAGGTTGAAAACACTTGCTAGAGTGTCCAAATAATTTGTGACAAAATATAAAAACATTATAATGTTCTCCATCTTATTTTTATAGTGATAAAAATATTAACCAAAATAAAAAAGTAACAAAAATAATTAAGGGAAATTTTAACGGGAAAAACTAATTTAAAAATAGTAATAACAAGCAACAAGCAGGATTCAATTACATTAGCATACTGTCCAAATAAAATTATGTATGTCCTAACTGCATAATGATTTCTCTTCCTCCTAAGCTAAGCTGACAGCATTCTGGAAAGTTTGAAGCGCTACAGATGCCAACTGTGTCTGGCACAGTGATTCTTAGACTTCTTTTGACTAGGACACTATCAATACCTAGTATTTTTTTTGTGAGTCACTCTACATCTTAACATCAAATTAAATGAGGAAAATGCTCTAAAGATGCTGTAAATAATCAGGAAGTAAAACTAACATTTTACTGATTGTTTTAATGAGATTAGTGAAAAACTTCAAAATTTTATTAACACAGTTCTGTAGGACATGCTGATTAGCTAACCATGGCGCAGAGACTACTTTTCTGCAACCACTGTTCTAGTGCAGATAAGACCTCAGTGTAAAATATCTGTGTAATACATCATTGTCACAGGCAGAACCAATTTTAACAGAAAACTCCTACCACGTGCCCTGACATTTTCATTGCCATTATTTCTTCAATCTATACTTTTCCTGAAACTCAGAAATTGCTTACAGTAGGAGAAACAAAATCCAGAAAGTATTGACATCATTCAGTAGTCCTTCAACATAATTAAGGTGTATTATTAAGGAGAAGGAAACAGCCCACTATGACCCATCAGCCATTAGCTAATAGTCCAGCTGGCCTTCTTGGTTGGTACAGCGTTTTCCCTTTGTTCATGCTTACTTTTGATTTACTGGAGATCTTATCCAAATTCGCCTCTAAACTACTTTGTACGCAATTTTTAAAATGCACAATCAGAATATGTGGGATGCTTTGTCAATATAATTGAAAACATGTAGATGTAACAATTCTACGTATATCTTTTGACACATCTGAATGAAATGCATCTCATACTGCTTCTGTTCAGTATTTATAAAAAATTCCTGAGTCCCTTGCAATTTATTGGGAGGCAGTCACGTGAAAAGCCTGAATGTACCCAAATTAGAGTGAAATTTGTGATGAATGTAACTGTCTAGTTTTTCATACCCAGTCAATAGCATTGAAGAATCCAGAAGACAATACAACCTAAACTTTATCAGTGTACGCTTCTACCATGGGTTTAGTTTTACGAAGTCAATCCTATATACCATCTTGCTGATGTCAGAAAAGGCATTCACATTTCTTCATTCCTTGAATATAAACTCTTGCCACTTTGTGCCACCTCTAAATGCCCACCTGACCTCTCACAGAGCAGATTCAGCTTGCCCAAGTAGCAAAAAAAGTGCGTTAGAGGGAAAACCCAGTACAGTACCACTGCATGCTCTCACTGTTTTTTCTTGCCTATAGTGAGTGAACCACAAGTGCAATGCCTGTTTTTGGTAAGGGGCATTGTCAGACACCAGTTGTGTTTGTGCTTTGGTCAAGAGTTACCATGTTTTAGAACTATTTTATAAATACATATAGTTAGTGAGTCACGTCAATAAAGAGTATTTAGTATCTTTTAGTATTAGAATGAAAGCCTCCCTTTAGTTTGCAACGAAAAGAGGGTGGATGATGGACGCAGTTAATACCGTATATTAAATAAAAATTCTGAACCTGACAGTACCAGTCAGTAGTGATTAACTTGATCTTCATTAAATACAGGTTTTCTTGAAGTGGAGTGTTTGTAGCTTTCTTCCCTAGCAAGAAACTATACCAAAACATAATCTCAGAGCTCTTCTACACTATAAAAATAGCAGAACAATGGATTCCTGTGCCTGAGACTCTTTGGAAAGTGACATTACACTAATACCGCATTACTGGGACACTATGAGAGGCTCAAATTTATTTTGAGATCCAAGGGAATATTTGCATTGGTAACGATGAGGTGTTAATATGATTCAGCTATACTGGAAAATCACATCCTGAAACATTAACCTTGACCATTGTTTAGGGAGTGGTGAGATGATCGATGGCCTCAGAAGTGAGTGCACTAAAACAAAGTTTGCCATTGTGTCAACCAGACTGGAGAAACTAATTGTAGCAGCTCCTTGTGGCTTTTAGTGACTCCCACAAGCAGTGTCTCTATATTTTTTTTAGTATAAGCAGACAAAATACGGGCTTTTAAGGTACCTTTTAGGAACTACACTCTTTAAAGTGTATACACACAGTTGTCTCTCATCATTTGCAATTGCTGAATATTTTTTTTCTGAACTGACTACTTGGTCATAGAATCTCTCTGTACTGACATTCAGGACTTGGATATTTTCAGTTGTTTAAAAAATTGCTGACGACTTTGTATTTAATTATCTGTTATATGTCTCCCTAGCTTTAGAAGACACAGTTAAACTTTTCTCCAGTGCCTTTTATAGATCCCCAATTTCTTGGTTGGAGTAAATCTGAAGGAGCAAAGCAACTAAGATCAAGCACTACAGCCCGCCAGACAGCTGCAGACTGTGACTGTTCGGTGACTCAGGTCTTTGAATAACTGTCTTAGCAATAATTACATCATTCCGATTTTTATGTCTTTTTAATAGCTACTTTACCGAGGGAAAAAAAAAAAAAAAAGTCTTCCCCTAGGGTTGTTGGTTCTGTGAAGCAGGAAAGAATGAAAACAGCCACTGAGACGTCAGTTTCACTTTTAAGTACACACGATGAAAGCTTTTCTCTGCTATGGGTTTTTCCTTTTTTTTTTTTTTTTTTTTTTTTTTTTTTTTTTTTTTTTTTTTTTTTTTTTTTTTTTTTTTTTTTTTTTTTTTTTTTTCTCATGAATAAGCTTGAGGCCATGTTCCGGTGTCTCTGGAGATAATGAGAAAATGGCCTCTTACATTCACCCCCTGGCTCCCCAAACTTTAATTTGCACTCTTGTGGACGTTAGTTAATCCAGCAGCACTAAGGACACGCTGCACACACGCAGCGCTGACACCCGCGATAGGGGCCGTAGGTCCCGCCGTAGCTGAAACCCGAGGGGTAACGCAAGGCAACTCTAGGGAACGGGCGCAACATCTGCACCCCCGGTCTCCTCCTTCCACCGCTGCCGGCCCCTACCGCCACCCCTTCCCGGCCGCCCGCCATGGCCGCTCCGGGCCCTCCGTTCGCCCGGCTCAGCCTCTGTGGCCGCGGGGCCGCCCGGGGCAACCGCCGGGGCGCCGTCCTGCCGCAGGTGGCCCAAGGGGACTACGCGCCCCAGCGTGCACTGCGCCCGCCTCCCCGCAGACCTCCGCGCGGGGGAGGCCGCGCGGCACGCTGGGTAACGTAGTCGCGGCCGCGAGGCGCGGAGGGAGTGGCAGGGGAAAAAAAGGCGTCCGGGGGCAGTGGCGGTTTCTGTTTTTCGCGAGAGCGAGAGGGGAGCTCCGGCTGAGGGCAGGGGTCGGGCTGGCGGGGAGCGGCGGGGCCGGCCAGGCCGGTAGGCGGCGGCACCACCTGGCCGCGGGAGCGGCGGCACCGCCCGCCCGGCCGGCGGGGAGGGGAAGGAGGAGGCGGAGGCGGGGGGAGCGGAGCCGCCGCGCGCTGCCGCATGTGCCTGGAGCGGCGCCGGAGCGGGCAGCGCGAGCCATGGCGGAGCACGGCGGCCCCGCCATCCCCAACGGCGAGTGCGCCGCCCGCCGCCCCGGCAACAGGGTCACCGTCGTGCTGGGCGCACAGTGGGGCGACGAGGGCAAGGGCAAGGTGGTGGATCTACTAGCGCAGGACGCCGACATCGTCTGCAGGTGCCAGGTGAGGAGGAGGAGGAGGCGGCCGGGGGCTCGGGGGAGGCCGCGGGTGTCACCTTGAGGCGGGCGGACCCCCCGGGCGCTTGTGCCCGCCACGGTTTCTGCCCCTTGCGAGCGGGGAGGCGCAGGGCCGGGGTCGGCGGTGGCCGTGGGGCTCTCGCCGGGGAAGGCTCTGCTGCCCCGCAGCCCTCCCGCGCCGCCTTTGTCCCGGCGCTGGGGAAAGAGGAGGAGGAGGAGGAGGAGGAAGGCGCCCTCCTCGTTGCCCAGAGCTGGCCCCTGGCAGGAGGAACGCGCCCGGGATCGCGTCCTTCCTCCCCCTCAGGCTTCCCACTCTTTGTGTCGGGGAGGGGGGCGCCGGGAAGGGGCCGCGCTCGGCAGCTCCCGCAGCATCGCCGCGGGTCCAGGATCCCCTTGCCGGCTGTGTCGGCGGGAGCCCTCCCGGGCCGCGGCGCCGGGAGCTGCGCGGAGCCGAGCGCCAGTTGCAGGATGCACGTGGGGGGATCCCTGTAGTCTGCCACAACTCGGGCTCTTCGGCCAAAACGAGATGCTAAAGGACTCGCCTGCCCTTTCTTTCAAGATCGTTGTGTCAGTGGAATCCTACAGTTAGATGTTTGTTTATTTATTTGTAATTTTTCTTGTCTGTGTAGAGGCCTTATTCCAGCAAAAGAGGGGAAAAAAAAAAAAAAGAAAAGACACACAACCAGACGAGTCTAGCCTGCAAGCATAGTAGTCTTAAAAGCCTACGTTAAAACAACACAGATCTGAGGAGATGTTTTTCTTAACATCTCTAGTGTAGTAGTGCTGTAGAGTACAACACAATGAGCTAAAGCCTTGCGCGGTTTTTTTCTTAAAGTTAAGAGAGACAGCAGCATAAAATGCCCACAGCACGTGCAGGCTTCGTGTAAGTGTTGTTATCTGTGTGCTTTTGTTGAATGCACAATTTAAATTTTCTCTTAAATATATTTTGGAAGAGCATACCATTCCCCAGAATGAGAGTTGTGTTATCCAATGAGAACTGCACGTAAACTGGTGTTTTCAAAAACAAGTCCTTGCAAACCTGACAAATCGATACCTTGAACTTCAGAGAATTTAATTTTGAAGTAAACAAACATATTTCTAAATAATGTTTTCACAAATGAAATTTTTTTTTTCCCTTAGATCATGGGGTTTTTTTAAATAATCTGATTTGGTGCTGTGGCATGACTCCCTGTCTTTGTGGGTCATAGAACAGAGTGACTCAGTTCGTCCTTTACGACTTTGTTCTTGAGACTCGAAGGGCACCTACGTGAGTGTGTATGTTTAATGCTAGGAAGTTTTGGAGGAGAGACAGAGAGGCAAACAGTGCATTTCTGTGTGCACGTCTTAATGTTACTTGTTTTGAATCCACTTGGTAAAGGATCAAGAAAAGGGAGAAATTATGGTGTTATCTCAAGCTTGAATTTCCTGGCCAGTTCTGCCATTTCTAACAGCTTGTTTCTTCTGATGAAGGAAGGAGTTTTTCTTCCTCTTTTCTTCCCTTTCCTGTTGATGACTGTGCTCCCCGAGTCTCCTCCCATGCACTGACTCTGGCACTTGAACACTTCTGTAAGTTGATTAAACTCATCAGAGTGGCAGGAAACTATTTTCTGTTGGATTTACTTGCTATGGTTTTAGTAAACAAAACTGAACTTTATTGGCTTAGAGGACCTTGGTGAACAGAAGAGCCCAGGACAGGATAAGCACAAAGAACAATTTCTCAGAATGAGAAGGGGAAATAGGAACATTTTCTTTCAGTGGTACTGAGCTATTAAAGATATTATTAAATAATTAAATATTAATTAAATAATTAAATATTAATTATTTAATATTATTAGATAATCTTGTTATGTATGTGAGCATATTTGTGATGCTTTTGTTACTGCTGGTAAATTAGAGTGTGACCCTTGTGCTTTTTGTAGTGGTACAAATCCAGAAAGAAAAATCACAACACACTTGGTTTGGCCCTTGCTAATATCAGCTTTCCGTAACTGGAGCTTCTGATCCTTATTTCAACGCTATACTCTTACGTATCCCAGGACGGTTCTTTCTGTTCATCATGCCAGAGTTGCTAGAATGCCTGTGGATGACGTCACATATTTCCAGCGTGTTCTTGTGGAAAACTTATTAGTACATCTGTTGGAGGACTAGGGAAGTTGTTGTAGCAGGTCTAAGATGTCTTAGAAACTTGGGTTATGCTTGCAGTGAAGCACTCTAGGGTTGACCACACTGTCCCTTGTTCTGGGCAGATGCAAAGCATAAAAAAGGTCCTGCCGCAGAAGTGAGAAGCAACTTATCACTTAATTTTACAATTCCTGTAAAGGCGTTCCAAGAAGTTGTACTCTCAAATCTATGGCTATGCCTTCTTGTCTCCTACGTAGCAGGTGTGCTAATGATTCCAGTGATTTGTTTGATTGACCAGCTGTGGCATTTGGAACCAGGTCCTTAGGCACACTTAGCTGAACATGTGTCAGGAAATAAGTTACGATACGACTACTTACTCCTTCTCAACCCTACCCTCCCTAGTATTTTATCTTAGGTTTAGAGGTTGTGGAAATGAGTCTTGTGCTCAGAGAAAGCGAATGGTATTTTCTTTTCAGGAGACAGTTTTGTATTTATCAGAATTAATATTACGGTTTCAAATCCAATTGTTGAAGAGGCTAAGCTAAAATTAAAATAGGTCCAGGGGGCCAGATGTTGTTGCTAATGCTGTGGCACTGGCAACTATGATAGTTTTGTGAAAATGTTGCTAGCACCAAGGGTTCAGATGCAGTTTAAACAAACATGCCTGTATAACATGTACTTGTTCTTCTACTGTAAAATTTGAACTGGTCTTGATTTACCTCCAGGAGGTATCTGGTAATACGATGCTGTTGATAAAACAAACACGTTGGTGAGACTTTTGCCCTTAAACTTACATCTTGTTTTCAGTGGCTTAAAAAACAAGGTCTGTTTACCTGCTATCACATAAATCATAGTCCAGAGAGTAAAATAGAACAAGAACTGGTTTGAGATTCACAGATAGTTGCCAGAGAAATTTTTGGTTTGTGTGTTTTGATCGACATAGTTTCCTCTGAGTAAGCAGCTAGCCTTGCTGCCATCAAACCTGGAAATTTTGAAAGTATACATTGTATTTTTGTCCATTCCCCAAGTAATGGAAAGTTAAAGGAAAAAGTTTCCTGTTTTGATTAAGGGACTTCCTCACCATTGCAGAATGCAACCAAATTGGGAAATTAATTACCAAGTTTCATTCATTTGTGGGAATGATGGAAGTGACAAATTAATGCAAGCAAATTATTTTAGATAATAATTTTATCAAATATGGTACCAGAATATGCTATATGTCTCTTGTATTAACATCACCACTCCCACCCAGTCTACCAGTGTATGCCATGCAGCAGAATATGTAATGTCTGCACTGCTTGAATCTGTTCTCATTCACTCATTTCATCAACACATTTTTGTTCACTTCCTGTTCTTACAATTGGAGGGAGCTGATTTATTCAGAGAATATAATTGACAGAGGTAAGATTTCTAAGCCTCCACATTGTTTCTATGCCGTGTTCCCCATGTTAAAGAATCCCATTTTCCTGTTTCTTCAGTTCTGTTGTACATCTTGTTGCTACTTCTAAACAGATTTGCAGCTTCTTACCACATATTCTCATCTGGTTTCAGTGGGGTCTGCCTGCTGTGGGGTCACACAATTCATGCTCCTGAGGTGCTAAGCGGTGTGTGAAGTCTTTGTACTCCCTTTTCCTCTTCCTTCTGCCCCAATAAGACTGTGTTTATTAATGCCACTGTTGATGACTTGATATGTGGCAACTGCAGTGCACGATCTAGAGAAGTCTTCAGTGTGCAGATCCTTGGGGTTAAGCAGTTACCATCGGCCAGCTGATAACTGCTGACTGAAGTCCTCACACCAGTGCTGCCTGATACCTCCATATCACTAGTCTGTATATGGCTACTTTTTTTAATCTTCCATTCTCTGAGCCCACTGTTCTTCTAAATATTCTCATTTTAAAAAGTGTTTTAGTCTAAAGCTTATGCAAGCCATGCAGAATTAGGAATAGCAGAATCAATAGCTATAGCTATTAGTGCTTTTTTTAGCTGCTCAGGCATTTAGTAAGTGATGCCTAGCTAGAGCTTTCTTCTTTTCAGTGCTGGGTGCACTTTTGGACCTTGTAGTGGTTGGCAATGTGCCAGTGATATGCTCTGGTGAGGAGAGAGGTCAGTAAAATGAGTTCTTTGGCCTACTCCATCAGTGAGTCATATGCTTTACAGACCTGCTTTAGAGCATCTCTGACAGGTGATCTCTTGTTATTGTAAACAATCACACAAAGTCTGCGTTATTTTAAATAGAACAACAGTTGAAATCTGATTTTCCAGTTCATAAAGTTTGTACCATTAACAAAGACAGCCTTAAGAGCACTGAAGAGCAAATTACTCCTTGATCTACTGATTTCTTATTGCGCTTTCAATCTTACTGTTATTGCAAAAGCTTAATGTGTGTGTTTGGTTGGTTAAGATGCAGTAATCTGTAGCAGCTTATTAAGATTTCAAATGCATTTTTTTATTTCTACTACACTACCTCACACATTTGGAAGGTGTTCTCTGTAAGTATTCCCAAAGTCACTTTTTGGTTTTGATATCTTTTCTCGAATGTTCTTGTGACTGTAGCAAACATTGGTGGGGTTTTGTACACTGGAGCAACGCAGTGCTGGACATATCTGTGCTTTGAACATTTTCTTGTTCCTGATTTACCTGCCTCACTTGATCTCTTCTATTTCTTTGGGATAAATTTGTCTTTATTCTGGACTTGAATAATGACTCCTCTTGGCTACCTAACATACAATAATATAAAGTTTTGCAAGTGAGATAAAATAAAACCAAAACCACCTCTAAAGAGTCCTTTTGAATTTTGTCTTTCAGTAGCAGTTCATCAGAGCTAATTCTGTTAGTACAGAGAAATGGATGGAGTTTCTTGAGATTAATAGACTTCAGTAAAGTTAATGTTCTATTTGTTAGAACACAGGTGAATGTGTAAAACATAATGTGCTAATTCCGTCATATTCTGCCTCAAACTATACTCTTGATCATGTTCTGATTCAACAATACTTGTACTACATGCTCAAAAATTTCTGAAGTCTAGCCAAAGTTTCAGAAACCTTCATAAAGTCAGTGACATAATGGCTCCTTGAACTAGGTTTAGGTCTTGCAAACATGAATGGATTTGCTAAAGGAGAAAATGGCTAGCTGCTGGATGTTGTTCAGACTGAAGTTTGGGAATATGTTATGCAAAGTAGAGTTTGTTAGATGTTAACTGGGGATGAAGGGGGGAGAAAGAAATTAATCTCAAGATCTGGGATGTGAGAGAATGAATTTGTTATCAAAACCTTGATTTTTATAGTTCTTTTAACTTATTTATGTTTTTTTGAAAGGGGGATTTTTTGCAGTCTTAATTTCAAAACAGGTTTTTGACAGTATGTATCAAAATGAGAAGCAAATAGCCTAGAAATTGCAAAGCTATGTCTGGTTGGGGTGTGTCACAGGGGTTCAGATATATCTTCCCTAGACTGATGAACTTTCTAAAGATGTGCTCAGCATTCCCAGAATCTGATTGTGGCAAGAAGCAGCCTTTAGTGTGTTTCTTGTAAGTAATGGTAGTATCCAGCTTTCTCGAAGTATTTTTAACTTTTCATCTAAGAGTTAAAAGAAAATGTTTACAGCTATATGATGCCAAAGCAGCATCGACTTGCTTCTTGTCCAACTTGGCAGTCACTTGGACAGCTAGCTCAGAAACAACAGTGGTTGCCCTGAGCTAAAAAGGAATGCTGGAATGTGGTAGCAATAAAAGTAAACTGTAGAAAAAATTATGCACACACACATCTGATGGGGAGAGTTGAAAGGAGTGTATGGCTTCTTCCTTAACGTAACATGAGATAACATCTCTTTAAAGTAGACAACTAATTTTTATTCTAGAGGAAATAACTTGAGAGACTTCTTTGCTCTTCCCTGAGGCATCATATTTTTGAGATAGACAACTTGGCATGATCGTGTCATAAGAAAAGGCAGTGATTGTCATCATAGACTTTTTGGGTAGATAGTTCTCTTAAATGCACGTCAGTATTTCAGAACTGCTTTAAATGCTTTTGTATTTAGTACCAGTATAGAAAGCCGTTCACAATATGCTGTTACTTGCAATTCCAGTCTGCTTCCCTCAAATGTTTCTTTCCCTGTGCACCTCCACTGCCTGGTAAAGTTGCAGTAATGCAGACCAGCCTTAGCAGTTACGGGAGTACTGCTGGCTGTAGGTGGGGCAGTGGGGTTCGAACTGCTGTCTTGTTGCATCCAAATTAATTCAACTGTTCTGGTTGTTATATGAATGTCTCGTCTGCCCTTGACTAATGGAGACATGCTCTGAAAATAAAAAACATAAATCAACTTGCATAGATCTAAAATGGAGAAAGATATACTGTTGTTCCTCCATCTTAGTTTCATGTGCAGTGATTTCTTTCTTGCACGTTCTACTTACGTATGTGCATGTGTGTCATACTGAAGTGTGCACTTCCTTGGCTAGCACACGTGGCACACATTTATTCTTGCTCTTTGTGCTCGACACAAAGGTTTTAAAAAACAAGGAATATGAGGAGTCTTATATTTGCTTTCATTTTAAGAGCAAGCAACTCTGCTTTCCTTTTTGGTTTTGCTGAAAATTAAAGTTAGTACATTCATGTTTCCTATTAGACTGTTGGCACGTTTTTTCTAAAAGAGAACAGGAAAACCCCAAAGTTTTAAGTTAGAATGAATTTGAAATTAAGTGAACAATGAATATATTAAATGTGCACATTTTTTTTCTGGAAGAGTCCCATGTGCCAGGAAAATGGAAGACCTGCAAATCCTTATCCCTTGAGTGGTCAAGTCCTTTGCATACTTTTCAGGCAAACCAGTGAGACTGGCTGCAAACCCAGGAGCAAGGAACTTCTTTGATCAAACTCACCAGAGAAAAAGGGTTCTGGTTCAGAATGTCCCTGTGTAAGCATTTGAGTAGGGCTTTGTATCATTTTCAGTGTCTTTTTGGAGATTCCATGTTTCCTTAATTGTTGACTTTACTTAGCTTCAGATGAGCTTCTAAGTTAGCAGGCATGTAGAATAAACCAGAGCTTGTAACACCCGGTTCCGTTAGCTGAGTTCTGATTAGTGCTGGTTATGCACTTTAAACTTGAAATCTTGGCTGATAAACTTCATTGTGCTATTTAAATTCAGCAAGAAAATAATCTTTTTGTTTAAAAAGAGCATCTCTCTTTAATCCTGTCACTAGAGGTCATGTTGCAAAAAGGCTTATGAAGTAGTCATCAATACAACTTTCTGAAGATCAGCATAAGTCATTACTGTTTTACCAAATTAATTTCATTAAATTATCAAAACTCTGCCATAACTCCAGAAAAAAAGATTGCTTCTTACTTATCTAGTGAATCAGCTCAACACATGAATGTTCCCTGGGGGCTTCTCACTAGTACAGCAATGCAATTCCAGAAGAAAAATTGCTGTTAAATATTATTAACAATGCTCCTTCTCCATGCTCTATATGTGATTTGAAAGCTGTTGTGCGTGGACAGAATATAACAAGCTAAAGAGCTCTTGTGCTGTGGGAAGGTTCAAAGGGAGAAGACTTATAAGAATGCATGAACAACTTCAGGGATGAGTTTACCAGTCTGGATCCAAAATATACCTTTCTAAGAGTTACACTTGTAAAAATTGTTTCACTGTTCAAAACTCTAAGGAAAAAAAAAATCATAAAACTGTAGTCAGGCACTTGCATTACTATTGTTGCTAGCTCTATTCCATTCTTTACCCAAAATACTTTAGGTTGCTGTCATGATAGTTAAAAGCTACAGAATGCAAGAGGCAGTAAGTAAATTTTGCAAGATGGGGGAAGTGCTGACATGATTGACCTTAAAATTACCATAGATGTCCTATTAGAAACACTGTTCAATTAGTGTGTTTTAAATGTGACCTCTTCAGTAATATTGATTAGCCTTTTGTAGGTCTTCCGGTGGTACCATCTGGACCATGGCACAGCGTTGTGTTACCTGGTGTGTTTGTGTCAGGTGCACGAGCGTGTTGTTTGTTGCCTTGCAGCGCTTTGATAGTGGGTTTTGGCTACTGTGAGTCACTTGTTTGATTTATTGATGTTTTGAGGCTTGTGTCTAGTCCAATGTCAACTAGCAGATAATGACTTTTCCCCCTTCCAAGTTAGTGTTTTCAGGCACTCAAAACTATTGCAAAAAGGGTGTTTCCAAAGAATGTTTATCGAACAGCCCCCAGATGAGCAATACTTGCAGCTGCCTTTGCTATCTAATAACCCCTCTGTGCATGTGTCACTGATTCTGTTCACATTTGCCAGGATAGGTATGTTTTAGAATAGTATCTTGTTTTGTGTGTAGTACTGATCAACCTATCTGAATTGAATATGCAGATTCTTGGGTGTGGTGCTTACAAGGAGAAGGATTTTTAGGCTACTTAATACTCTTTAACGAGCTGAAGAAAAAAATACCCTCTTTTTTGTTTGTTTGTTTGTTTTTATTTTGTTTTTTTTTTGTTTAGTTTTCTTTAAAAAATAATATCTCTGAGCAACTTACCATTGTAAAACATTTCAAAAGTAGTGTTTCGTGGGGACTGTTTTATGGAGTTAGGCTTTTAGAAAAGCGGGTAAATACGGGGTTTTTTACAAGGGTTGCTGTCACTCTAACAGTACTAGTGTGATAATTTGTCTCTTAGCGTACAACTTTCTGTCATATGTCCTGTATACTTTGCTTTTCTACATGTTAAATAGCTTGGATATTTCAAGATTACCAGCTACTGGTTAGGGATCGTATGTTTTTTCAAGAAAGTGATTTAAGCATACTGTACCAGTAAAGCTGGAATAATGCTTTTTAAAAAAGCTTATGTATTTGGTTATCCTACAACAGGTTTTGCTTAAAATATTATAGCCTGGGTGTAAAGCTCATGGTCCTGATCTTACTTTCAATATTCCACTTGAAATACTCTAAAATAATACTATAATTCAATAGTGTCAGGATTATGCAAGGAGAAAAAAAACTACTGTCTCTTAATAGGATTTTAAATTGTTCATCCATCAGAGCATCAAATTAAGAAGTCCCTAAACTAAATCTGTATACTGAAATCATAGAAACATACAATGGTTTGAGTTGGAAGGGACCTTAAAGATCATCTAGTGCCAACACCCCTGCCATTGTCAGGGACAGCTTCCACTAGACCAGGTTGCTCAGAGCCCCATCCAGTCTGGTCTTAGACACTTCCAGCAATGGGGCATCCACCAGTTCTCTGGGCAACCTGTTTCAGTGCCTCACTACCCTCACAGTAAGGAGTTTCTTCCTAATACCTAATCTAAACCTACCCACTTTCAGTTTAAATCCATTCCCTCTGGTCCTATTGCTACATGGTCTTGTCAGAAGTCCCTCTCCAGCTCTCCTATAGGTCTACAGGTAGTGGGAGGCTTCAGTAAGGTCACCCCAAAGCATTCTCTTCTCCAAGCTGAGCAAGCACTACTCTCTCAACCTGTGTTCACAGGAGAGATTTGGCAAAACTGATCATCTTCATGGCCCTACTCTGGATTTGCTCCAACACGTTCATGTCATGTTGGGACACACGACATAGTTTCACATTTGTTATTTGTGATGACTTTCACGCTGTGTCCTCAGATAAATGGAAAAAAAATGTTTTCTTTCCAATCCAACTGGTACCCTTCTGAGCTGGATAAGTGCAGAAGCTTTAAAAAACAAACAGCCCCCCCCCCCCCCCAACAAACAATCCAGCAACTCTTTAAATAGTACTAGGAAACTTTCATAGCTGAGGTGTTTTTTCCAATTCTATTTTGGTTTCTTTTTGCATGAAGACTGTGATTAGAGCAGCTATTTCTAAGGTTCCCAAATTCCTAATTCCATGAATTGTTTGAACTGATATTGTTGTGGGGAAAAAAAATAGGTGTTTGGTTTTCCCTCAACTTTGAGCGAGCTCCTGTTTTCTGTGTTACCAGCCCAAGGGCTCAGTGTCACATGGTGGTAGTTCTTCCTTCAGCATTGCAGGCTGGAACTGGGAATCTTGAAAACTGGAGACTGGGTTCAGTGATGAGACCAGCTGCCCTATCTTTGGTGTGTTTCAGAGTCTTGAGCAACAGCAGTGGTCCTAGGTATTGACTCCAAGGTGAAGTAAAAAGTTGAGGAAGGACAGCTTATATTTATATTACTTTCTGTTATGAAGTTCATGCTCCTGGTGGTTGAAAAGTTGGAGAAATTCAATTAGAGATACAATTTAATATTGTAATTTGGTACATCTGTGGGCTGCTGAAAGTGCAGCTTCTTTGGTCACCAAAAAATCCTTTGGGAAAGGAATGAGAACTTTTCCAAATACTGTGCTGAAAAATACAAGGAAAAAAAATAACAGAAGAAAAGGAGAAGGGTCAAACGAACAATGCTTTTAACTTTTTAGTGCTAAGAAGGTTGCTGAAACAGAAAATCCAATTTTGGAAACCTCAAAGTGTGCTTAAACTGATGTTCTATGCCTTGATAGAGATGCACAAATAAATGGTGCTATACTGAAGCAAAGTATGCCTGGAGCTTCACAAGCAGTGGCTGTGTTAGCGTCTAGATAGGAGTACAGTGTGTTGTTACTGGTTCTTAGTGGTCTTTGTTTTGGGTCACTGCTTCGTTGCTAGATGGAGAATCAGTTTTGTGTTCTGTTCTTTGTTCTTTTCCTACATACCAATTTTTCTGTGATGAAATGAGCCCAAGTCTAGGGGATGTTTTCTAATGTAAGGAAAACCTAAAGAGAAGTGGTTGGGGTGTTTTTTTTAAAGTCGCTTTCTTCTAAGTGAGCTGTATTAAACTTAAGGGAGAAGTCTGTTTATATTCTTACCTAAATAGCCTAGTAATAACCTAACCTAATCTAGAGAGATACCTCAATGTTAAATAAGCAAAAGTTAAGCATTACGCACATTGACTTCATTAAGTTCTTAGTCTCTGGTGTAATATTAACAACTGTTGTGTTTTTTGGTTTTTTTTCTGATACTTTCCAACTTTTCCAACTTTTTTTTTTTTCTAATACTTTCCAACAATACTGTCAGTTCACACAATTTGAATATTAGGTGATACAGCCTTTTGGGCAATGAACACCTGATTTTCTCTGGTGTTCTTTGATTTTGTGTCCTTGGTATGTTCTGGGATGATGCTGTGCTAAGAAAATGTTCAGGTAACTAGCAAATACCTTCTGTCACGAATTCTAGGATGACTTAAAATAACAAAATGTTGGGATATCCTAGATTGTGTCTATTGAAATTAGAAGCTTGCAGTGTGTAGGGATTCTGCTGTATGTAACTGAACTTGAATGATGTGCACAGGGGTATACTTAGAAATGAACACAATGATTGATCTTCTCTTTGGTAATTTTGTATTTAAGAAAATAATATGCACAGTTGTTAGTTGAAAGAAAATCAGAATTTCTGTGATTAATGTTTAGAGTGGTTTTAGGAAGCACATAAAGAAATGAGTAGGTCTGTGTGTGTGTGTGGTTGCTTTGTTTTGATGTTTTGTTTTTTTTTTCTTCTTCTTCGTATGTTAGGTCAGTGGGTTTAGACCACTATTATAACAGCTGTATCTGAGTATGGAAACCATAGAAGCAGAAGGAGAGAACACGAAAATTTATGAAGAAGGTTCAGGGGGTCTGTGTTTTGACCTTGAAAGCTCTCTTCTGGTCCTGCGTACATCCCCTGTCCTGAACTGTTTTGTTAGGTTTTTTGGCTTTTTCCCCTCAACAGGGCTTCTCTGCTTGTCTTTTTTATTAGGTATTTGTGTCTTTGCTGTCCTTCAAAAAGTGTCTTTTGTGTAATTTTGGAATAAAATATTGCATTGCAGTACCATGCAAGCACAGTCTTGAGTCTGTTAGACATTGCTGACGGTATCATGCTATTTTGTTGTACTGATTACTTTTACTTCTTAATTATTTTTTCTGCTTTTTCTACACCTGAACAATATTATTTTTCTTCCTCTGGCACAGCCTGGGCTGCCTGACGTCATCCTTCATAGCCTGCATTCTGAATTCTACCACCATTCTTCTACCAATTCTCTGCTGCCATTCTGCAGAATGGGAAGGAAGCATCCCAGTAAAGAAGCTCTTTGTTCAGAGTGCCACTGGGGCCTTCTTGTACCTCTCAGATATAAGAAGTCATCTTTTCCCCCTCTATCCTTTTGTGCAATCCATCTACTTGTAGCTGAATCCAGAGTTGCCTTGCCCTCGTGAGTATCTTGGCCATGCCACATGTGTTGGCTCAACTGAAGGAAGTCTTGTTGTTGTACAGGGTGAAAGGCAGAATGCTACATGCACTTAGTGGATTCCAGACTGAGCAGCAACATCTTTTGCTCTTGCCGCACACTTTTCCACCGTTTGTGTTCGCACAGGGGTGTTTCAGTTTTTTCTCCCCCAGTTATGGGAGACAGCTTCTGGTTTTTTTGGTACCTAGAAGGTTACTGAGATGTGGTAAACTGATTATTTTATTTAGTTAACTAGGTAGTATTGCCAGCCTCAAGAAATGACTTGTATGTCTTAATTTCCCCCTGGCAAAAGCTTTATGCAAGGTATTGAAGATCATTTGAGCATGAACTTTAACTAGTAGTGAAAATAAATTCCAGAGTTAGTTCTCCATTAATAATGTTTAAACATCTGAATGAAAGGAGTGTTAGTTTGAATGACCTAACTGATCCCATTTGGTTTAGTTTGAGGGAGGAGGAGTGAGGAATCCAGATGGAAAGCAAAGAAGCCAGGAGCAACGTCATCAGTTTACACTTGGAGTTATGCTCAGAGGCAATAGTTGCCTGCATTAACATCAGTTTCTGGAGGAGGAAAAAACAACCCAAAACAAACTCAAACCTAATAACAACCCTCCCCTTCACCTCACCACCACTAGAACTCTGAGTTCAGATTTCTGTTATTAGAATTGTTTACCAAACCCATGTTGAGCAATGTCTGAGCACACAACATGTGTACACTTTACTGCAAGTTCACTGTAAAGTGTGCAGTGTGAACCATTATTTTAATATATTACAATTCATATGCTTGCACTTCTGTGATTGGAGTAGAGCTTACCTGCAAATCAGCAGAAGAATTTTGAAAATTGAGTTTATGACATGCTGTTATTTCAATGCTCTCCTAAAATAGTGTTTGAAATTAAAAGTATTTTTCAAAATGGCACATTTTGACAGCATGACATCCAAAGCAGGGCGTGGAGTGACTTAATGTTTTACCAGACAGCTGTATCAATAGCACTTTTGAGATTGAATCTTTTCCTGTTGTCAGCATCATAATATTATCAACAACTAAATTCTGAGATTCAAATTTGAGTCTACTCCGAAAATAAGCTTCTGGAAACCTTGAGGTATTAGTATGGCCTAAAAGTGTCTTCAGAGAGTGATTCATCACACATTTTCTACATTAGTCTCTAGCAAAATCTCTTAAAGAAGAATACTCACAGTAAACATCCAGAAGTAAATAGAACTAGCTTACTTCTAGATGAATCATGAACACTGTTGTGTGAGTAGTTCAAGGTTTAAAAGGTAAAATGCCATTTTTATTCTGTTAACAGTGGGGTATTTTTCAGTGAGCGTGGAACCAACACACGTTGGCATCACTCAGCAGTGCAAAGAAGAAATCTTGACACCACCAAAAGTCAGGAGCTGTGTTCTCGTGATTAGCAGAGTCAGAGGCTGCGTGCTGTACACCTTACTCAAGCACATGTGACTGCTGAACTTTAGGTTTCCGCGTCTGAATGGCACCAGTAGCTTGGCAAACTTTGACACTAAGAATTTATTGTTGATCATGATCTAATCTCTATACTGACCATTTTTTTCTTTATTTGACATTCATGACACTAGAGAGCTCTTTTTTTTTTTTTTTTCTTAAATTGAGAAGCAAAACATTAACTCATCCAGCTTGTAGATAATTTCAAATGAATTTACTGATCTTAATATTGCTTATGGGTTAGTCCAGTTTGTTTATGCTGCAGTGGGAGACTTTGGACTTGTGTTCCCATTTGTAAATTACTAGTACCTTATTCAGTGTTGTACTTAGACTTATCTATTGAATATTCATCTAAAGTGCTTTGGTGTTCATGTTAAACTGATATTAACTAGACTGATAATAACAGTGGATCTAATAGAAAGAAATAATTTGAAGGAATCTGATGTGGAAGAAGGTAACTACCACTTTCAGCAGATGTACTTGACTATAAATGCTACTTCAGTGCATAAGTGCTCTTCACCAGGAAAGGTTTTGCTTACATTCTCAAACACTGAGTAGAAAACCAATGTCTCTTGTTACTTAGAAAAACTAGTATAGGACTTAATGGTTCTTAGAATAATATCTAGTTTTGGAGTAACTTGCAGTAGCTGAGGAGTGTCAGCACTGCATTTCAAAAATAGCCGTAAATGATCTATGTGCTAATGCAGCTAGTTAACATCCTTTAAAATCAAAGATACAGTTGAAGAGTGGTAGATTGCGAAATAATCTTTCTTAGAGCTACTACTGAGTAGAAAAAATGGAAGGAGGAGGATTATTCCTGAACATTTATTATTTTCTTAAAAGAATAAACTTGAAAGGCCTATTTTTTATTTGCATTCAGTATGTTTCACATGTTGTGAATCAAAAATTTGTCATTCTCTGCCTGAGTCGCCCAGATCACTTGCAGTGAAAATCTGCATCTGAAATCTTTACAGCTGCTTCCAGGTAGTGTTCACTGCATGGAAAAAAACCTGTGGTATGTGTGTTTATGTACTAGCAAAAAATGTTTGGTATCTACAACTGTTCTCTATTTGTATTGTCAGATATGGCTTTATGTATTGGATTCATGCTTTGAGATTGTAGAAGTAGTGAGTTCATTGCTTAAAAAAGATCTTATGTGAGACAATATTCTGGAATATTTCAGATTTATAACTCCATGGATTAATACTTCATATAATTTCTTTTTCTTCTTCTTTTAATATAATGCTTTTCTTGAGTTTGTCTTGTGCTGAAAGGCAGCTGAGTTTAAAAGTCTTTGCTTTAAGGTTTTCCTTCTTTGAAGCAGTTTGTTTATTTCTGGTGCAAGGTGCCTGTTCCTGTGGTTATGACAAACAACCATTTTGTATGTAACCTTATCTTGCACAAATGACTGGGTCACAAGAGAGTATAAGCTTATTTTCAAAAGTACAACAAACAAGATCTGGGGATATTTGGTAACTGTTTCGTAATCTTTTCAGTTTCATAAGCCTTTCTTGACCCTCTTTAAGACTTAGTCACAAGCTTCTTTTTGTATTTTAGACCTATTTCACACTTTAACAAATCTCTTAATTCTTTCTCTGTGGTAATGAAAAGAGCTAGAAATGTTAAGTGTCAGTTTGATGTAAATGGTTTCTGGTAACTTACAAAACCACAAAGTCATAGTTGTTTCTAGATTCTCTCCTTAAACAAAACATTTTAGGTGAAAATGACTTGTACTGTTACAGAACCACTCTCATCACACAGTAGGTATAGAATGAACTAGTTAACTTCGCTGGTTGCTATTCATACAAAAGCGCTCAAAAGACTGAACTCAGAATTCAGAACAACAAACCTGCACGTTGCCAAACAGCTAGACTTATCTTTCCCAATAACTGTATGGTTTTATGGAGTTTAATTAGGGATTTGGTTTTTTTTACTGTACTAAGGTTGCAGTTCCACTTTCAGCACTTCCCATAACTGTAACAGGAAGCTAATGAAATTGATGATGGCTTTCAGAAATGACTGCATGATCTAGAATATTCATGCTTCTGTCCAATAATTTTTAAAAGATTTTAATCTTATTCCAAGCTTTTGTACCTTTGATGAACCAAAACACCGTGCAAAGTCTATATGGCAGATAATACTGATGTTGAAATTGTCCAGTTTGACAGAAGTTTGGCTGACTTCCTGGGAAAAGGAAATCTCTGAAAGATCTTTTGTCAGTAACAGAAATGAAAATGTGGAATTGGAGCTGGAACAAGTTTATTCCGTATTTATACTGTGTTCATTTGCATTTGGTGTCAAAAAATATTAAAAAACTTTCTTCTCTCCCCTCTCTCCTTCCCACTCAGGGAGGCAATAATGCAGGACATACAGTTGTTGTGGATGCTGTGGAGTATGACTTTCACCTTCTGCCAAGTGGGATCATCAATCCAAAGGTCACTGCATTCATTGGTAAGTGGACATCTCTAAAAGATAGAGTATTGTAGTTACAGCCTTCTGACATGTTAAAATAATGTATCTGAGGACATACAGGGTAAGGATTCTTTTTCTTCAATTTTTCATAGGCTTGAACTGTTCTGCTGTCATCCTAATACTGCCCTAACTCATTTTTGAAGTTTAGATTACAGAAGCTTCTTTTATTGTCTTGCATAGTTCACATTTGTTCTTATCTATCGATACAAACAGCTAGCCGCCCAAGATATCTTCATTTTCCCATTCACTCTTATTTTCTTTATCAATTATTTATTTTATTCTCCAAATACCTCCTCTCTGTTTGATTTTTTAGCCCTGCTAAGTCCCTACCGGTACTTTTTGAAACATAGATCTTTCCTCTCTTTTCCATTGAATTGTGAAATGAAGGCTAACTCCAAAAGACTTCCTTGCTGTAAAATTCTTACTAAGAAGTCCTCTCAGGAGAAGTACATTAGAAGTTTAGGGCAGTGGCAGTACTAGGTGATGTCAGGATCTATGATTTGTTTTCTTCGTGAAAGGAGATTTAGACTACGTTGTCCCTACAAACCTACTTACCCCCCTCCTTGTCTTGGAATCCTGTTTCCAATCCTACATGTTTGGTTTTTTCCCTTTAGATTGTTTGTGTGACCAACCTGCTTAATAATGCTGTGTAGCCCGTACAACTTCCTTCTAAAAATGAAGATAAATATAAAATGTGTACACAGCATTATAACTATGTATATCCCTGAGTGCTGTTTCACTGAGTAGGTGGATCTCTGGGTCACTAAAGGCTATGACCTCACGACACTTCCATCTTGCTTTTTTGATACCCAGAACTCCTGTCCCTTAAACAGTATACTTGTCCAAATCAGGACTCTGTTACCATGCTCTTCCTGTCCCTTCTTCCTGCACCTCACTGCTTTGAGCCTGTAGTCTTGCCTCTCAGCTTGGTACATGTGCCAAGAGCAAGTGGTCATTGACAGTATTGACAGTTTACTAAACATCAGCTTGAGAGTCTCTGTCACAATTTACTCAATTATCAACAGTCCAGTTTGTAGTGACTGTGTACTCTCAGTCAGCACTAACTCCGTACTTGATGGGATTTGGTGGTTAATTGCCTCTTTTCAGCTGTTATGTTGTGACTTGCTAATGGGATAGTTTTGGATCAGCTTGCCCTGCCTAATACTTCTGTAGAAATTGAACCAATGGGCACGGAAATAGATTCATGCTGATGAAGGGGAGTTTGGTATGTTAACTGTTCCTAGTTTTGAGGGCTAAGGCAGATGATGGTACTTCTGTTCTTTTTTGTGTTAGTGTGTTACGTTTCTTAAGGAGATTATTGCTTGAAAACAGTAAAAAAGAATGCCCCTTTGTCATATGGTGTTTGTGTACTTGGTTGAGTAGGAAAGCCCCCATCCTTTAAAACACGGTAGACAGTAGAGAACTTTTTACAGAACCTCTTGTCTGTATCTTCCGTCTATTGATCTTGGCTGTTCTGAAGCTTGTTGTTCAAGCTTCTTACAGATTTGCCTGGTGCTTAAAGTCTCTTTTTGGGGAAAAAGAACCAACTTAGGATTCTAGTGAAAGAGCTTATAGGTTCAAAAAAGGGCAAGGGCAAAATGATTGGAGTATTATAATAAAGTATTCCCATTGTTTAGGACTGCACCATGAAGGTTATAGTGAAGAAGTCTTAAAATACTTTATATTTTGATGCTTAAAATGCCTTTATTTCTTTGAAATTAGGTGATACGCAAATAGTTTTGAACAACAGGTCTCTTTATTACCTAGGTGTTATACTGGTAGCTTTGGATCTACTGAGTTTGGCATGACCTTAAGATGGTTCAGTTTTGCCGTGTGGGAATGCTCCTCCTTAGGCACTCAGTGATGCCAGTTAATTGTATGAGCTAGTAGTCTTTTTCTGAGCAATGTGACAGCTGTAGGAAGGTGAGCATGCTTTCGACAGATCCTTTTTTACTCTGTTATTTTTGCTAGTCTGTTAACAACCCCAACTCTATGTACAGAATACCTTGTGTCTGTTGCTGAGGGAGCACAGCCTGAGGGGATGTTAGTGTTTATAATGATCATAGAAATGTGCCAAGCTTTTAAAAAACAATAGAGTTATTAAAATGAAGTATAAAGCAGGAAGTTAATTTTAGATAAGAGGAAGAGGAAGTTGCATTTCAGACTGTCCCACGATTTTGTTACTGCTTGTCCTCATCGAAATTGAAAGTTTAGTTGAGTTTATTAAAAAGATTCAGTGCATGTAGGTAGAAAGGAGTAAATCTGTCTTTTAGACAAATACCTGAGGAAAAAAATTGCTTTATCTTGAAAGTTAAAAAACTTAAGTAATAAAATACTCTGCACATAAAATATGAAGTGCCTTTGAGCTGTTATTTTTTCCCATACTCAACAATGCATTAAATTAATGTAATGAAATGGTTTTCTTCAGGAAATGGCGTTGTAATTCATTTGCCAGGACTCTTTGAAGAAGCTGAAAAAAACTTAAAGAAAGGAAAAGGTGAGAAAATTTTAAGATACTACTTTTAAAATATTTTGTGGGGCTTTCCTCAAAAAATTTAAATGGAGGATTCCTCTGTTGAGGTTATATACAATGTATTTTTCCATAACTCCCTTTAGCTGCTGCTTTCTGACAAGAGTCTTGCTAGAAGTTTCATGGTCCTCATGAGAAGACAGATAGAAGAAGTCTCTACAGTTTCAGAATATATTCTAAATACGAATTATCTACAGACATTTTTCTTTGCTTAAAAAAGTGAATTTAAGAAGGGAAACAACTTCTTTAAGTGTGTTAACCAGTTCATAGTTGTTTTGTGTCTTACAATATTGGTGTACGCTTTGACCTTGTTAATGTAAACAAGTGCTGTGGTAATCACTTCTTGATTCAGAACTCAGTTTTTGGATACTTTGTGTTATGTCTATTGCTGTGCTTGGCATCAGTCTACTGTAAGTGAGGTAAAGCAGTGGTCTAGATTATTCAAAACCAAAAAAGCTACTAATTATTTGCTAAAATTGAGGAATTAGTAGAATAGCTTCAATTCTTCAGAATAAGCCTGATTTTCTCAACTTTATAGGTTGATGCCAACTTTTAATTACTGAAATTACTTTTTTTTTTTAATTCTACAATGTGATTGCTCAGTCTTTAAATAGATTGACTGAAGACTAAACATGAAAAGCATTTATACTTTATACATCAGAAGACAAAAACACTATACAAAACATAATTTGAACTATTTACTTTTGTCTTTTAAGGGCTGGAAGGCTGGGAGAAAAGGCTAATAATTTCTGACAGGGCTCATATTGGTAAGTTCCTGTTTGGGGTTTAGTTTTCTGTGTGGTGGTGTTTTTTTGTTTGTTTTTTTCTTTGTTTTGTTGTTGTTGTTGTTTTTTGGGGGGGGTGGGTTTTTTTTCCTGTGGTTTTGTTTTGTTGTTGTTGTTGTTATTCTTTTATTTCTCTGAACTTTTTGTGGCATTAAAAGTGTGGCAATTTTTAGCTATCTCTTTACATAGGTCTGTACTTTTCTTTGGATTAAGTCTCTGTGGGCTGCTTTGGTTTATTGAAGGTCCTAGAAGAAAACATTCCTCACTCAGAACCCTCCCAGTTTTATATTCTAGTGACTCTTTAATCCTACTCCATAAGCATCACCTAGTCAGGAAAGCAGATTCACTTCATAAGTCACAGATGAGAAGACATAGCAGTCAAAAAGCATTCAGAAGTGAATTGACTGGAGGATTAATTTACCCTTTTGGTGCAAAAGCTGTGTTGCTTACAACAACTTTTCTGTTGGGAAACCACATGACCAGGTTTAACTTCAAACTAATGTTCTCCTTACCAAGGAAATTGCCACATGCTTCCAAAAGGAGATTCTGTGGTAAGGACTCTGTAGGGATGGAGGGAATGACTGCCCTTCTCGCAAGGAGCTCATCAGTCAAGCACTGATTCCAGCCTATGCTCCAGACAGCACTGCAGTTCAGAGCCTGGAGTAAAATAGTGTTTACAGTCCAGTCCACCAATGCAGAGCTTCAGAGACTCTTCCTCTGCCACACCTTTATTACATGGATTCACCCTTAAATTAGCTCTTTGGATATTGTAACATTATTGCTGCTCTGGGAGTCGTTTTCTGAAGATGCAAACTGTTTAGGACTTTATGAGATAAAAGCTTATAACACCGAAAAAAGGGTTTGCTTTTGGTTTTGCTTTCTTTGGGGTTTTTGTATGTTGTTTTCTTAAACAACTCTGGAGTAGCTTAGTGAATGAACATGTTATTTACAATAAATGTTATTACTTTGGAGTACCTAATGAGTTTGGAATAGTTAGTAACTGTTTTAAGTTACCAATATCTTTTCTGATAGCAGAATCACTGTAGGTGAACTACTTGGAACTTGCTTGATTATTAGAAAAACTTTTCTGTGGTGATTATATTGCAATGGCAATAGTGGGAGGTTTTTATCACTAAACAAATTGTGAGTAAAAAGGATTAGTAACTGACTGTCACTCATAACCATTCAGCCTCTTAACAGAAATGAACTTTCAGAATGCCTCTGTTTACAAAGTTTTGATGGCAATCTGAAGATCTGTTGTCATGATAAAAATGTCTTCTCTGAAAGGGCTGTTGTTGTCTATGAACAATCAGTTTGTAACAAAGGATCAACCAAAGATAGGTTCAAGCTGCTGGGTATAATGTAATCCTTTACAACACGGGAATGTGTGGAAATAAACACAAAAACAAATTGGTAAGGCAAACAGGAAAACCACACTTGTAGAGAGATGAGTACTTACTAAATGAAGTAAGTACTTGTAAGTTTTCAGTCTTTGCTGTGTAATGTGTACGTTAGTTTTTAACTTTCAGGAGGATATCACTTAAGAAAATTAAGCTGACTTCTGTTCACCTGTATACTATGCACCGATGTTTGTATTTGACATGAGTCTTGTAAAATTTGGGATTTTGGTTGGGGTTTTTTTGGCTTTTATGATAGACAAAGACTTGATGCAAGGGATACTTTGCATAATCTTTGTTATTAATAACAATGTAAAGCGTAAAAATTCAGGCCTTATGAAGATGACCTCTGTTATCATAACAGATGCTGGCGGGAGCTTTTGTATTTCCAGATGTGTTTTAATTGATGTTGTCTAGAACATAAAAATGGTTTAAGAAATCTTTAGAATAAGTGAGAATGTTCATTTTAAGTTCCCACCTAAATTTCAGCAGTATGACCTTTTTTTACTACAATCTGTTTCCAGGATTTTTTTCCACTGCATGTTTTTTTTAATCCATATAATCTTTTGGGCTACTACAAAGCTGAAATGGCTTAGTTATTCTGTGGGATGTGTATACTCAACCTGCAAGTATTCTACAAAATAAACACTTTAAAGAAAGTATCTGAAAAACCTTATAACTTTTCCCTCTGAAAAAATGTTACTTGTAAAAGAGGAGAAAAAAAACTCTTCTCATTTTACTTGCCTTTCTTCAGTGTGTGTATTATTTTTCCACATTGATAAAAAGATAGGCTGCAGTTGATTAATAATAATCTGAATAATTAATAGTAATGCAGAAATAATGATATAGTAATTTGTTTCACACAAATTTTCAACTTATTTATTTTCGTAGTGTTTGATTTCCACCAAGCTGCTGATGGCATCCAAGAACAACAGAGGCAGGAACAAGCAGGAAAGAAGTAGGTAGTTTTATTTCGTCAAATGTGGGATGACTTAGAACAAACATGACTTAATGCATTGAGTATCTGTTACTGTTTGTCACTGAGTTAAAAAAAATATTAATTATCCACGTAACTCTTCAATGTGGAGAATGCAGGGATCATTTCTTACACTTTTGTCTTTCAGGGGCTAGTGAAAGATTATATTCCTAATTACAGAGTTTTATTTTGATATTTTGTCTTATGAAAAAGTTCCTAGTTCTTAATTTGCTTTATAAAAAAAGTTCCCGCTTCCAAATGTTTTGTTTGCTGGAGGTATTAGTTTCTGTAAAAGTATATTTCTTGCAATGAAGATAGAAGGACACTTCTGTCATCTCCAAATAACTGAAAGGTGTCTTGTATAACTAATTTAGTATCTCATGATGCCTTATTGTTAGAAGTGCAAGTAAATGTTCACATTGTCTACTATGGGCTGCTAATGACTTTTTGAAGCTTTCAGAAACTATCTGCTATGTTTTTAAATTGTGCTTTCCAAGTAGCTCCCTAGTTCTTGGGGATGGGGAAAAAGCTGGCAGAATTAAGTGACCTGTCTACAGCTGGAAAGTAATGGTTGCACTATAAACTTCTCAGATACCAGTAAACTTAGACTTCCAAAAAGAGATATTGTGTGGATGAAAAGGAATTCTGACATCCTTACCTGTAAAAGGTATCGTCCACGATGATAACCTTTAAGAGAGTGTCTGGTTTGAGTGTATCTTATTTCACACAGGCTGCTATTGAGTGATGATTGTCAGTTATTTTTACATTGGGTCATTTTCATATGACTTTGCTGTACCAGCTCTCCCCTTACCTGTTATTTTAGGAATTAAGAAGCAATCAGGAAGACTACAGAAACACATATATGTATATGGAAGAATATACTTTTTTTAATGAGTCAGTATGTGGTTATCAGCTATTCTTGAATACTGATGGAGTGAAACCCAACATTGCTGTATGACAGTATTTGCAATTAAAAACACTGTTGATCAATGAGCTACTTGAGAGAAGGCACTACTTTGTTCGTTAGTGTTAATGATTGTCAGTGAAAGCCCAATTAGTGTTGTTTTTTTTTTTTTTTAATAAAACAGGAAAAAAAAGCTACATTCAAAGCTAAAAAGCTCAAGTCACTTTTAAAAATGCTGTATTTCTTCTTTCTGTGGAGTTCTTGAAATTCTGCAACAATCATACAGTTTCCAAACTCATTAAAACTACTCTCGATTTCCCCCTAAATTTTAAGGCTGTCTAAGTGAATGTAGTGGGGAGAGAAGCACTGCAGGCTGGTTAAGAACAGACTATCGTGGATTATCAAAAGATTGTCTCCTGTTTGTCGGGGGTGAGGAATTGAAAGAGCCTGCTGTTATGTCTATATTTGACTACATAGCGTATCTGGTGTTTAAATTCTTTTGTGTCTAACACTTTGAACATTGTAAGTGGTAAGGTTATTTTTTTATTTTAATAAATAAATGCTTTTACCTGTTCAAATGTAGCTCAAAAACAGTCACAAGTAAGGCTCATGTAGTTTTCCTTGCAGAAAGGTTATAGAAAAGGTAATCTAATAGAGTACCTTCTGCTTATACAATTGTTATAACTTCCGTAAATACAGTCTTCTGATAGCTTAACTGTCTGGTATGTCATAATGAAACAAAATAAATGGAAACTCTTCCTCCTTAAAAAGATTCTCTGTGGAGGGTATGAATTGGGGTGGAGGCTAGAGGGAGTTATTTAATCCACGATATCCTGGTCTGGCTAAATGATACTGTGTGATGCAAAGTTGATTAGAATGTCTGGTTGTTTTGGACTGGAGGTAAACATCACTCCCTGAGATAACTTGATTTTGAGTCTAATTGGAAGAAATCCAGGTATTTTTTTTACAAAATTATTATGTTGAATGTGATACAACTACTAAGGACCTAATTAAAATGAATAGTGAACTGTATTTCTGTTTACTCACATATCAATTGATACTTTTTATCATAAAATCCAGATATGACCTGTGCCTCTTACTTGAAATGGAGACCCTCTTGAACTGAGCTCTTGTATAGTACCTTCAAGGCAGTTGTGAGAAATATGGGCCCCTCTGTGCATGCAGAATTTATAATTGAAGAAAATAAGGTTGTGTGTCTGGTCAGGAAAAACAAACAAACCAAAATAGTTTAAATTAAGTGCAAAACTAAGCTTAGCAATATACAGCAGATTTCTGGAAATGCTGCAGCCGTTGCACTTTTTAGTAAGTTCCTTAAATCTATTGTGGGTGATGAGGAAGATATTTGATAATCTGCCCGTAACGAGTGCAGGTTGGCTCCATTTTGATAGCTGTTTAGCAAGACTCTGGTAGAAGACACTTTCTGAACTAGTACGTCTCTCACACTAAAATCAGTGCAAGCAAGTTATATGTTATGATATCACTGACTAAAGCTGAAAAAAACTTTTCAGGCAAAGTGGGCAGGTAAGGAGAAGAAGGAATTCAGGTTTTCAGAATTAGATGCAGTGGAAAATCCATCCCTAAACCCTTAACATGCTTGGCAGCGTTTTCTGTTTTCCTGGCTCCAACTCATGTATTTGGAATTAAATGAAATGTTTCTTATATAGAGACTTGAAATCCATACTGGTTTTGTTGTTGCTTTATGGAGAACTTCTTTAGGTCTTCAGGACAATGCTTCAGAAGGTGTTTAATTAGTTTCAGTTCTTAGTACTCCAGGATGTTTTCTTTGCATTCGGTTCTTTAGGTATAAAAGTTGGAAATCGTGTCCGAATAAATATTTAAGAATTCACTGAAGTATGAAAGGCTATTGGTTTAAAACCAGAAGTATGTATAAGATTAACATATTTGCATGTATAAACAGTGATATTCTGAAACTAGATCGCATACTAGAAGTATCTTGTTTTAAATGCTTAAAACAAGGTTAAATGCTCACAATTAACAGCATTTTATTTTATGCTAAGGATGTATTGCCTTTCAAGAAAAAACTTAGTTTTATATCGAGAATAACTCCTGTTATTGTCTTTTGCAAGTTTGGGAACTACCAAAAAAGGAATTGGTCCAGTGTATTCTTCAAAGGCAGCTCGAAGTGGACTCAGGATGTGTGATCTTGTTTCTGATTTTGATGAATTTTCTGAGAGGTAACTTCTGTATTTTAATACACTCTTACAAGCTTAGTTTTGAGTTTCTGGGTAGTACCCGGTGTAAGCAATTACATCTGTTTCCTCCCAATTTTTTTTTAATATCAAGATTATTTTTAAATATAAAAATAACTTTAATCTAAATTTTATTAAATAAGTCAATTATTACTGTAATTTATTACTTAAAATTGTTAAATTATCAAATTATTGCAGATATGTAACCAGTAAAACCTAATGTTGGTGGGGGGTTGAGGTGGAAAACAAACAACAAAAACCTTAATGAAGCATTTTTACCTTCCAGGTTCAAAGTGTTAGCCAATCAGTACAAAGCAATATACCCTACCTTAAAGATAGATATTGAAGGGGAATTGGAAAAGCTCAAGGTAAGCCTGCTTCTGTATCTTAAAATTTATGATCACTGTATGCAGATACTGATATGAAATCCCTTGGGGACTGATGCTTGTGCTTGTGGGAGAAGTTAGAATTACATATCATGGAAAATCGTTATGTATCCATTTTGAAGAGTTTGCTATCCTTAAGGACACTTTTGATCCCACTTCATGCAACATTTCAATACTTGGTTTCAAGAGAAATACTGTAAATTTTAAGAAAAATTATTGCATATGGAGAATCATTTTTTACTTAATTCCCCTGGCTCAGACATACTGTCTAGGATTAAAAGACCCAGGATTGTAGCTGGGGAAAATATGTTTCATTGTAAAGCGGAATATTAATTCCTTGTGTCAGAAGCTGAAGTAAATTGTTATTCTAAGTAACAAGCCTTAAGAAAACAAAAACAACCTGTATCTAGCAACATAGAAAAATGTAAGTTGATAGCAGCAGAGCTAATGAAGCCTTATTGCCAACGAACTAGTCCTGTGGTTAATTACGGTTCCTGATTTGGTGTTTTCCCTGCAATTGGGACAGCTGAGAGATTTCTCACTAGTGTTCACTTTTTTTTTGCACTCATCCAACTTATTTGAGAAAGTTGTGAAGTGTCTTACCCTTACACCCAGCCTTTTTGTTCATAATTTTTATAGAAACTTAACTATATGACATTTTTTTACCTTTAGAAATGTGACACATTGTTTAAAACCATTGAGGTATGTGTGGAACAGGGAGTTACTACATGTTTTAGTTCTTTCAGAAAATCAGGCCAAAGAAATCATTCTTCTTGTACACTTAGTTGGCACTAAACTCATTTCTACAGCTCTAGAATAGAATATATGGGAGTTCTTAGCACTTCTGGTTTTGTCACTCTAAATAATGCCTGTTGCACATGTTGAGTTGTATTTTTATCAATATTGTAGACCTAGAAACCTGAGTTGAGTTCCTCATAATGCTTTATGGTTTACTTAATGCACATCAGGATTACAGAAGATCTACAACTCATTGTTAGGGTGGAAAAAAAACATGTATTTGTAGCTTGAGGAAAAATACTTGTGTTATGCTAATGCACTTGATTCTATTCTGAAAGACAAGGTGTTATATTTCATGTGAAGTAAATTGTTAAAATGAGAACTTCCACATGTTCTAATGGGGAAGAAGACTGTGTACCAAGTGATAATCTGAAAATTGCTGGCTTCTTGCATTCAGCCACTCAATGGCATTCAAGCATTTGACCCTCAATTCCAATAAGTAACTTTTTTCTTTTACTTACAAATTACAATTTACAATTGTGTGCATTTGCTGGCTTCAGACAGAAGTGAAATTCCCTACATGCTGGTTTTTGGGGAGAATTTTGAACACTTGGAAATAAAATACCAAATACAGTAAAGTATAGTGGTTATAATCATGCTTGAATAGTTCTTAAGTATTCCAGAAGTTTGGATTTTATTTCTTTGCTCCCACTCCCGCCTCTTTTTTCTTTCTTTCCTCCTAGAGCATACAAGTCTGTTGTGTAAATCTAAGTCTCAAGGGAAGGAAGAACATATTCACATATTATGTCATATTTAGCATTTCTTCATTCACTTTTCCTTTTCAGAAGGAATATGAGCATTGTTATGAGGTAACAATAGCAATTCTACTCGGGCTGTCTTTATCATAATGAAATTATACTATACAACAGTCTTTTGTATTATTCAGGGCTACATGGAAAAAGTAAAACCAATGGTAAGGGATGGTGTTTATTTCATGTATGAGGCTTTACATGGACCACCAAAGAAGATCTTAGTAGAAGGTGCAAATGCAGCACTGCTGGACATAGATTTTGGTAGGTATGACCTTTTTGAGACACGTTGCTATACACTTATGTTGTGAAAGAAGAACACTAAATATCAACTCTTCCGTGCTTAGCTGCTCTTATGGCAGAAGTGTTTTGTATTTTGGAAGAACAGTGCTCTGTATAACTAGCAAATAGTAAGGAGTGGATGAGTGGGTGTGTTAATTAAAGTATTTCAGAAAGGTTTAGACTCTCCCTAGAGTAATTGTTTGAAGAACAGTAAAGATGAGGTGGCTTTTCTTAGAGTGTACCTATTACTTCAGTGTCTGTAATAACTCACAATTCTATACATCTATGGAAAATACTTGAGAACAGCAATGGAGAACTTAAAGGGCTACGTGTATATGCAAAATACTTCCTGACTTTTGGAATATCAGCTTGCCTTTTTTTTAAAGTCTTTATATAACACTTAGTTTTCCACTGTTTCACAATGTCAGGAAAGGTGTCAATAATTTCTAATGAGGCAAGAGCGAGAAGGTTATCCCAATCAATTTGATATTAAAAAAGGTGCAGTTTTCCTTTAAACACTGTAATTTTGCTAATAAAATTAGAAGCTTCTAGATAGAAGCAGCTTCTTATTTTTTATGTTTTGTTGTCATTATATTGTAAGAACAGGTAATTTATTATGCCTCTGTGTGTGTGTGTGTATATATGTCATAGCCTCTATGATTGACTCCTTCATTTTGTCACATTTTTCTTCAGTCTTGCTAACCTTGTAGCTGTATCATTTTTGTTGTTAGAAAGATGCTAAAGCCTGAAATTGAAGCCTGTAGGTAGTGCTGTCAAACAAATATGAAGTTGACAAGCACTCTGCTTTCAACTGATATGAGTTTTGATATTGGGCATTTTCAAACATACTGAATTTGAAAGCCTCTTCCTTTAAGAGGAAAAGATATGTCTTAGATTAGTCACTGTAAGTGCACCAAGTTTTCCAGTGATTATCTGAATATTAGAAGGATGCATTCTTCTTTTAACAAGTCAGAAAAACAAAGAGGAAAGAATTCTTCAAATATGCTTGTCACGGGGAAATCTTTGATGCAAAACTGAGGTATTTACAGAAAACCCTAGGTGGTTGATTTATAAGTGGTGAGGATTTTGGATTTCAAATAAATAGGAGATGCAAATAGTCTGAAACTCATCAGGTGTGTCTGTGATATATACAGAGTTGCTTTGGTCACTTAGATATATTTTTTTTTATGCTTTTGCATAAAAAAAACACACACACACAGAATATCTGCTCTCCTTAGGTAGACACCATCAGTAGATTGGACACTTGGGTTAACAGTAGACAAGCCCTAGTCAAAAGGTTTGACAGTGCCAAATTTGATCATTAAGCATTCTGAATGAGGCTTTTTTCTGTGCCTGGTTGCACAGAAGTCTTAATACTGAAGTAAGTTTTATGAATATGTGGCTCTTGTCAGTGAGGTTGGTAAATCCCTATCCTTGCAGTCCATCACCCTTTCCTGGAGCCTGTAATGAAGCTCACATGTGCATTTGTCTGGGGGTGTGTGGTCTCCTGTTTTTAAACACTGAGTGAGAATAAACCAATTGAAATATATTGGGTGGGAGGTAAAAGTGATTAAGAATTGTCTCATTGACTCTGGTTTTGACCTCTACTTGCTATATTTACCTGTTAGTAAATTAAAACTCAACTACTTTGTGTTCTAAGAAAGATAAAGACTAATGCTCGCAAACTGCTGTTTCTGTCACCTGTAAGCCTGGGTTTTCCTCTTGAGCAATTTGAGTTAAGCAAAAGAAGCGAGAGATACCTGAAGCTAATCTGCAAGACCTCACTGAACAGTCTGAAGGATTTTGAATTTTTAAAGTTGTCTGTATTGCTGAAAGAACTCTATTGCTTTCAGTTGCTTTTGTCTTGGATGTTCCTCTTATACCAGTCTCTGACTCGTATTGAAAGACAAAAAAAAGTGATGTGTGAGGTAGAAGTTTCTTGATTATGTGCAGTTATTATGAGGCTGAAGTATTTATTCAAATTCAGCTAAGAACTGTCATGCTCTGTTTCATTTTCCATTACTTAAAAAAAAAAAAAAAGCTATAAACCTAAGGATTTTGAGATATTTAACTCTTCTCTTTGCAGTCCAGGCTGCATTTTAAATGAAGGATAAGTATTTAACTAGAAACAAACTATTACCACTAATGAACTAGACTACCTTCCAGAAGTCTTCTGTTTTAAATTATTTTTTTTTTTCATTTGATTATGGAAGCAAAGTTGTTCTTTCCAGAACTCTGCATTTTATTGCATTTTCTTATCCTTATAGTGTGCTGACCAGTATGTAGAGATTGTATTTTATTTTTTCTCTCAAAATTAAAAATGGCAAACCTGTATTCTCTAACCTTTTAATACAGTTTTCTTAAATCTCCACTTAAATTTTTGCGTTGTTCTGTTGGTGAGTATATCGTATATGAGATAGCAAGGCATGGCTTTCTGGTGTCCTACTCCAGTTTTTTTATTTATATCACTCAGAATTGTTATGTAGTCAGCTTTTCCCTCTGTACCAGTTGAAGTAAGTGGTAAGTGGTAAGATTTCTACCTTTTTCGGTAGAGGTGGACAATGTACGTACAAATCTAAGAGTTCATTGAATGTGTTCTTGACTGCAGAATACATTTATTTTGTGTTCTGGTTTTTAGTGTTGTAAAACCTAGGTAAGTGCAATGCAAGTACTATTTATCACCAGGTTAGGTCTTTAAAAAAACCTCAACACTTTAAAACCGAGTTTTAATAATTTTCTAAAATAATTGAGTTTATTTTTTAATAGGCACGTATCCCTTTGTGACTTCATCAAACTGCACAGTTGGAGGTGTGTGTACTGGTCTGGGCATGCCCCCACAGAATGTTGGGGAAGTGTATGGAGTTGTGAAAGCATATACAACAAGAGTTGGAATCGGTGCCTTTCCTACAGAACAAGATAATGTGAGTATTAAAGCCCTAGATGTGACCTATGACTGGGTGAAATAACTTACTGTGTCTCGTCGCTCTTATGTTAAATCAGAGTTAACAGTTAAATGCAAGTAGATGACTGTGTTTAGATAGTTTAATCTTCTGACTCTACACTGAGCTTACAAGGTTGTAAGCCATTGTAATATGGTTGTAAGTTTCTTAAACCTTTCTGTGGAATAGAAGGCTAGAGCAGGAACAAATTTTGAAAAGTTTGCATAAAAACCATTCTCATGAATTAGGAAGAGCGTTTTGTATTTCTGTTTTCATCCCAACAGACAGCACTGTGAAAATTTCTTAAGGTAATTTACTATATATTGTAAAGTGTCGTTAAGTAGTCACCTGCAAGATGTATTTCAAAGCAAAAAACACAACACTTATGTGATAGCCTTACTCTTTCTTAGGAAATTGGAGAATTGCTGCAACTGAGAGGTAAAGAGTTTGGTGTTACCACTGGTAGGAAGAGAAGATGTGGCTGGCTGGACCTCGTCTCACTCCGATACGCCTACATGATTAATGGATTTACTGCGTGAGTGTTTTTGACAGCTTTGCTGGCAAACTGGCATAAAATCATGAAATTATGCAGATTACTGTAAATTGTACATATGCTAATTAGTAACATTCAGACTGTTAGTATTGATTTGTTGATTGTTAATTTAAAATAAGATGCAGCCAGGTATTTGCTGAGCCAGTGTTTGCTTATTTTGTGGCTGTCGCTGTAGGACAGGAATATTTGGCAGAGGACAGGAACAGACAGCAACAGGCATCATGAAATAAAACCATCTCATCAATGGTCATAAAGTATCTTGGCAGCACGCTCATTAAAAATACAAATTATATATTATCATTAAAATTATACCAGTTTAAGCTATAGACCAATCACTTCAACTAGAGAATACCTGTTCTTTGATTTTTGCCATTTTCTTGTTGTACTAGATCTAAGGATGCAACAAAAAGGATGTTTAAAGCTTTTTGTTTTATTGCTTTGTTTGGGTGGTGGTTGTTTTTTGTTGTTTTTTGTGGTTTTTTTTTTTTTTTTTTTAAGTCAGACCAAATAGTAGATTAGTGCCACATGAAATGGATTGCAATTTGCAGAAATCAGTATTATATGTCTTTGTTGTTGTTGTTGTTTACAAGTGATAAGATTCATTAGTTGTTGAACTTGTTTAACCACAGTAATGTTTCTTTGTAGATTGGCACTTACCAAATTGGATATCTTAGATGTATTTCCAGAAATCAAAATTGGTGTTGCATACAAACTAGATGGTGAAATCATACCTCATTTTCCTGGTAAGATTGCTTCTTTAACAATTTTAGATTTTGGTGAAATATAATCTGATACTTTAAATGCATTTTGCTCGTAAAACTTAGGACAGCAATGTGTTACTTCTGATTCCAGCCATTAATGTGTTCCCAGATGCGACAGGGACGTGTAATACCACACCCTAAAGACACCTGTACCAAATACTGCTGTTTGCTAGAAAGTTGCAAATTGCTATATAAAGCTTCTAAAACATAAATGTTGTTACTACTTTATCCCTTTTCTTTTATACAGCCTGAATCACCTTCAAGCTAAATTAGAAGCTTGGTTCATACTCTAAACGCAGTTTTGTTCCCTCTGTACTGTATTGATCCCCATTTTTAGCAGGCCAAGTCTCATTTAAGCGTTTTGTGAACCACGTGAGAGACATGGTGCTGTTGAAAAGCCACATTTTTCTCTCACTGTGTTACTTTTCCAATAATTCACTTCCCTTAAATGGTTCACAGAGCAGCCAAAAACCTGTTACACCTATGAAGTGGGAAAAGGGGTGGAGGAGGAAACGAACAATTAGTTTAGTTGAAAGCAAGTCTATTTTCTAATGCATGACGAAAGTACGTTGTCTTAGCATGATAGAAACTGTAGCCCCTGAGGAGAATGGGGGTCATTTTAGTGGTCATTTTTACTTCATCAGTGTAAATATATCAATGTTCAACTACCACAAGCCAGTGTTTTTATAGATAATGCATCTTGTTCAGTTTGCAGTAGTAGAGATACTCCAGAAAAAAGGAAGAACATTATAGAATATGAAAGACAGGGCTTTTTTGTTTTTCTAATGTGTGCATAGATGCCCGTTTTCATTCTAATTGGTAACTCCGGTAGAGGCTGGTCACAGGTTGCAGTTTTTCATATGATATCATCAACAGAGAACTTTTTGTGAGTGAGGAGATCAACTGTAGTAATTGGATACAACTCACAGCAGGATTTATGAAGTACAAAGATGTAATTACTTATAAAGGAATAAGTGATGATCTGCCAGTAGTCCTTGAAAACGGCACATATCTGGTAATTCATAAGGCATTAAGAAAAAAATCTTTTGTTTCAACATGTGCTTGTGGGAATTCTCTGATTTGCCCTTCAGTATCTTCAAACAAAAGTGCCAGTTAGTATGAATGCATGCTGAAAGACATGTCGTGCAGTTTTATTCAGGAAATTAGTACCCATCTTGCACTAAACCAGGGAATGCTTTTCCCTTTTTAAGACTCAGATAATCCAAATTTATACCCATATCAAAACATTAAGGACATGTGTATGTGCTTTAAATGGCCTTTGAACATAATGGAGATTGCACATTTGAATTGAGAATGACTCAGTAAATGCTTTTCCTGTAGCCCTGTCATCTAACCTGAGGCTATTTGGACTGTCTTGTGCTCAAGCCAGGAGGACCATCTCTGGCAGTCCATCATTAAAGATGACATAAGCAGGGGCCATGTTGTCGAGTACCAAGACTGTTGTCCAGTACTTTTTTTTTATTCACTGTGTGTCTCAGAACCAGAATGTGGTTATATACCCCTCCTGAGGAGGCAGACTTTGTTCCCTTTGTATGTGCCCAGGTAACAGGTAGCTGACCTTTTGGTCCAAGCAGCATAACGTGGCTCATCGGCCTCTGTTTTTCTTTACTGTATGAACAATTAAGAATTCTGGTAGAAATTTAGTAGAAGCTGTTGACATGCTGTCTTCCTTAAAGTGTCAGGAAGGAGTTTGAGCTGAACTTCTGGTAAGCTGGAAGATGCTGTCTCTCACAGTGCCTCTGTGTTCCACACCTCACTTTGCTATACTCCTCAACATTTGGCAGCATTTTCAGCACATATGCTGCAGGTTACCCCTGCCCCTGGCACAAAAAAACAAAAGGTAACTTTCTTCCCCCTTTCTTTTGCAGACCATTAGACTGTTTCTGATGTCTGCATCTCTGCATGCTGTGTGCCTTTTTTTTTTTCTTTTTTTTTTTTTCCCCTAAACTTGCCACTGACATTTGAATTTAATTTAGAAAAGATCCAGTCTGGGAATCTCTCACTGGCATACTTTCTCCCCTTGCTATCCTCCCACTCTCTTGGAGATGTTCATGATTTACCCTTCTTGTGAAATGACTGTCTAAATTAGAAGCACACACAGTACCCACCATCTCAGGAAAAGCATGCCATATTTCATATATTGTTCCTTTTTCCACCTGGATCAGAGAATCATACAAGTCTCACTCAGAGTTTTTATTTTTTTTAGCTTAACTTTCTGTGGGCATTTCATAATGGCTTCTTGAAAAAGAACTTTAAATGTCTTATAAATTTACAGCTGACCTCGGTTGGTATGATGGAGGTTGTGGAGCTGGCCAGTCATAGGAGTTCTTGGAAGGTCAAACTCTCTGGTATCTCTGAGCTGATCAGTTTAAAAGGAACGAGAAAGCTGGAGTCTAGTTCTGCTAAGGCCTCCTGTCCAAGTTCAGACATCAGCTGATCTCAGCAGAAAGACACACAACCTCTATAGAGCTCAGGAAACTTTGAAAACACAGATCCTTAGGAAATTGGGAGATTATTTTGGAGAAGCTTTACATCTTGCTTGCTTTTTTTCTCTTGTGCTTTTTCCCTGGACTTCTGCTGTAGATCAAAGAGCTGGGACGCTATTCTAGATGCACCTTTGTGTGATCTGTATGACCATTTTTATGTTCAGTTTCTGGAAATTGCTGGAGGATCTTTCGCTTACAATGGTGCCAAGTCCCAAATTCAAGCTGTTATTTTTGAGTTGGAAGTAACATCACATCACTCTCCGAATTATATCATTATATTTGCTCTCTCTGTTATCTAATTAAGCTGTTAAGGAATATTCTAGAAACCCTAAAAGATAAATCCCCTTAGTGAAGGGCTGAGAGAAATCTAGATGGTGACTACATCTGTTACTGTTACTACATTGAGCTCAGTGTACTGCTTATCTTCACCACCCATCTTCTATCACACCTGCTGGAACAAAATTAAAGAATCATTTGAAACATCAAGAAATGTACCCCTTCTTTTTCTTCTCTCTTATGGGGAAGTACAGAATTGAGCTAATACAGACTAATGGAAAGATGGTAGTCAAAAGGAGACCATTCAATTCCAGTTGCTTTCAGCTTTCTCCCTCTAACTTCATCAGAGAGGCTTCAAAATAAAAATGCCTTTGGACCTCAAAGATGAGGTGTTTTATCACTGTCCCTCTTCAGAAAGAGAGGCTGACGACAATCTGCACTGCCTGGAGATTAGTTTGTGGTTTTGCGCTTTGAGTTTATCTATTCTGTTTTACAGATCACCTGGACAGCAGACAACACCTCAGTTGTTACTGCTGGCATTTAAGAAAGTGCTTACCCTTGGCCTCTACAACCCAACATACTTAATGTGCCTGTCTGTCTGTTTGGATTACCACAAGTATTGAGTCAGGATCTTTTGCCTTTAACCTGTGAACACCTCAGTCCAAAAATGGCACATTTCTTTGCTGTTTTGAGGACAGCAGAGCAGAGTTTCTGTCTTACTCAAAAAACGTGGTTTGTAAAGGCTGTCTTTACAACGTTGCTGCTGTTGAACTACTGCCTGCACCAGGACAGATTGTTCAATGTGCTGAGCCTGACTTTGCTGGTTGCGCACGTGCTGGAGGGGATTAGCTGTGGCTTCGCGTTTGTACCTCTGCTGTGCCTCTTGAACCTAAAACCCTCTCCCAGGCTGACTAGATGTCTTTGCAGGAGCGACTTGATGTGAGACAGGGAGCCTACATAATGTTAATTACAGTGCCTTTGGCAGGCCCCTGTCTTTTTTTAGGAAGGCAAGAATGAATGCCTGCCACCTCCCATTTTTTGTAATCAATGTATTTTGACCATTTTCAGGCTTAAGGCTTTTTTGTTTTGCTGCCCTGTGTCATTCCGAGACTAATGTTCAGATAATTACTGGAGTGATTGCCAGAACAATATGCCTAGCATCTTTTTCAGTACTTGAAATCATCACAGGGTTCAGAGTTAATGGACAACATTGTAGCAAGTTACTAAATGAAGGACAAAATGGAATGTGCTTATTGTTTCTATTCTGAGAAGCAGTTGGAACAGTTACTGTTCATATATCCTGTGGGACTCCACACTGGTTGGCAAATCCATTGTGGAGTATTGGGGCAAAGGGACTGTGGGCATCGAAAGTTTTTTTAAGTATGAACTACATCTTATGACTGCGTTTGTAAAAAGTACACTCCTATGCCATTTTAAAATGTGTTTTAACCGCCTTACAAGCTGGTGCTTAGTTTTGCTTTCACAATTCCCTCATGAAGGGGGAGCTGGATCTTGGTGTTTGTTCAGAAAAAAAGTCAACATTTTTGGGAATTATTTTCCCTGAAAAGTTGTTTTCTGAACTGAAGAGATTGTGGTTTAAGCAAAATAAATGCATGTGACTGAGCACTGGAATTCCTAAAGTCCTGATAGTTACTGGATTTTTTTTCCCTATGCTTATATTAACAAAAAAATTACATCTTCAGTGCTTGTATTATCTTAAGAGCAAACCTCTTCGTGTAAGAAAAGAATAAAAAGCTTTATAGTTATGTGTTTCATAATAGAGAATATATAATATGCAGGGACATAATATTTTTGGTTTTGTTTGCTTCTCAGCCAACCAGGAGGTCTTAAATAAAGTAGAGGTTCAGTATGAGACACTCCCAGGATGGGATACGGACATATCAAATGCAAGGGCGTTTGATGAGCTGCCTGTAAATGCACAAAATTATGTTCGCTTTATAGAAATGGAGTTGGGCGTTCCTGGTAAGTAAAACAGATTTTCTTGTTGGCTTGGTTTATTCCTGCTCCATGAAACCTGTCTGGTATTTTGTATTAATGAACACACAAAATACTGAAAACTAGTTTGTTGCTGTCATAATGGTGATGTACCTGGTGACACTTGTGATGATGGTTTTACTTCTTTTTATCCATCTGTTTTAGTTGTTGAACTGAAAATTTTCAGAAGCTTTAATATGCTTCTTTCTTTGGCTTATACTAGAGTTCTTGTTCAACAGAGATTTTTGTTTTATAAGTTGCTTAAGTGTCTTTCAGATTGGTTATAAAAGGGGTTTAGTTTTGCTACTTTATGAAGTCAGTACTGTTTATTAATTAATGTGATTAATTATATGTGACGTAAGAGTTCCTAAACTAATAAATTTCTCTTATGCTACCTAATAAAGATGATCCTGCCATTCCAACCAAAGCTGGGAATTCGGAGATGATGCAAATCTTTACTTTTGTGACAGTTTCTATTTGTCTTTTTATCTGGAAAAGTGATTCATTTATTAGGGCAGCTCCAAGGCTGTACCCGCTTTTCTAAGTTATCAGTGTGTTCTTACTTTGAGAGCAACAGACATTGTTATAATTTCTTAATGTGCAAATCGTATATGCTGTGCTTTTATTCAGAGTGTGGTACTTAAGATCTTAAGGGCTTAAGAAGATAAGTTTGCCTCTTAAGATACAATCTGCTCTTGCTTTGTATTACTTACAATAAAAGTTTGCTTTTCTCTCCTGCAGTTAAATGGATTGGAGTAGGGAAATCCAGGGAATCAATGATCCAGCTGTTTTAAAGATTTCAGATGCATGGAAGAAAGCACACTCCTCAAAAGACTGCTCATTCTTAAATGCATTAGTAGCCCGCAAAGCAAAGATGTTGGAAAGATAGATTTTTGCATGGAAAGAAATGCTAGAGTTGATACCCCTAAATCAGTCGCTACTCCTGAAAGAGACTTTCACATGAACGTGTATGAATTCTTGTTCAACTGCAATTTCCAGGACACTTGTCACTTGTTGTTCAAGGTGCCATCAGTTTTGTTTTTTTTTTCTTTACCAATACTTACTTCATAATGTAATTCCTGTTTGAAAATCTAAGGTAGCATTGCTTTCATGACTGTTTGTCTTTGTTATCCTCTCTCTGCTTCTGGCGGTGTTACTTCCCTGAAATTTTAGACAGTAAAAACAATGCAGTTTTGCACAGATAGTTTTACATCCTCATTATTTGTATTCCTAAAGCTGTTGTATTCTAAATGACTGCTCTTGTGAGTGATTAAAGAGGGGGAGTCTGATTTTATAATGCTATAAATGCTGTCTAAATTATTGTGTGATCTGTTTTTTAAAGGAAGATGTGATGCCAAGTTGTTAAGAATGTCCAGGTTTTTTTATCTGTATAACACAGAAAACTTACTCTTTGTAACTCACAGAGGATGCTCAAGTGTTTACCAGGAAGTGTGCCCAGAAAGTTAGAAAACTGATATTGTAAAAAGTTCATTTGCGATTATTAAAGAACTATTCTGATTTTGAGTTAACTGTTTTATAACGTTAATTTTTTTTCTGGCATTTTATTAACTGTGCTTCTCTGCTTCCAAGGCGCAGATCTTAAACTGTTTCCCTAATTAAATGAGGTTATATTTATATTTGGTGAGAAGTCTAACATTTTGATGCCCTTTTAAATTCCTTTCTTTAGAGTCAATAAAAGATGTTTCTCTGGAGAATTGCCAAAGTGCAGACACTTTGTGATTATAAGTTGAGATGCTTTAGAAATAACATTTAAACTATTTCACGTATTTGCTTTAGACGTAGGGTAAATAACAAGTATTCACCTCAAGATATCTGACATATTTTGGCTTTTTATTGTTGAGAAATGGGAAAATGTTCTAGAATTATTTAAATTTATAACCATTATTATATATTCCAAAGACTCTGATTTCTTTTTTCAACAACCCTATAGTTGCATATTCCTTTTCTAGATTTGTTGAGAATGACTGTTTTTACACATTATACTATGATATTCATATGCTTCTTTTCACTTTAAAATAAAACTTACTTTGTTTCCTGAAACCAAATTTGTATCAGGGTGGGGCAATAGTTTTAGATTTAGTTTAATAGATTTCAGCCATGCAGATGAATATAAGAAATTTCTAATGCAAAATAAAAGATACAAGGCCTTCTGGTTTGTCTTGAGTAACCATATACTGCCTGAAATGGAATAGATTTGTTATACTGGAGCTGCTGTTTAGGTATTTAGCACAATGTTTATATTTTAAAATGACACAAACTGAAAGTGCTTATCGTAAGAGGAGGGAAGGGAGGGTTGAAGGATAAAACTACTGATATTTAAGGAACATTTTCTACTGAGTTCCTTGCATGGGACAGAACAGTTAGCAGGGTGTGTATTTTACTTGAGTAATATGTAGAAAGAGTAGGATACCACAGAATGCTGGAAAATCGGTAAATACATTGAGAGACCCTTGCATCAGCATTGCATGTAAAGATGATTGTCCTGTGCGTTAAAATCAAATAACTTGACGCTTGTTTCTTCTCTGAGGGCATGAGGATCTAGTTTTGCTGTCAGCCTCACAGTCCAGGAAGGAACTATACCATCCCTCCCTAGCTAAAGGACATCTTGAGTTGGAAATATCTTTCTAATTCCCTTATGGAGAGAGGGAGGGATGTAACTGTGTGAAACATAAATTGCAGTGTATTTAGAAATAAAAAATAAACTGTTTATTTTCTGGGCAGTAGAGAGAATTGACCTTGCAATGTGAACAATAGGTAATAATTACTGAGTATTCTTGTTTTCCTGTAGCTGTAGGAGGCACCAAGGGGATTTGTGCTGTCAGTGAAACTACTGTCCAAGGACTAGGGGCCTAGCTGGTTCCAGAAGTGAGTAAATAGATAAATGAGGGCATGCATTTGCTTCTGCAGTGAGTGAATAAAGCACAACCATGTAGTTATGTTTCACTTCTTCAAAGCAGAAACCTACAAGTTCAAGGCATGTCTCAGTTCTTCCGCTGTTGTTACTCCACTGTACAAATGACCATTGTTTTTCAGCGGAGGAATTCATATTCCCAGATGCAGCAATATTTCTAAGCAATACAGCTACAGCCCACAATGATACAAAGTATTTGTGCAGTATTTTGAAAGAAACGAAATAGAATTGTCTCGGATGCAACAGTGACTTATGTTCTTTTGCTTTCTTTTGATTTCAGCTGAGAGTTTTCTATGGTTCATCCACTCAGGTGCAGACATGGAAAGTTAAAAACATCCTCTTACCAGTACTTGTCCAGGATATGCATAGTCTGGGATCTGCTGGTGTATATTTACTTTTATGACCTGGAGCAAAGAATTTTTCTTTTACAATTTCAGATGGTTAAGCTTGACATCTGTAAAGTGTATCATGTTGTCCCTGCACGCTAGTTTTGCCCAGGTTTTCCTGGAGTGAATTCTTGGACCTGCTGCACACACACTTTCCTTCTGTTAAAGAATTTCCCCCTCCTCCAATGCTGCCTTTTTTACCTTTTATTTCATTTGCACATAGGGGGAAAGGCTGCGATGTGTTATCACCAACCTGACTGTTGTGGAAACAAATATTAAAAGTTACAGAGGTTGTTTCAAGCTTCATGTTCAACTGTGGAAGCGAGAAGGAAGAAGAGACCAGTAGCCGAATACTCTGCCACCAGCAGTGTGTTCAGCAGGGGCAAAGTTAAATAGCTTTGAAGACACACGTAGTTTTTTTCCTTTAGATAAAATCCAGTGTTTTGCTTTATTCCACCCCCTCATCCTGCCCCTTCCCGCCTTGGTCTGAAAGGAATTGCCACACTCACTGGCAAAAGGCTTTCAGTTGTCTGTCACAGGCAAGTAGTGAGCTGTAACAAAAAGAAAAACATTCATGCTTGGACAAGCATGTATTCTTAGGCCCTTCCTGTATGCTTCCTCTCTGAAGTCTCTTCTCTTGTTGGCTTGTAAGGGGAGAGGATGGCAGCATAGGATAGTAGTTGAAATTGATTCTTCTCCAAGCGTCCCCTCCTGCTAATGGGATGTTTTCAGGAGGAATGGATACCTGTTAGACCTAACAAGGCCGATGACAGACAGGGTATTTTGATCTCATTCTGTTCTTGCTGCCACTGAAATATTTACAAGGCTGATTCTCCCAGGCTTGTGCTGTACTGGAGCGTCAATAGCCCTTATGTCCCTACAGTTTAGTGAGCCTCCTTTACTAACTAGGTAGGAAGGAAAGTGAGGGATACTTCTGCTGCTTAGCTTTTCCATTTGTGTTCCATGTGTAATTGGGTTTTGGCATGCAGCTAATGGACAAAACCTTCAGATAGAGTGGCAGATAGATAATATTGATGTCCGGCATGACAGCTGCTTTTGTCTGTCATCATCCTGGAAGTCTACATCTAATAGAAGATGATAGTTTGCTTTTGCTGTCATGGCCAGCTCCCTTAATGAAACATAATCGAGGGTTTGGTTTAGAAAAAATAAAAGCCAAAGTAGCTGGGAATGAAAGTGACAACTAAATCTGGTGAGTTTTCCTCTGCCCATACTGTTCCTAGTCTGTGAAACAGTGAAACGTAGTAAACCCAGTGTTACAGTAATCAAGCACACTTGGTTTTGGTTCGGGACAGCTTTACCTACTGAAGGTAAAGTACAGATTGCTGTGAATGCACATGTACACACAGGTGATGCATTATTTGAAGAGGCTTAAACACTATTGGGCTCAGTGTGACAACTTATTTGACATATCTTTAAAATACCTTGCAATAGACACACATTAGAATATGTTCCATTCAACTTTAAACAGGTAATGTTGAGTTAAATTCTGATGATCTTCACTGTCGCTTTAGAACCACTAAATCAAGTCTATCAAAGCAATATGTTTTCTTTCACTAGGTTAGATTTTTTAAGTGATTATTCAATTTGTGCATACATCCAGGTACTTTTTAGCTCTTCTGATGCACACTACTGGCATTATCTGCAGTGTGTTTGAGTAACTATTTTCAGATAACAACCACAAAGTACAAGTGATTTTCCTTGTTCATTGGATGCCCTCTACATTGTTACAGAGGGAACTGGGATACCTGAGTGTTGGTAGTCGGTATGGCTTTGGGGGCAGCCCTTTTTTCCAAAAAGTGAGATGACTGTTCACTTTTTTTGTGCATGCAAGTTAGGATAAGTTCATTTACAGTGAGGCAGACCTCCCTAGTTCATCTTGTGTGTACCTCTCGACAGGAAAACCAGCATGGATCGCTTAATTGTGTTTAGATAGGGTAAGTCAAATGCCATAACTTTTTATGAAGTTTGATTGTACCAGTCACTAGTGGTCTTTCCCTGAGAGCTGATTTGTCAGTCAGGTTGGAGTGGGTTTTCAACTTCATAGTTTACTGGAGCCAGTTGCAGTTTACTGAAAGGTCTGGGCAAAAAGCATAAATCATTCTGTAATCTCATGCTGACATATGGTATGTAAATACCATGATCCACCCAAAGAGTAGCCAGCATTATAAATGTACTTTCTAATCTCCTGCTGAAATGAGTGCTCAGTATAATGCAGCTGTAATCTAATAGATATTAACAGCCTGAGAATGTACAGTAAGACCTTAATAATTCAGTATTGTTCAATTGGCTCTGACTTGTAATTAGCTTGAAAAGGGTTGTGCCTCTTGCAGCCGAGCATCTGACTGTATTAGTTTAATATCACTCGAATTTCCAAAGCCTTGACTTCCCAACAGAAATAGCCAATGGCATTCTACTATTTTTTTTAATTAAACATTTTTTAAGTTAATGTGCAGTACATCAAATTTTCATGGTGGGAAGAAGTCCAGATTTTTTTTTTATAATGATTTCCATTCTAGATTCTCATATACATGATGAAGTCATGCAGCACTCCTGGTATGGCCTGGATTCTCTTGTTTCTCTTGTAGACCAGTCATAAAAAAATCATTAGAAGTTGTTGCAGCATTGCCCACAATAGGCATAAAAGGGTAGGGCTTATTCCACAGGTCTAATGGGTTTACTTTGATGTATAAGCTTACCTGGAGCTCCTCTGGATGCAGGTGCCTTGTGGACACATTCTAGTTGTGTGGGATAGAAATTGGACATCCTTTCCAGGATGAGCAGCTGAGCTGATGAATCAAGCAAATAGAAGTTAGTGAAGCAGGAGGCCAGAGAGCAGGAATCCCACCCAAGCTGTGGAAAAGCAATTTATTTTGTATGGCAGTTATGGAAAAAAAATATTTCTGTCCCAGTACAGAGCTTACAAATGAATAAGGGGATGGCATTGATAACAACACAAAATCTTGCCTCTCTTGAGGGAATGTGAGTTTGTGCAGATGAATGCACTTTTTTCTTAACTTAAGAACTAAGAGCTGGGCAATTCCTTCCTCACCCCCACCCAAAAAAAAAAAAAAAAAAAAAAAAAAAGAAAATACCCTTCTGAAATGCTAAATCTCTTGAGCAGATTTTTTTTATACAACTAACTGATAGCCTGGCCTGTGCACATGCTGTGTGCTCTGTGGTTCAAGAGGCTGGTGGCAATATCGGTGCAGGATCTATGAACTCCCTTAGTTTCTTTGCAGAGTATAACATGCCAGATTCCTACAGGCAATGATGTTAAATGTTTGGGGATTTTTGGTTGGTTGATTGGTTGGATGGTTGATTGGTTGGTTGGGGTTTTTTGTTAAGGAGCTGATAGACCTAAAATAACTTACTTACATGGCTTGAATATATTTATCTCCATTTTGGTAGCAAAATCCCTGTGGGATAGCATGCCTATTAGGGATCCCCCAGGAGGAAAACAAACAGTGTCTGCATGTAATAGTAAAGATTCTACAAAATGTTAAATTTTGCAGAGCTATGGGAGTTTCAAGAATGAGTTGCACAATATCAGTAGCAGTTCCTAGAGACGAAACAAATACAGGAGCCAGTTAACTTTTTAAAGAGTATTTTATGGCAGGACAACAGCGTGCTGCTCTGTGACTAAAGGCAGAATATCTTTGCAGACTGATTCATTATATCCATGGTCTGATACGGTCTGCTTGTTTGTCACAATTAAGTAATAATTTATTCTACCTCCTGAAGAATGAAATTTGGCTGCTGTGTATAAAACACTGACTCACCAGTATTTGGAAAACAAAGTAGATGTTTTCTGTACTTTGTTGCCCATCAAAGTTGGTGATTTATGTTTTGGCCACTCCATGGCAACTACTTCACTGGAGTGTGAATTAATATTGCAGCTCCAGGAGTTTGGTGTTAAAATTGGTTCTCACCAGAGATCTTAGTCAGACTATTGCTTTGAACAGTGTCATGACACAGCAGTCTTAGAAACTCCTTGAACACATCCACAGTTAGATTTTTTTTCCTAAAACTAAGACCATTGCATCTTCCACTTACTTGTAGAGCACGATGTAAAAACTCCTTATCTAATTCAGTCTACAAAAGAATGTATTTTCATGCTTTAGATAATTTCAGTCAATCTTGGAAAATGTAGCTATACAACATACAAAAGTGACAACTCCAACACTCACACACAATATGAGCTGTTGAGAATCACTGTTATATTTACCAACATTTCCATATCCCTGTCAGCCAGTTCTGCACAACTGTTGTCCTCATCATAGTCAGCAGCACCAACAGAGATTCCTCTCCTCTCCCCAACTCGTCCCCGGGGGTGATTCTTCTTCTCCAGTTTTACCCTGGCATGGCTTCAGCGGGAAGCATTCTTCATCCCTCATCTTTGGGAAGTGGGGGATGTTTGCATCTTCCTTTCTCCAGCAGGAATCTTGTATTCAGGTTGCCAGCCCAGCTACCTGAGAGAGTGCCAGTAGCAGCCATGTCTACCACAGAATTGACAAGGTTTCTCCCAAACCCTGAGTCGCTTGCCTGTCTCCTGGTGTACATTTCCAGAGCCCCTCATGTCAGAATTTATCCTTTGCCCATAAATAGTTTTGAAATTTGCCATTGGAATGTTCAGGTTACATCTTTCTCTTGTAACTTTGCACGTAAAACTTTAGTTACAAGTTTCAGAAGCTTTTGGAAACATGCTATTTTAAAAAACCTTCATCATGCTCTGAGTGAATGTGGCTTTGGACTTAACAGACAACCCCATAGGAGAGAGGCCTAAGGCAGAGGTTAAATGGTTCATGTAGGGACCTGCAGGGAGCCTGTGGAGACAAGGGGAAGCAGCATGTCCAAATGCTACAGCCATACAGTTAAAATTGCAGGACTATCTGTAATCTGCTTGCTTGTGCTAAATAGTAATAATCCATTTAAAAAAATAGCCTCATCTTGGTTTTGAACCCTATGTAGCTTAACACACTGAAAAAGAAATCCATACTGCTTTTGAAAACCAAGGAAGCCCATACCAGTAAAGTTTGACTAAGTGGTATTTCTGCTTACAGACTGGACGAAGACCAAGGCTGCAGTGTGAGCTTACCTTTCTGGGCTCATGCAGTGAGGTTACAGGCTTTGATAAATTATGGAATGAAGATTGGGAAAGGGAAAGCCTGCAGGCACAGTCCCAGGGGCTGTCTGCCTGAGCTCCTTTTCCCTCGCTAAGATGGTGTGAGCAAGTCCCTCTGCCTCTCTAGGCTTGGCCTTTGTGATGGTTCCTTTTTTTCTTAATGACTTTGGAAGGGGCAAGGGGAGCAGTCCCATCAGCATCAGCCTTTTGTGAGTGCATTTTGGAGTGCTGTTTAAGCCAATTTACTAGCAATGTTGCAGTTGATTATACACAATAAAATGGAGTGGTATCTTGGGAGATTTAAGAGCAGGACAGGGGAGGGGAGAAGTTACTCTATCAACAAATCACTTGGAAACTTGTGGCCCTGCACACCCAAGCCACCATCCGGAGTGCTGCTGCACTTTGGTAAATTAGACTGTAGTGTCTGGTAATCCTCAGGTTGCATCTCCTCAAGTTACTCCTAGGTCTGAGTGTAGGATCATCTACTAACTGGTGAATTTTAAAGACAAAAGTCAAAAGGAGAAAAAAAAAAAGGTGATCTGGCACAGGAGAGAGTCCAGAGTTGATCTTAAAGGGGAAATCTTTTTCTGATGCCTTATTGGACATGCTCTCCAGTACGTCTTACTTGCTGTAGACAGAAGGTAAAGCTTTCTTTAACCTTTCTGGAATTAGAAATGTAGGCGTAATTTGAGTAGTTTTTTTTTTATGCACCCTTCTGTCACATGAGCTACGACCTACATCTCAGCACTGAAATAGGGAGACCAGGAAAAATGAGGTGTGGCAGGGAAGAAGGAAGAGCTTTATCTGAAACAGAGACTCCTGGAGCCAGGAGGGACCATGAGGGTCTGGTATGAGAGGAGGGTCTCTGCCTTCAGTGACAAAGACAGGCACTTGCCTAACCTGAGACCTCACAGCCTCTGGAGTGATATGCTCCAGTGTTTCACTCTTAGAAAGTTTCCGCTACGAGCCACTCAGAGCCCTCCTGCTGCAGTTCAAGCTGTTTGGTGGTCCGTTTGTTGTGGATAGAGAGGACAGATCATTCCCTATTTTTCTGCAGCAATGTTTTGGGTATTTGCTGTGTCCCTGTTTTTTCCCCCAGGCTGAACAATTCTCTGAAGCTCTGCTTGGACATCATTTTTAGAAATCTCCAAGGCTGTGTCTTTGCTTTATTTTTCTCTGTCACTGAGGAGTTGGGACTTGAAAGTGGTCACAGTTTTTTTAACTGATATTTGCTGTGCTGAGTGAAAGGGATGGATGACATCATGTACCTTGCTGGAGGAAACTTAATTATGGATTCTAGAATGATGTTTCCCAACTTTTCAATGTCATAGCTTTGCTGATTCATATTTTGGTCCCTTTTTCTTTTGCTTTATTGATATTTTTTTGCTTAGGTGTAGAAACTTGTCCACAGCCTTACTGCATAGTAGACTATTTTTCTCAGACCATTTCTCCAATTTGTTAAAATAATTTTGAACTCTCTTTTCTAACGTACTTTCAGTTGCTTTTAGCTTTGCATCCACTGCACATTTACTGAGGACACTCTTTATCCCATTGCTGGCTTCACCAATGAAAATTCTAAATTGTATGAAAGCAGGGCCCATCCACTGAAAACATTTTGCTGGTTTGATGATGAACCATTTTCCAGGGCATGATTTTTTTTTTCCCCTGACCAAGTCTGCACCTACCCCAAAGCAGTTTTATCTAGACCACATTCCTTTGTCTGCTTCTGAAAACATCCTACAAGTCTGAATATGTCACAGTGTGAGCTGATACCAACAGCTTGCTAATGCTGTCAAGAAAATAACCTGATCTTCACTTTGTGGTTGCTGAGTCTTGTGCCAAACCAGTTCGCCTTGCTCACCTGGAGGTGGTACTTGCTGCTTCCCATGAGGAGAAAGGTCGAGTTTGCATGTTGAATAAACAAGTGGGAGGCAAATACAGACAATATTTTCACTAATTACTAGCTAATCATAACTTTTAAGTTACATAATAATTATTAAGTTTAGAGTGATCTTAGAAAGTTGGCTGTAAATAGATGATTTTTGTGCCACTTTTTGTGTGTGTGTGAGAGAGTACTCTGAACATACTTGTTCAGTCAACCACAATTCATTAATTTATATGGATGACAGCTCTGTCTACTGAAGCACCAAAAAGAAATTCCAAAAGCACATAATCTCATTGGTATCAAGCTGCTTTCAGAGCAGAATGGAAAGATGGATTTTTTTCACACTGACCACCCTACTCACTCCAGGCTTTGGTCGTCCCTGTGGGAGCCCAGTTCACTCTCACTCAGAAACAAGCGATGATGGTCAGATTCAGCCCTGACATTTTGCAACCCTTCTGTCTTCCTGTTTTCTCCCTTCAGGCAAAATAATGTCAATGTGGTAATCTCAGTGCAGGTGGAGTCTTGTCCCTGGAAAAGCAGCCTGCCAGCGGTGGGGCTGCACAGGAGAGGAGAGCCAGAAACTGATGAGACAAAGGGCACTTGCTTGAGCTGGTCCTGGGCTTTGCTGGGCTACTTAGAAGAGCAATTTCCAAATTCAGCACAGTTAGTAAGGGAGAAAAATAGGTACAGTAAATAAAGAAACCTGCAAAGTTTTTTTTATAGCCATTCTAGAGGGCAGAGCTGGAATTTAAAAGGTTGTGACAGCTATGGTCTGTGCCCAGTAGCAGGGGGGTGAGAGATTTCATTCCTTATTGTAAGGAGTCCGATTAATTTCAATTATCAGCTAATTTCTTAAATAAAGAAAAGGAAAGAACAGTTTCCTCTCCTCTCAATTACCCCCCCTGCCCCCTTAATTTCCCAACACTGCACTTGCATTGAAACTCGGGCTAAACCTTTCCCTTCAGATGCTGCCCTCTGCAAAGGCTTTTCAGAGGGCAGAGGCAGCTCGAGAACTGAAATTTACTGGGCAGCGGAAAGTGAGCACCTCTGGCACCTGAGAGCTGCCGACCCGGCCCAGTGCCGATCAGCTCGCCACTTGCCGGGAGACAAAGGGGAGCCGCATCTGAGCCGTGCTGAGCCTGCACTTGCCGGAAGAAACCTAACAATTCTTATTTACCAAATTGGCAAAATCCTATCATTGCAATTAAGGGGATATGTAATTAACTGTGTCTTAATTACAGCAGCTGCCACTTCATCTGAATGCAGCAATTTGCGGAGAAACCGGGGGAGATGCTTTAAATTCGTGTGTGTAAACAGCGCGAGCACAAACAGTGCGGCGTGTGCGGCTCCCGGGGCCGCGGTGCCTGTCCCGGGAGGCACGGGGCGAACGCAAAGGCTCGGTGTCTGCCCACGGCGGCCTCTGGAAATCCCTCGGGGAGGCAGAGAGCTTTAGAAGACCCTGCCACAGACCTACGGCCCCAGGGGTTTTACCTCGAGCTGCAGGGTTCGGCGTTGCCCAGGGCTGCAAAGCCCTTTCTCACAGAGAAGCGTTTTCGGGAGATTCTCACTCCTGACTCCCGGACTCTGGGAGAGCACAAGCCCCTGCTGTGTGTGCTGAGCGTTTTGGGTGAGATTAATTTCGCTTGGTCTTTCCCCGTCCACTTCCATGGCTTTCCTCACTCCTGGCTGGCAGGAGCAAAGCGAGCGAAGGGGTGGCGGTAGCACACACTCTGCCAGTCTGTGTCCCCTCTGTCCTCTCTCTGGCTGCACTCTCCCTGTCTGGCTGCTGCAGGTCTGTGTGATATTTTCAAAACGTCTGCTCCCTCTGCTGCTGCAGCGGATTACGGGAGTCATTTCCTGGGAGCTGCTGTGGACTTCCAGTGTTGCTAAGTTTTTCTTAGTGAGGTACCAAGAAGGTCAGAATATTTGTGGATTCACTTGAGTACTTGGGTTTCACCACCATTCCAGCCCACCTCAGTGGTTTCCTGCTCCAGCTTTCTGCCTGTAACCAGAACTTGGTGACTGGCTGTGCTGGGTAGAGAGCTGTGACAGGGTGGGTGTGGTTTTCCATACCTGAAGAGACAGCGTGGATTTCCCAGCTCTTCTAAGGCAAGAGCCATTGGTGCTCACTAGGTAGGAAGAAGGCTGGGACTGCCTTCCAGCTCTGCTCCCCAGCAGTGACTCCTCCCAGAGATCACGCTCAGGAGCCATGTTATCCCTTCATGCTTCAGATTACTCACCTCAGCACGCAGCATCTGTGCCTCAGGTACAGCTCACAAATACCGAGCTAAGCCCAGAGGGCACTAAATGCTGAGCTACAGCTTGGAAAGAGCTGTGAGCCCCCTCTACCACTACTAATAAATAGGATTGATGCTACAAAGGCTGAGGACTGCCTGCTGAAGTTGGTAGACGTCATGTGGGCTCCATGATTCAGCTGCATTGATTTGTCCCATATGCGTCACATGTGAAATAAAGCTTCTCTCTGTCAAGTCAGCACAGGAAGGATATCCTGCTTGGTACCAGCAACATTCCTCTGGTTTCCTAACTGAAACCTAAACTATTTTCTGAGTATTTCAGTAATGTGCATCATCACAAAGACTTCATTATTAATATGTGCAACAAGAATTTGAAAAGATGGGATGACATTCTGTCACTATTTAAATGATGGCATGTGCTCCCATGGATGCTGGTGTGACCAGAATTTCACCAACCATTGCTACTCAGCTGTCACAAGCTATCTTCACAATCACTCTGTGGGCCTCTGGGTTGCAGTCAATGGCTCTGGAAGAAAAAAAAACACCATAGTTAAACTCGTTAAAACTTGTCCATATTAATGTCTTAAAAAGCACTTAGTCCTTGTAGATTTACATGATGAGTCAGGCTTCATGGAAAACTTTTAATGTTTGTCTTTCTGTCTTCTTTGGGATGGAGCACTACCCACCTGGTGTTTTCAACACCAGTTACATTTGCATGGATACGTGCACTTTGTTTAATCGACCTTCTTGTTTTGCATTCCATATTTGGAAAGGTAAAATAGTAGAATATTCTGACTCAGTTATTTCCTTGGGACTTGTCTGTAGTGCTAGTGGTTGTGATTTGGGTACAGTCTTAGCAGGAGAAATTAAATAAAAAACAATAGAAGAAGACAAAGAAGCCTTTCGATTTTTTTAACCAAAGTGTAGCACCAAGGCAGGAGTGATGTAACTTTCACAGCTGTGGAGAACTTCAGCTTTCACCAGTATAATCTGCAGGTTTCAATATGGGTGCCAGGAGTCTGGCTTTCTGTAATAGGATTTGGAAATGCCACTCAATTGTCATCCAAGTGACCCTAGCAATGATCACAAAAGTAATGCAGAAAATATCAGACACCAGAAAAAACATTTTTTCTTCATGTTCCCTGTTTGATAGGTGCATGGTTTCATCCCACCCTGCTGGCACTGCCACCTTCACAGGACACATAAATGCTGTCAGCACAGTCACCTACTGAAGACCTCCCTCGACCCTGCCATAGCCTAAGTGAATTATGTTCGCTCTCCCGTGCATAAACCTGGAGAGGCAAACCTGCGGTTGGTCACACTTAGGCAGTTTATATTCGAGCATCTGTCATGCAGTTAAAAATGCTTTTTTTTGACATCAAGGTGTTTGACAGCAGTGAATGTCCAACACCCAGGAGGTGGTGTGGCAGTGCTGTTGATCTGTGAAATCCCTCCCCACCCCTACCCCTGTTGTTTCAGCAGCTGAGATCCCTGGATTAGAGGGACACGCTGGTTTTTACTATGCTCCCCCTGCCCCCAACCCACACCATTTCTATTCCCCAAAGGCTGGCCCCTCTCTGCAGGAGGCAGGCAGGGGCCGTGGGCTCTATCAAATCGCAGACTGTGAACAAAGGACCATGAGGAATCGGAATGAGATCACCAAATCCATTTTATTTATTTGGGATTTGAGCCTAGGTCTTCTGGGTGAAAGTGAGTGCATTAACCCACTGTGGGAGTTAATTCCTTGCCTAGTCATTATTCAGGCATCATTAAAGTATGCATTGTACTGGAAGTCAAATCAGATTACTCTAAAGAATTTGGAATGGGAAAAATGCTGGGTTTTTTTTTCATCAGTCTAAGTGTTTGGTTATCTCAGTGTTTAGCTATTTACATTGTGCCTGTCACTGTGGCATGTCACTGTATAAACAAAGGGATGCTCTAAATCTCTTATTATTTTAATGGCATTAATGTTCTTCATCTGTGGAAAAAAATAAAATAATTTCCCCCTGGAAGATGACAGAGTAAGTGGCTTAACATAAACAGCGGCTCTGGGAAAACTGCACTTAGAGGCTCACCCAGGCAGAATGGTCCCGGTCCCACAGCTCTGCACCAGCAGTCACCCAGGCACACCTGGAGATGCTGCTTCCTCCCCTTCACCTAACGCCAGGGACAAGCCCCCACCACTGCAAGACGGGCTGGCCTGCAACAGCAAAAAAAGTGAAGGAGGGTGACAGCCTGGATCTAACACTTAAGGAGAGGAAGGGGAGCAGCACTGCACGGCTCTAAACACTCGTGCACGAGTGTAACTTTGTGCAGAGCTCTCCCCAGAAGAGGTAAGCTGGGTGCCTTGTTTGAATCATATGCTCTGGCACCAGGGGGGAGAAGCAACACATGGGTTGGATCAAGGAGTATTCTTTTCTTGGCGATTCATAAAGATACAACTTGGATTTTTGATCCAGATATATGATCCAGACATATGCTGCCCTTATCACAGAAAGGAAAGACGCTAGGATAGTAGCTCCATGCTGGAGGGGGATCAATGAAGCAGAAGCAGGAGCAAACAAAGGCTACAAGAAGTCAGCTCCCACCCCAGAGAAACCTGTCTGGCTTTCCGTTTGTAGCAGCAAGGGAAAAGCACCCAGGAACTAGAAGCAACTTGAAAACCAGATCAAATTAGTCTGTAACTGTAAAATTAGACTATGGTCCCCCCTGGGGACACATGATGGCTGTGAAAGAAGTCTAAATACTGAGACTGTTTCAGTGCCAAGAGACAGAGGTCATAGAGCGAGGCACACTTTAGTGAGGAGGAAAGAGGAAGGGTGAGAGCACCAACTGGCTGTATTGGGGATTACAGGCAAAGGACTCTCCTAAGGCTGAAAGAGGCCTCTATAAATTTGGATCTGTGGGGCTTTTCTTTAATCTTGTTTCATGTAGAAACAAGGCCTAGACAGATGACTCCCGAACTTTCTGGCCAGCTTGGGGAAAGTGATGTTCTCAAAGCTGTTCAGTCCCTGCAGTTCAGTTCCTTTGTCTAAACAAGCACTAGAGAAGAAAACACAAAACCAGACCTGCAGGAGCTCAGAAACAGCGTTGGCCAGATGCCATGAGGGAAAGGGGATTTACAGGCACGGAAGCTGCAGATCTCCGCCTTCTGCAGCGCAAAATGGAGAAATTGCTAAAGAGAGCACATTAGACATGAGGTAATCTGGGAGCAGGACATGTGGTTGCAGGGATCCAAGCTTCAGATATTCATCTGCCCAGCAGTACCTATTTTTAATTCATTTCAAACTGAATCTGAATTTCCTATGAGTGTCTCCATCCAGGGGCTGAAACACGTTTGAGTACTTTGAAATCGCCAAGGGGATGCATGTCCTGAGCACAAGACTCAACCCAAGCCCCACACTCGAGGAGTTTAGGGGACATCTGAGATGCACTGAGCTGAAGTGAGAGGTACTGAATGGCAGTGCCCAGTCAGCATGAGAGAAGAGGATGGAGAGGTGCACAAACTCGAAAGCAGGTGGAGCTCTCTCCTGCCATCTTGACCACTCTTCAGTCCTCTTGAGGCACTTCCAGCCCTGCCGGCTATGAATCTGGTATAGAACTGAAACAGTATATATCCGAAATGTCCTTGTTCCTGACCAGTAGCACAGGGAGCAGAGTCCACTAAATGCCAGATGAGGATCTAAACCATGTCATTCATGTTTCAACCTAGTACGGAAGGTACCGGCTCTGTGTGTTAAAGGAGGGATACAAATCACTGCCTTCATTTCTAAATATCCTGATTGAGGCCTTAACTTTACCCTGCAGCAAGGGATCTTGGAAGCACAGTGTAAGATCAACTTGCTGAGGAGGAATTATTTGTGCATGGAGTTGAAAAGCACTTTGTGCCTTGTCAGGGATGGTCCTGCCTTCGCATGCACTTGGATATCGCCCAGATTTCATCTGTGCCCTCACTGGGAACAACTATCATCCGTGTATTTCTGTACACTGAAACATAAAAAAACTGGGACCAGTCATAGAGTGCCAGGCATTTAGGTACTGGGACAGCCTGGAAAAGTGTCCTTGTGGGTGCTTTTGCCTTCTCCCCAGATACACCCAGACCAGTTCCTCAGTGCCTACCCCTTCAATGACCTAGTGGCCTTTTACCTCCAATACAACACTTGCAGGACACTGGCATGAGTCTCATAGCATGTGATGGCATTTTGGACTGACTTTCTACAGGTGGTAGGGCAGGAGGCCTGTGAGCCAACACATCTCTTTGGGGCAGGACCCTTGACACACAAATACCTGCCGATGAGCACAGCTTTGTTTTTCCAGTAACATGGACTCATTTTACGGGATGAACTAGGATGACTGCACTCCTGCATTGTTGTACCTGCCTACTTTGCCTGCCTGCTGCAGCCTGGCAGGTTGGCAGGGTCCTGAATTCAGCAACAGTCAGCCTGTAGTGACTGCGGGAAGGTGAGAATGGGAGATGCTGCCCCATTCTACCTCAGGGATGAGGCTGCCTGAGAAGGACCTAAATGCACTTGATGCTAGCTGGGTGTATCCGTGGGTATGTGAAAGCCACAAGCCTGCCCTGAACCATTGGGCCACTCCTTTTTGTTTTCAGTGTTAAAGAAATACTACAAAAGAATTGCACTGGGGATTGTTAATTTAACCTCCTCAAAAATGGAGCCCGTTTAACACCTTATTGGAAGACAGCGATGTTTACCTCTTGTTCTGCAGTGGTAGCAGCATCCACTGATATCTTTGAAAAGACAACTGGGGCAGAAGTGATGCTTATGCTGGGAAATAGGTCAGACGTGATGCGACACCTTATCTGTTTAGCTGTAAACCCCACCACTCCTACTTGGCCTCTGTATTGATTATCTGGTGGTTTTAAAATGCTGCTGAAACCTCTGCCTGTCGCTTCATATAATTGCATTAAGGAGTAAGCACTAGCCCTATGTCCTTTCAGCTCGAAGGATCCAATTATTGTATCTCATTTCTGTAACCCAGGAAAAGAGAGAGGGCCATCTTAATGCACAGATGGCCTGTGATTTACATCAGGAGCCATGGGATTAGGGACTGTCCCAGCAGAGAAAGCTCACTAGCCTTTCTTTTATTGAACTGTCTGCAAATGATGTGTAGTTAAAATCCCAGCCACCTGTGGCCATTAAACATCCAGTGGTGCTTTTTTCAGGACTAACACCCACACCCTGAGCACATTCAAGGCAGGGGTGTGTGGGTGTGTGTGTGCATGCAGGTGGAAATACACTCCAGCTCTCTAAATCTTGCTTCCTGACTAAATTGCAAGAAAGAGGCAGTTTCTCCTTCCTGCCCTGAGTTATGTTATTAAACTGTAGGCAATCAAATAGTTACTGCATATTGTCCCAGAGCTGGGAACGTTTCCACTGTGAATTCAGGAGATCCAAACCTGTCATTTCGGTTTGTGAAGTGCCTGGGAACAGTGCTTACTGCTTGGAGAAGAAATCTTCAGTCCTGCAGGCATTTTTATGAGGCTGCAAAATGTCCCTGAATCTGCTAAAGACTGAAATATTAGCCAAAAAAAAATTTTTTTTCAAAAAATTTTGAATGCACTTTTAAGCTTCACCTTTTAGACTTCACCTTAAATCACTGGATTCATATGAAAGATTTAAACATCCATGTAGGAGCTGAACTGCTGGGGAGGAGGCACCGCTTTGACAACAGCAATGATGCAGACAAGTCGTGAGTAGGTGCTTTGTGGCACATGGTGGAAATGTCTGGAAAAGACACCAACCACACTCGGGCTTGTTCTTCCCCTAATTGCCTGACTTTTATTGAGGAATACACAAAATGAGCACTTAAAATTAGACTCTGAGAGCTCTTGCTTGAATGAAGAGACTGTCAATATTTGCAGAGCGATGCTTCGGCTCACCCAGACGGTATCCGAGTACATAGCACTTGAATGGCTGAATACATGGAGCACTCTCTTCCCTTTCTCTGCTTAATGAAAAACAAAATGAGGAGAGTCTGATTTTGCTTTTCAGATTCAGTGTGTTTGTGTTATTTCCAGATTCTCCCAAACTTGGTCTTGACTTTGCAGAAACTACTTCAAGCAGCAGACTCAGCACAATGGCACATACTGAACTAACACTATATGAAACAGAAAACAAATGGGGGGGAAAAAAGGCTTCCCCCCGCGCCCACCCCCCCCCAGATGTTGTAGGTTTCTGCTTCTCTAATCTCCTGTTCTCTCTGGATTGTCAGATGAAATACTCAGAGCAGACACTCACTGGTTCTGGAAGCAGAGCAGGAGTGCATTGCCTGAAGGCTGAGTTGAATTGTAACACAGTGTGATCATGACAGGATGGCTAGGTAAAGCATCCCACACAACACCCCCATTTCTTGCACTTTAATCACTAAGAAATCATAATTTAGAAGCTGATGGGCATTACTATCCCAGGTGCTTCACATCTCTTTGTGAATTTCTTATTTTACTTTGCTGGAATAGCAAAGGACACGAGATCCTGGTCCAAGGCAATTTCATTCTTTTTAGGTAGGGTCAAACTCTGTAGGATCTGTACTGCTACAAGATCAAAGTATCCACAGTGAAGGCTTTTGCCCTCTAATCTTTCCATGCTCAAAGCATTTCTCATCCATCCCTGACCTCTGATCTTGTGTCTCTGGCTTTTTCAGGCAGTTTTCTGTCCTCCTGTGGAAAACTTTCCCTGTCTCTGTCTCCCGAGTGACAGGGAGGCTGATTCCCACATCAGGGGGAACTCTTGCACTCCACAGCAAGCGTGGCTGCTTCCCTGCCCCATTGCATTTATCACCCTGCATGCACACTGTTGGGTACCTGCACTGGAAACAGCAAGAGCATAAGTGAAGTTCTTGTAACAGCACTTCCCATCACTTCCTTCTAGAACTCCACTTAATAAAAGTCTTGTAAGCCTCTGATTACTTTATAAAGCAGGCTGAATGTTATTATATTCCCCATACAGCCAGGGAAACTACAACTCAGATGCTTGCTAAAAGCCACAACACATGAGGAACTCAATTTCAATTTTCCCGAACCGATGTCCTGGCCAAGGCACCAGTTGCCTCCATTTCTTCACACAGGTGGTCCCTGAAGGCGAGAAGATGTTCCCCACCCTGGGAGTACTCGCTGGCCCATCCCTGAGGTCAGGGGATACAATTCCAACCCTGATTTCCTGGAACAAACCAGTCACAAAAGCAGAAGTATCTGACAAATTTGGTCTGGCACAGACTGTTCATTGCAAATCTTAATGCAAATAAGAGAAATGTCAGTGCTAAAAGAAAAAGAGTATTTAGGAAAAAAAAAATCTTGTGCTGTTTTGTGGCATTTGTGCATAAAATAATGAGGCCAAATATATCACCATTGGATTTGAGCCAGATAAGTTCATAACGTCTAATCCAGCTGGTGGATCATGACTCCCTTCATTATTTAAAGCAATGCTGTGGGAAAAGAGACACAGCAAAGCTAACAAGATGATGCTTGAGCTGCCATATTCCTGGCAGCCGAACAAATGCAGCGTGCGTTTTCTCACACCAGCAGGGAGAGGAAAGGAAAACGTGGAGCTAACAAGAAGCCCAGCACTCCCTCACGATGCAAGCTGAACCTCACCCACTGCCATCTCCCCTGCAGTCTGGCTCTGTTCGTCTCCAGTGATAGCATTTCCCTGCTCCTCCTGACCCTGGTCCTGGCGTTTGGAAGGTGGTGTGATACCTAGCCAGGAGAAATACCTAGCCAGGAGAAGGCTGTGCTGGAGCAGAGTGATCCACACAGCTCTCCAGCCTGTCTCTCCAATACTGGGAGACAGGTGGCAAGCACCCACCTTGCAATGCTTCTCTTATGCACGTTCCCTGGCAGCTCAGGGACGGAGCTGGTGTTGGTAACTTTGCACGGATCAGCCCTTGAGTGACTTATTTTCTTCTCCCAGTTCACTCAGTCTCCCACGCAATCTTCTTGGGTCATGATGTCAGCGTGGAGATCATGTCTTGGTTGCATACTCTTGCGGTACCCTCAGCTGCTTCCTCCTCTCCTGGATTCCATACCCCTCCTGCACTTCTGCCTCCCTGCTTTTGCCTCCTCCACAACTCAGCTGATGGGGCCTCACAGTTTTTGGCTCTGTTGATTTGGGAATGGTCTACAGGCCTCACCACAAGCCTGTCCCTGCACATGGTCCCCCTGCCTGTCTGTTGCTGATCCTTGGGGGGCCACCTTGCAGGAGCTGGTGGACATTGTCTCAGGACAGCTGACATGTCCCTATCCCCAAAGAGCCTCCAGCAGCCTTCAGCCCCAGAAGGCATCACACTGCCTTGTGTTTATGTTTTTCAGCCTATGAGCACCGTGGGTCTAGCACAACTTCCATGGCAGGGAGGACACAGAGGTTCTGCGTAACTCAGGATGTACTTGGCTCAGAAGCGGCCATGTGTGCATGTCTGCGTCTTTCTGTATAATGGTGGGAAGATTGATTGGGGTGCAATGGCATTGACCTGTGCAACTCTGCTTCTCCTTCTCTGTACTTAGTTCTTTCAGCTCTTCTTTGCCCGTTTTGGAAGCAACTTTCTGTGGAAAGAAATAAAAGACACCCTTCTTTCATTGCTCGTGCTAGGACAAAGCATTTTTTTTAATGTTTCTAGATAAAATATAAATAAGATATCCTGGTCAAGACATTTGTTTTCCCTCTGAGGTTCGTTTTCCAGAAACATTGTTTCTTGTCTCGGAGAGCTCATTGGGCACCTCAGAGAGCATGGCACTTGTCACTGAGGTCCTTAATTGATGCATCAACAGGGCTGTCGTGTCACAAGCATCTCCCAAATATATGCAGATATAAACAAAAGCGCAAGGCACAACCAAAGGTACAAAAATATGATTAAGTAACTTCCTTGCAAATCAATTTTCACCTGCTTTTTTCCCTCCTGTCTTAAGCTGACAAGCTCCTGTGTCATCCATCCAAGCTTCCAAGAAAAAACACAGGGCAAGACAGACATTACCTTGTATGGTGGAAAACCAAATTGATGCCACTTTGTATTGTAGGTGAATTTTTCTTGCTCTTTTTCATAGAAAACAAAGAATACAACATTATCCATGTATTTTGTACATCAGCATCGGAGTCTGGGAGCTCAAACAAGAGGAGACAAAGAGCAGGAATCATAAATAGCTTTATTGAAGTGTTGAGTGTTTCAGCAGAGGATGGACGAGAGCAGTAAAAAAGCCCGTAAACACCCAGAAATAGGTGTGGTGCTGCTGTCACCGTGTACTCAATAGCTGCTTGGGCATGGTTTACTTGGAGGGCAAACATTGGCTGCCTGCAGGCTGAGAACAAGGGACAATGATTTTGGGTAGAGGGAGCAGAGGCCAGTTCTAGACTGTGGGGAGAGTAGAAGGGGCAGTGGGACGGTGCCTGCTCGAAGGATGCTGAGTGCCAGAGCCCTGAGGCTCAGGATGCTGAGCATCAGCCTGTACTCTGGCTCCGGCACTGTGGTCGTTGCTGGTTCTGTAGCTCTGATGCCTATTTTGCTGAGGCAACTGGGGACTCTGGCCAGGCCACTGCTTTCCTTGGACTCCCAAATCTGAAAATGCACACACTTTGTGGTCCCCTCCCCAGATAACCAATGTACCCTCATTCACTCAGGTGCTGTCCGTAGGTTTGAAGGTGGTATCAACGCCCATGCCAAGGACAGCTGTGGCTGAGTCTTGGGCTGAGCTTTGGGAACAGTGAGATGCTTGTGCCTGCACGGAGGAGTGAGGCATGTGCCAGAGCGAGGCAGTGGGGTGGTTGCCGTAGCATCATCTCTGAAGTTCATGTGCGGTTACACAAATGCAACCTTTCTACTCTTTAAGGACACTTCTGGGTTTTCCTCGAAGGAAACAAGGCCAGGGAGGGAGATGCAGCAGGGAGCAGGGACAGGGGCAGAGGTGGGGATAGGGAAGCCCATGAGCACACAAGACGCTACCAAACCGCAAAGGAAAAAGCCAAGAGGCCTCCAGAGCTGCTCCCATACAAAAGTCTGTGTAATATTTATGTGTAATATTTATACTAAATATTTATTTCTACCTATACATACGTTTTGTATTTTTTATATTTTGTATTTTTGGGCCTGGGCTGAGTGTTAAAAGTTTTGCAAACTGCCGACGGCTGCCCAAGCACAAACAAACTCCCCTGCCGCCCCTCCAGGGAAAGGCGCGGCGCGGCTCAGGAATGTGCATCCCCTACGCCCTCCGCGCCCCCAGGAAGGAGCTGGGTGCGGAGGCGCAGCCCGGCGTGGATCGGCCCAAGCTGCCCCTCGCCCGAGGGCGGCGCTGAGAGTCCGGTTCTGCGAGGCTGGGAGGCATCCCCGGGGACTGACACCAACGCCAACACCCGCTCACGCTTATTTATTTTTGCTTGACCTTTCCCGTCGAGGGCGAAGGACCCAACGCGAGGGCGGAGGGGGGGGATCCCGCACCCCGTGGCGGGGGGACGCGAGGGCTCCTTCCCGCCCCACAGGGCCGCGGACGCCCCCAATCCCGCGGCGCAGGGATGACCCCCGGCTGCCCCGGCTGCTGCCGGGCCCCCGGGGCGGTGTCGGGGCGGGGGCAGCAGAGCGGCGGCGCGGGGCGGGCGGCGGCCGCCAGGGGTCCCTCGCCGCTCACGGTTGTGGCGGCGGCGGCGGCGGCGGCGGCGGGGCCGCGCCGGGCGGAGAGCGGGCGGGCGCCGAGGGACGGCGGCTCCCGGGAGCCCCGCCGCCGCCTTCCCCTTCCCCTTCCCTTTCCCCTCCGCCCCCGGGGCAGCGCCGCCGCCCGCCAGCCCCGCAGGGCGGCCCGCTCCTGCCGCGCCGAGCCGCCCGCTCGGAGTCACCGCCAGAGCACGGCCGGCGGGGACCGGGCAGAGGGGCCGCGGGGGCGAACGGGGCTTTCGAAGAAAGCCATCACCCCGGGCATTAGAGCACCTTTTGTCTTTTTATTTATTTTCCTTTTCTGCCTCGTTACGCAGGTTATTTTTCCCAGCGGCACGCGCGGATGCCCCGCGCCGGGATGGATGGAGGGATGACGGGTTTCCCCCCCCCCCCCACCGGAGCCTCGGGCCGGCGGGAGCGGCTCCCGGCCGGCCCCGGCCGCCGCTCGCTCCTTTGTGAGCGACGCGCACGCCCTGCCCGCGCTGCGAGGGGCTCGCACCTCCAAAGGGAAAAAAAGGATTAAAGCGATGGCCAGCTCAAAAGGGGTTTTCACTGACCGATTTTAGGGCAGCGACAAGACCAAACCGTAAAACCCGGCTGAGAACCGAACGGCAATCGAAAGTGGAGGTGGAATTTTTTTTTTTTTTTTTCTTCCCTCAGAGACTCTGGGTTTTGTTTCAGAAACTTCATAGGCGTAGGAGCTGGCTGCAAAGGTTGAACCAGATCTATTCCAAGTTTTATCTGCCTCACAAAAGTCATTTTGGCAGCCAAGGAACCGACAAGACCTGAATCCAAAACCAAGCAGAAGTTCCCTGTTAGAAACTTTAGAGCAGGAAAATGTCTAGCACTTCAAAACAATGTAGGCTTTCATGTGAAGCTCTTTGCAAACTTACAAAACAGTAAAAAGTTCTTGGATTAAACCCTGTTTATTTGCATTGCACACCGACAGCAAGTCCAGGTTCCTGTACCCAAGGCGAAGGGCCTGCAAGGGTGTGCAAAAATTGGCTCTAAGTTCATATTTGTGTATGGCACCAACACAAAAAAGCTGTGACAAGCAACTGAATGAAGTAAATGCTTTTCCTACCGGAGTAGTTCAGCGAGTGCATCTGAGGCCATTCCTCTTCTCCTTCCTAGTTTGACATTTTCCTGGCCCTGTATGCTAATGGAAACCGTCCTAAACTAGCAGGTATCACCTGCCCCTGCAGGGAAGCAGCATCTCCCTCTCCTAGTACTTGCCACAAGTGAAAATTTCTGGAAACAAGTGAGAAAGCTGAGTTAAAAGGCTTTATCTTGCACATGGAACACTGCTGCTGAATGTGATACAGACCGTCGAGAATCTGAACCTGTTACAAAACTGCCATTCAGCATGGAGGCGAGTTTCTTGAGCATCACAATGTGTCCCCACATTGCTCTTCTGAGGTCCTCGATACGAGGTTTTCCTCTTGCTGAAGACCTCACAGATGGGGCAGTGATTGCCAGGGGAGTAAATTGTAGCCAAGGAAAGTGGAATTAACCATAGTTAAGACAGGGCTTGTGTGTCACCGTTCCCCCTTGAAAAATACACTCATTTTACTTGTGATACGAATTGCAGCTGCAGTTTGAATTGCAGGACCCTCTGCACTGCACCATGCACAACTGCATAATTACAGGACGGCATGTTCTCCACTTGAGTGCAATCCGAGCAGGGTGCTTCCTCGCATCCCGCCAAAATGGCCCCCAGCCAAAGCCCATCAGCCTGCCTGGGGGAGGGAAACTGGCTCCATTGGGAGCTGAGGGCACAATTCGCTGGGAGAAGAGTAGGAAGAAGTGCTCCCAGTTTTAAGGGTATCACCGAAGACTGCAGAACCAGAAGGGCATTTGGGTAAAGGGTAGTGCTACAAGGAACAGGACTGGAGGGTGTTAGCTCCTATGTTAGACTGCTCGCAGCCTCACAGGCTGAGGGCGTGTGGTAGCCATCAGTGAGAAGACTTTGGCTGTGTGGGGACATCAGGATTTTGGGGGTGGGTAACCTGGAAGCTGTTAGGCTTCATATGAACAGTTCTCCAAGCCGCTCCAGGAAGACAGGTGATTAAAAGCAGCATTAACCTTTAGCACACATAATCCACAACTGTTTGGACATGGCAGCTCTTAGAAGAACATTCTTGATCTTAACGTCTTATTACCTGAGGAATCAAAACACCCTAACGTATGACCTCATGGCATATGGGATAGTAGGGATTTTGTGCAAGCAGGGGTCCCAGCTCTGTAGCTGAGGAAGTCTTATGCCAGTGTTTTTTCTAAAGATATATTTACCTTCTTATGTGCACCGTGTAAAGTGCACTGAAACATTTTAATCAGGATTGTCAGGAGATGTTTCTTGCCTTGGCTTGAAAAGCCTTGTCTGCATCCGGTTTCACTGTCCATCTTTTCCTGTCTAACAGTTGTTATGCTATAGAATTTAGATTTGAAAGCAGGAAAACTGCATGGACAGATGACCCATAAACTTTCTGGAAGCACGATCACGGCAGACAAGTAACTTCTTTGATTACTTTTTATATTTAAGTGCTTTCCTCCTCTGTTTTATTTCTGGGTTCACGTCAACAGAGCTTTCTTCTTTATCTACTTCAAACATGATGTCTCCTACCAAGGCTGCTATTTAATTATTCTCCTGTAATATGCATCTGGAAGCATTGTAGATTCTTTCCTCTGTATTACAGTGTATGGGATTTGTTTTCTTGCTATCCAACTGGATTATGCTTTTTTATAGATGGATATTTACTGAAGTGAGAATCTTTTCTCCGGTTAAATACTCTCAGTTTAAGAAATCATTCTCATTTTACGTGTAAAAGGATCTTGAAGCCAATCCAGGCAATACAAGGTTATTGATGTTTCCTCCTTTCTGAGGTGGTTTTTTTTTCCAAGTTGTTTATGTTGTAGTAGGGAGAGCATTGCGTAGTCAAAAGGTTATTCATAACTAATGAGCATACGGAAGTCTTGGCCTTCGGCTGAAGGCAAAATGGAGAGAAAACAAGCCCACAGCTCCTCCTGAGGCCAGGTGTCACTGTCAACATCTGCTCCAAAGTGCTGGCACTCATGATGGATTTGCGCTTTCCAGGGAAGGCGCTCCTGAGCGTGGGGAGTCCAGACCCATGTGGGGTGATGGTCTGACCACAGTGAAAGGCAGAATTCCATTTTAAGGCAAGAAATCCCTTTAGTACAGTAATTTGGGGAGACATCACAAATTTATGGATGTTGAAGCCACTCTATCATTTGAAGCTTTTCTTTGAGACCTGTACCTGGACAGAATGCGCTGAAGATGAAATGTCAACTCAATCATTCTTCAGTGAGATGTTGCTTTTTTTTTCCTAAGGATGCATTTAAAGGGCAACTAGTTTGCATAACAGTTTCATATCCTCAGTCTTGAAAAGGCTTAAGCAGCCAGGACTATGATCTGAAATCTAATATTCTTACCTATTGCAATGGCAGAGGATAGGGGGAATTGTCATTAAAAAATTATTCAATCCTCTTTGTAAAGGAGCTGTATAAACTGTGAAAGACACGGTTAAAATAGTAAATAGTGTTACAGTTTGGTATTTTTATTGCCTTACCCCAGGCATTTACTGTGAGTTCTCTGTGTGAAATGTGATGGAATTATTGTGAAGATGCATTGTTTAAATATTAAACATTAATGTTCTTCTTTTGATGGTGAAGCCAGTATTAAACCCTTTAATTTTTCATTTAAGCACCTAAAGCCAAATTTCTTTAAACTCTCAGTGTGCTGTCTTCATAACAGAGAACACCAAGTAAAAGCCACACAGACCTGAGAATAAATAGGAGTGAAATGGGGGAGCCAGCTCCGTGCTTCCTTGCAAGGTAGAGGGGAGATAAAGGGGAAGAAAGAAGCAGCAGGAGGAGAAGGAAGAAGAAAAGCAGCTCAGCAAAGAGAGGATGAAGGGGAAAAAAGGAGAATCTACACAGTAACAGCAGAAGGATTTGTAAGTATTAAATACTCCAGTATGGCATAAGGCATAAGCTTGTGTTGGTTTGGAGACAGGTCAGTGTTGGGGGATGGCACGTGCCACTGCAGGACGTGGGGTTTCTGAGCTAGAGCCGACGCCCTCAAGCATTGCCAGGGGAACTAAAGGCAGTGATACTTCACGGGCTGAGTTTGGCCCCAGGTGCTTTATTTGATCTCAGCGTGGTGGTGAGATGTGCAAGCCAGCTCCTGCTCACCATTCCCAGTGTCACAGGCTGTACCTCTAAAATCAAATCCAGGTGGGAGCCTGTACCTTCACTGTTGTTTTGAGATTGCCAGCAAGAAAAATAACTCGCAAGAGGTGTTTGTGTGTGATCCTTTTGAGCATAAATGATTTTAAGCTGTGGTTGGCGGGTATGGTAGTGGCTGGGCAGGGAGATGGAGTAGGAAGCGCTGGATGAAGCTGCATTTGCCAAGCAAGGAGAAGGATTTTACAGTAATTGAGATGTGAAATGCTGAGAGTCTTGACAAGAGTTTTAGCTGTACAGATGGGTAAGGAAGGCCATATCTCAGAGATGTTATGCAGAAAGAATCTGCAAGCAGCAGAGAGTGAACTTGGATGTGAGCCTGGGGGAGGCACCCACAGGAGCCGCTGCCCAGGTGACTCCATGGAGAGATAGTGAGGAGAGACGGGTGGAAGGATGAATGGAGGGGTGGATGGAGGGCTGGGTAGGTGTCTGGGTGGAGGGATGGGGTTGTGCAGAGCTATCAGAAACAGGGATCCATCTGCAAAAAGGGAGAGGAAAAAGACAGGAAGCCGTGTTTTAAACTTTCTGCGTGCAAGGTGATTCATGCTTGTCCACACCAAGCTGAGAGAATTCAGATTTAGATGTTGGTAGGAGACAGGTCTCCAAGTAAAGCACTGGATCTAGGAGAGAAAATAACATACCCTCACGGCTAACGAAGATCTAACACCATCCCCTTCACCATTGAAATTTCCAAACTACACAGAAGACCAAAAAGAAATCTATTAATATTTAATATGGGCTATTTTATTAGAAACAATAGGGAAAACAGGCTCATAGTTAAGTTTGGTTAAAAGACTCTCTTTTTTTTAAACCACTTTTCTGTTGTTTTAACCATCCATTTAACCCTGATAGAAAAGTCCCATTCAATTTAACAAGGACGACATTGACAAGGACTTACACACATGTAAGTCATGTACAGTAAGACATGTACAGAATGGCTACAAAATCTGGGGGGCCCTGATACACGAGCGGCCTAAACTGAGTTGTAAGCACATGAGCACTGAAGTAAGCAGGGCAGTCAGGGATGCTGCAGTGGGATACGGTCCAACCAACTGATGGGGCAGTGAGCAAGCAGCACTACTCTCCATTGGATTGTGCACAGCAGCCCAAAAAACTACATCTCTGCTACTGGTCATATTTTTCACCTGCATTATTTAAGCTCTCTTCTAGATGGGCTGTCTCTGTGTTTTCCTCTCCTTTACTCTGTCCTTCTCTTCCTCCGTGTTTTTCTTTCCTCTCTGCCTTATCTGAGCAGCTCATTTGCAACATTTCTGCTGCAATCCCGCCGAGATTAATTTTCACTTTTTTATTGAAAAATCAAAATCTTTGGAATTAAAAACTCCCAATATTGAATTTTCAATAACAGGTGAAAATTATGCTCTGCATGACGATGAGGAGAAGGATGTGCTGATCTGGGAGCGTAATGACGTGGGCGCCAGTGGGCTCTTGTTTGACCCACACGAGTCAACTGGGGCAAGTACTTAAAGAAAAGGAAAAATGCAAAACTACTTTGGGAAGTATAGCAGAGAACGTGGGGGAAGGAACTTTTCTGTTCAGGGCAGGGAGGGTAGTAGGAGAATTTTCCTGCCTTTTGATTGCAAAGTAAAAACAGAAGCAGGATGCAGAGTTTTTAGGTGGTGGGTGAGTCTGTGGAAAAGCACTGGGGATTTGAAGCTTGCCATTAGAGGAAAAACAGCTTCTACGTGCTGCTCTGGCTGCTCCCAGCTGTCCTTCCCAGGGCCCTCGTGCCTGCAGGTGCCTTGCTGTCCCCTGGCGTGTGGGGAGCGATGGGACGATGGGTCATGGCAGCGATGGGTGAACCCCTCTGCTGCAGCAAATGCAGTGATGGATGTTTTCTTTGTGAAATCTTCCACCACTGAACTGATGCAGATCAGCAGCAACTTTGCCAGCTTCACTGGCACCCGGCATGCCTTTAATTACAATCCAGCCTTTGCTCGAGAGGGGTTAAGCAAGGCCATGACGACACTGCCAGTACGTGCTGTGACTGCTCGCCTGGCTCCCACCAAGGTATCCACATCTTGCGCTTTTCTGGGAGTATCCTGCTTTCTCTGCACAGCCCTTTGTGACCGCCTGGACGTGGGACTAAGTGAGAGGTGCACATTCAGAGAGTGGCCACCCTGGGAGCCACATGCCAAGAAAGCGGCCCCGTGCATGCCAAGTGGTGGATCAGAGATCCACAATGCAGGGGATTGGCCATCTTTGCCTGTGGTTGGACCTCACTCTGGGAGTGCAATATCTCATGCTAACCGAGGTTAACCTCTTCCCTGGCTGATATTTCTTGAGGTGTATTTTTTAGAAGTTTCTTTTTCAGTCAGGTCTTTCATACGTTTGCCATGTTTTTATCTGATGTGGCAGGGCACACAGAAGTGGGGCAGGACAGCTGTGGTGGCTCACTCAGAGGTGCTGAGGAGCCTCTGGGAAGATGGTTAGCACTGGAGAAGAGCAGATAAGGTGGTTCCCCTGTGACTTCAACCACATCACAAAAAGTCCTGCTCAAAGTACTGTTTAATTTCCTGCAAAGCTGTTGTCATAGATGGAGACTTTGAAAATGAGGAAAATCATGTAGGTCTCAGTTTCCAGTGAGTGATAGACCCCAAAATTAGCTCAGAAGATCTATGGTCTGCTTCTCCCTTGCTGCCTGCCCAGAGCCCAGCCCTGGTCCCTGCAAAGTCAGGGCAAGTTCTGCTGCTGGCATTGACTGTCCTGGGTACGAATCGGGGCAAGACAGGGAAAACAAAGTGTAAAGCAGACCCCTCAAGTGCCTAAGCGATGCAAAGCATCAGGTAGCTGCACCAATGATCTCAGCCATATCATCTGTGTGAGAAGTCCTTGCCAGCCTGGGAAGAGCCACCAGGGATGCCCCAGCATTGTTACACTGGGATGCTCCCAGCCCCAGGCCTTGGAGCAGGCATCTAAGTAACACCTGACCCTATAGGGCTGGGCACCCTCGGGTTGCAATAGCTGCAAGCCCTGTCCCTTGCAAGAAAATGACAGGAGGAATTCAGTTTGGAGGGAAAGCATTGTTTGAAAATTTCATTGTAGCTCCCTCCCTTGCACCGGCCCCGGCTCCTTTCCCAGCTGGCCTCAGGGAAAGCAACTGGCGGCAGCACGTGAGAAGTACCACAGATGGATGGTGTGTCACAGGCACAGCTGGACAGATCTGGCACACAGGTGTCGGTCCGGTGCCTGCCAGCTGCCCAGCGGCCCACAGATACTTGTGGCCGAGGGATGAAAGGGGAGAAGAGTCTCATTCCTCACTTGGAGCACAGTGAGGGAGGCAGCCACGCTGGGGGAGTGGGAGAAAGGCATCAAACCCTTCCCACAAAGATCCTTGGGGCCAGATTGCCCTGCTAGTAAGGACATGGAGGGTCCCAGGGCCTGACGTGGCGGTTGCTGCCTCGAAAATCAGGTGACCGCTCACAGCCCCACAGGCACTGCCAAACTGACTGGGCACGGCCATGGCTGAGGACAACCCTGAGCATGGGGGACATCTCCGCAGGAGCTCTCCTGCTACACCTGTCATGGAGGCGGGCAGTCTGAGCACTGGAAAAAACCATCTCCTAAGTCAGGTGGCTCTGCTGCCTGCTGCTCCCAGAGAGGTCCTGCATTGGATGCCATCTTGAGAGATGGAGAAATGAGTAATGGAAATAAAGTTTGGCAGTTATGTACAAAATGATCATGACCTAATTTTTTTCGGTGCAAGAAGAAAAGTTAAAACCCCTTACTAATTAGGGACATTTGGTTCTTACATTGGTAGAGATTATGGGCAGAATAACCTGGCACAGAGAACAAGAAAAATGTTACTTGTTCTTGCTGAAAGATATTCTCTTAAGTGCCATAGTTCCTAAACTCAAAGGACTGAGAGGTTATGCCCAAGCTGATTAGAAGGGAATAAAACTAACTGAAGTTATGTGTATATATTTATAAAGAAATAAGTGTTTGTGAGGGTTATGTGTGGAGTGTGCCTACATATGAATGTTTGCGTGCACAAATAAATGAAGATGAAAATCTGCTAGCAAGGGACAAGATGCTGTGGAGTGTTCCCTGGACACTGGATGAGTGCACCAGTGGCCTTCAGGAATGGCCAACAGGAGAGGTAGGCTTCATGGCTTCCTTCCAGCTTCTGTCACTTCCACACTGATCGTGATATGTCTGGGAGTCTCAGTGTTTGTGTTACATGGACTTCCGTACGCCTGCAGTAGAATGGGAAGTGAGCAAGGAACAGCGTAGAATGGGTAAAATAAAAAATAATGGCTTATCATGATACAGAGTTACAGTTAAGGGCAATTAATGTGGGTTTTTTTTGAAGCAGATTAGTAGACAGGCAATCTGAATAACAGTGCGTCACTAAATGGAAATTATAAACTGTCAGTCAAACATTATACAAAAAGGCTTTGCAATCAGTAAATATTCCTCTTGTGCATTTGGAAATGAACATACGCTATATTTGCATCCCAAGAAGATGACAATGACAAGTATACCTGGTTTTCCAGCTCCATGTTGGCTCCATCTCCTCAGGGCTCCAGGGCAGTGCAGAGCTCCGCAGGGTGATGAGGACTTTGGACAAAGCCTTCCCTGGCAGTTGTTGCTGCCATCACACCATCTCCATGCCTATCCTCTGTGATGGGCTACAAGAAACATGCACCCCCTGCCCAGAACAAGTCCTGCCCTCTGTCCCTCTTTGTATATTTTGTCAACCCAGGCTGTCACAGACCTGCTGGAGAGGGCCTTGGTGACAGCAGGGGGTCCCTGCTTTGGAGGGCTGTCCATCCTGTTCCCTCCCCATCTTACCTGGACAAAACCCTGCAGACTCTTCACAATGTGACAGATTTCCCTAGGTCAGCTAACCCCGCAAAGGGTGAGGCTACCCTCATCAACCTAGGGCTGCACACCATTTAGAGGCAGCCCTTTGGGAGCTGTTCCTCTCTCTGTGCTCGCTGTTTTTACCATGAGTCGCTACATTCGCGGGACTCAGCGCAGTTTTTTTTCTGAAATGCAGCTTGTACAATTAACAGTTGCAACAGAGATTTCTATAGCTTCTGCTGCAGACTCAACTTTAACCAACATCTGGGACAATCTCTCAAGATGACGTTTATTATCTGTTTTCTGCTCAAGAAGATGCTCAATTGGCTTCCACTGAGTCAGCAAGCAAAGGCACATTTCTCTAGACTGGTCTAATTTGTAATTTTATTGGTTGCTCCTTCTTTTTTTGAAGAGGCTGTTGGAGCTTTTTGATTTCTCATAGGCTATTAATGGGAATTATAAAGGAACTTTAGTTATCTGGCTCCTAATCATCAGATGAAATTAACTTGCCTTAGCTGTGAACCCAGTACACCTTCTGCACGATCACTTTGCTCTGCTGACATCCTGCATGCTATGGCCTCTCAGCCTGAAAACACAGGAATATTCTGGTGTGGAGCTGAGCACTTACACATTGTCTTTCCATTGCACTGCCCAGTCTGTGATGTTTGTGTGTTATCTATTCCCATCACACCACTCCCTGCACTTCAGAAAGTTTGGAGATGTATGGTACCTGACAGCCTGCAATTAAGGGTTCAGACGGGCTGTTATGTGATAGCACTTTGCCCTTCCTGAAGGATACAGACTGCCTTCCTTCAAGAGGGTTGTTTGACTCCTTCAGATTACTTTTGCTTTTTTTCTCTTTGTGGAACAGGTTATCTTTGATTGCTACGCTCCTCTTTCTGTCCTGCTGGAAGCTGGACTAAAGCAAGTTACTGAAGAGTTTATCATCAGAGGTGCTGCTTTGCTTCTTTCATAGATTTGCTGCCGATTATCAATTTGACATAGGACAATAAAGAATCATTTTCTTGCCTTGCCCTGCCTCCCCAGTAAGCACAGGACAGACGTGCGTAGGCCAGAAATACTGACTCCCACAGTAAGTGCCACCTGGGGACATTGAGGTAAAGCTCTTTGAAGCAGCTCAGCAGAAACCTGCAGGAAGTCTTTTCTAGTGGCGTGGTATAAACAGCAAGGCTGGAGGGTGGCCCTGCAGTGAGGTGCTTGGAGCACGGGGTCCCCTGCTGTCCTTGGCGCCGCGTGCAGCGGAGCCCCCTCTGCACGGTCTGGGGGCAAGGTGAAGCACCCTGGCACCGGCAACTTGGCAGGGACAGAGACCCTGAGATAAATCTTGGGCCACATGTGCAGGCGTGAGGGGGTGCAGCATGGCTTTGTTTCCAGCACAGATTCCTGTGAACTGTCTAAAACACCCAGGCACATGCTGACAGGCAGGCCCATGGAGCACAGCTGTGGCCAAAGCCACCCCTTCACACCTAGCTGGGGAATCTTGGTGGTGGTGCTAGAAAAAACAGATGCTTTGCTGAAGGGAGAAGCTGGTCATATTGGATGGAAAAGGCAGTTTTTACCCCTGATAGAACAGGGAGGTTGCACTGCTTCCCTGCCCCTCCAGGAGGGAAACCACCGATGGCTTGGAGCTGCTTCCTGTGTTGACCAGGCTCCGTGGTCAGACCAGCACCAGTCTGGTCTTATAATTTCAAACATCTGTGGATGCAAGTTTGCACAGCCTGCTCTGAGATAACACCCCTTTTCTATGAAAATCACTCACATGGGCAGTTTCCTTTCTGGTCAAGTGTTTTGATGGTGCAGAGGAATCTCTTCCATGGGGGCTCGTCATCAGCTCCCAAAGCTGTTCTGGTGTAGCCAGATGTGGGTTGTCCCCACTGAGGGTTGGAGCCACTGCAACAGTGTGGCACCTATGACTGACCCTTTGCCTCCTTGTGTTGGGATGCCAGGAAGCCCATGCTTTCCCATGCCATAGGCAAGACTCTGTTGTGGCTTGCAAAGAGGGCCAAGCTCAGACCCCTCTGCAGGAATAAGCAGAAAGTTTGGCGGGAGGGTCAAGTGCCTTGGACCCAGTTTTGCTCCAGTGCAGTGGAGGCTTGCTGCATCCCCTCCATCAGGGATTTCTTTGGGATGGCAGCCAGGGTGTGGGGACAGCATCCAGAGCTTAGTTCTTGCTTTTGCAATATTCACATTTTGCAAAATAGTGTTCAACCCTAGTGTTAAATGGTGTTAAAAATTAAAACCTACGTAGTTACAGCAATTGCACAACCGTGGCATTGCAGCACCCATGGCTATGAAGGCTGAGCCTCAGAGAGGGCTGGCCTCAGCTGTGGACTGGGGGCTGCAGGGTGGCTCCTCTGTGGGTGCCTGGGAGCTGTGGCCTCCCTCGCTCCTGCCCTGCAGGAGAGCTTTATGGGCCCTGAGTGCTTCTGCCAGGGGAAGGAGCAGCTGGCTCCTGTGCTTGCCCCAGCTGCAGGTGCTGAAGGGAAGAGGGGCTCAAGTGCTGTGGGGCTGCCTGGTAGTGCAGAGCTGCTGGCCTGGTCTTGTTGGGAATGCTGGGATAAACACCCCTCATTGGCTCGTCCATGACACTACTTCAACACTGTCCAAGGGACTGCTGGGGAGAGCGAGAGACCTGTGTCTCCTATGAGCTTTCACGACGTAGGCAGGCTTAGAGGGGAAGAACTGCAAATTAAAAATAGCATCAGAAGTTAAGCTTCAGTGTGCGATCCCTCAATTTCCCCAGTGAAAGAGCCGGCACTAAGCTGCCCAGCTCTGGAGCACGGGGCGAGTGGATTTCCCGCTCTTTCGTGATGTCTCTGCTATGTTTATAGTGGCAATTTGTTAAGGTTAACAAATAGGGCTTCTTCATGAAGCTTGCTGGGAGAGGGGACTCTGCAGAGAGGGTTCTCTCCTCTCCCTTCCCAGCTCCGAAGGGTGCCCCCGCCGGATCTGGGAGAGGCAGATACTAGGGGATTAGCGCACAGCACTGGAAGGGCTGCAGCCGGAGGGAAGGCTTGGCACCGCTGCCTGGATGAGAGCTTGCAACAATGGCGAGCTGCAGCCTGCCAAATCTCAACACAGCAGGCAAGGCTAGGCTCAGCTCTAGCTAAACGGGAGCCGTGTAGGACCCTCCATTTTGGAAGAGCGCTAGCAAGGTCTGGCACTTGGAATTCTTGGCATCCACAAGTGTCTTCGCTCTTTCTTATCCCCTCCTGTTCCCAGTAGATTTTGCATCCTTTACAATGGATAAATTATACATGCAGAGTTTACTCTCCTACCCGAGCTTCGAGAATACCCCAGTGCCAGCCAAGGGAGCTGGTGCATGGGGGAATAGCCAGGAATGTTTAAAATAGTCTGGCCATGTGATTTTTGGGATTGGAAAAGAAAAAAAAAAAAAAAAAAGGAAAAAAAATTCTTTTCCCTAACACTTTAAATGCAAACCAACTTTTTTTTTTTTTTTTTTTTTTTCACAGGAGAGAGTCATGAACTGGTGATCTGAGCACCAGTCACGAGCCAGCAGCTCTGGTTTCCCTCCTGGATGCAGAAGCAGCAGAGTCTGGGCCCTGGGGCAAGGCACTCAGAGCCAGAGCCTGCACAGTGGGTGGCTGGATCCAACCTGGGCCAAGGTGGAGGTGGCTGCCGTAGGGAAAGCGGAAAGGTGGCAGAGCCTTCCTGTCCCTCCCTCTTTGGCTGGCGCTGAATGATTAAAACCAAGGGCGGGTGTACTTGCACTTGTACATGCAGCTTGTCCTATGTCAGCTCTTTGTAGGGAGAAAAACCAGCTACGAAAAGGGAGACTCGGGTGATGTGGATCCCTGTTTGGGCAGGGAACCAGCTGGGAGAAGCAGGGTGCTCAGCCCCACATACTCCTCCCTGTTCAGCTGCTCACACAGGCCCTGTTTGTCTGCCTCCGCATCCTCCTGCCTGTGGTGGCACCCACTGGATCCATCTTGCCGTGCCTGCTCAGGGGAACGCCCCCATACCCCCAGGGATGGTGGGAGGCACAGTGCTCCCGAATCCTCCAGTAGCTCCTAGTGCCCAGGGGTGACTGCTGCTGGTCACCCCACTGCTGGGGGGCAGAGGGGCAGCAGTATTAATGAAAATTGTAATGATGGCTACCGGCTTGTACTACAAGCATCTGAATCTCATTTGAATTCAGGCAACTTTAAGCTCTTTTGGCAGTATAAAAGGGCCTGAAAGTGGATTCCAGTCACATGTGCACTTGCTTTTAGACTCCAGTGCAGTGCCAGCGTGATGTAAAGGGGCCTCCGCGAGCCGGAGAATCAGGCCCTGCATATTTTACACTCTTTTATAGCTTACTGTGACTCTGCTTATCTCTAACAGTTAAAAAACGAGTGCCAATGGTCTACACGCTGGATACGTATCATGCAAAACCAAATATAGCACGGCTCAAGAACACTCTTTGCATAATGTACATATGTATTTCATTTATTTTTGTAAAAATTCTGCTTAAGCATATGGAAGGGAAGGAGTGATAACACTGCCTAGAGGCAGATATAATGTGGTCAGGCAATGTGCAAGCTTCCTCACACAGCTCGAGGAATGTGCCTGAGTTTGAAGTTGCTACATGAGTCCTGGACAATTCCTTAGCGGCGAGAAGCAAGTAGGTCATACAGATGACTTTGTGACAGGGGTCTTCATTCACATCAGATGGCAGAGATCCTCCAAATGCATTTCACCTGGGGCTTATGTTTTCTAACCCAGAACTATGGATGTGCAAGACTCTGGCTGAAAATAACCATGCAGATCCATATTTAGGAGCCTGCATGCATGAATTTTCTTCAAACTTTTGGCTTGCCATATCGACGCTGTCCTACCAGTAATTCTACAAACCCTCTGGCTTATATTGCATAGCACAACCACTACACCAATTGCAAAAAAGACAAAAAAAAAAAAAAAAAAAAGGTAAGCCACTAACAGAAAAAAACCCCACAAACCACATTTAATAAAATTTAAAGCTCCTTGTCCTTCTCTGGCAGGGACAGCCAGACAGGACTGACCCCAGTGCCTGCCCCTGAGAGATGCTGGGCTCCTGCCAGTGCTTCAAACAAGAGCTCTGCTTTGTTCAACTTGAAGTGTGCCTCTGTTCATGCTGCTTTTTCCTACTTCCCTTGTATGAAGACAAAATTGCATTTTTAAAAAATCAGAGTGGATTCTGCTACAGATTGGGGTAAACCACGTCTGGGTTTGACTTTGTCATTTGTCACCTCTCAGCCACCAGGAGTCACCAGGATCTGTTTGGCACTGCACCGCACAAATCTTATCCTGCATGCTTGGACAAAGCCAGCCCCAAGCCTACTGGGGCCAAACCTTACAGCCTTGTTGTGCTGAGGGGATCGATCTTCCAGTCCTGCCGTGGCTTCCAGCAAGCAGGAAAGCTGGGACCACTGAACTGGCCAGCTTGTCCCTTCCCGTTACTGATTTGTCCTGGATTTATCCCTGATTTTTACAGGTGCAAATAACAGGCAAACTAAATACTTTATCACTAGCTGATGTTCGCAGATCCAGTGGCGTGTGAGGTGTTTTGAAGCTGGCATGCAGAAGGCAGTTGCCTGCACCAGGGTACAAACAATTTAAGGGCTGATCTTTCAAGCTGGTCTTGAGTTCATGTTTATGTTCATTTTGTTCAGGAAAGCACCAAAGCATGTATTTATCTGTAAGTGGATAATTTAGTGTAATTCTGGATAATTTAGTGTAGCTCATCTAAAAAGGGTGCTTCCCTAAGCAGGAACCATAAGAACACACTTAAGCTCAGCTGAAGTCAGAGGGTTTTACTTTTGAGTAACGTGAGCTGGTGCCTGAAGCACCAGGATCAGGGTCTAAAGGGCTTGGTGGAGAAGGGAAGAATGAAGAAATAAGAGATTACAGTGACACAAGAATGTGGTTACTCAAGGACACAAGTGCAGATTTAGCTCATGGACATGCATTTTACCTATGGATTGAGTAGATTTGAGCTAGCAGGCTTTGTTTTAGAAATTGGGGGATCCTTGGGCACGACATTATCTTGCTGGCTTGAAAACGCTTTTTGCTGAGAGGCTGTTTTACAGAAGAAATTACACTGCTCTGAATGAGATGAGGGTGGAGCAGACATGTTTTAAGAGGATGAAGAGCTATCAGAGTACGAACATATGTAACAGAGGCAGCAACATCCAAGAACAAGATACCTTTTTCTGTGTCGTGTTCTCCCTTTCTATCCTGAGCCAAAGCTTAATCTAATTTTTCTTACTGGTATGAAGTGGTTTGCTTAATATAGTCTTATGCAGCTGTAACTGAGAACAAAATTAGATCTTGGTGTGCTAACTGGGGCCCTGACCCAGAGGAGCAGTTAAGCACATACGCTTGGTGTGAGATAGGAGAGCCACTCTACCTGAGTCAGTAAGGGTATGCCTAAGCTTTAGGTTAAGCATTGTTTCAAGTAGTTGGAGCACCCAGTTCGCAAGAGCTGGTTTCCAACCTCATCCCATTTTTCCTTGGATACCTCAAGCCTCCAAACATTTTCATCTTAAAATAGTGAGTATTTCACAGGGAACTATTATAATTTTCATACCTTCCGTGAAGGAAAATTGCCCTCCAAATTAAGGGGTGAATTTCATTTTAGAAGAACTGCAAGACTGGAGACAAAGGCATCTCTCCTTTACTGACCTTCATTTTGGTGTTCTTGGTTGTTCCTTCAGTGGAGGAATTAGAGGGAGGTGTTTGTAGGAAAGTCTGTAGTTCACTGGCTTGCAGATTATAGAAGACAGGAGGACTGGGTCTTAATTTAAAATATTAATTGGAGGGAAGAAATAAAACATAAAAGCATGTAAAGGTTTACTTGCTTAAAAACCTCTGAAATGTCTTCTATTTTTAGAATTCCCTGCAAATGCTTTTCATGCAAATGTACACGCACGTATACATACGTATGTATATCTCTGTTATGTAAATCAACTCTGATTTCTTATTCACTGTGTTAAGAAGCTTCGAAAAGGCTTTGGCGTTTCTTTTTCTGTGATGGGATTTTTATTTTTAAAGAAATAGTTAACCCTGCATATCATAAAGGTATTTTTAAAGCGGCCTGACTCCAGTAGCTGTATTCAAGCTAAATACGATCTAGTTGCACCAGTCCCCTGAACACTGACAAACTTTTAATAGCTTGCTTAAAGCTGAAGTATCTGTCTGAACTGAGGCCTTATGCACTGATCAGGGGTGTTTGCTCAGCATCTGGAGAGCCAGGCACTTCAGGAGATGCAACAGAAGAAGTACAAGGAGTTGACTCAACCTTCCTGACCCACCAAAAAGCACAGATCTGGCCCACAGAGCCATAGGAAGCCTCCACCTGCAGCGCAGAGTCACACTGAAGTCTTGTGTCCTTGGTGTGTTTGGTCCTCCAGCACACCTCCAGTGATGGCGCTGGGCAGGTGGCTCGGGATGTGCATCTCCTGGAATAATAATTCTGTTCTGTAAGTCTCCACGTGAGCCTCCATCCTGCTGGCAGTGAGACAGGAGATGACTACCATGGACCCCTTCAGTGCAACACTACCTTTTATAAAGTCATCCATCCAGAGGGAAGCCAAGAATTCCTGAGGCTCGATTGCACTGCAGTGTGCCCAGTAAGCAAAGATGTACATTACATGTATGCCTAAAATGGATACACGAGCTGGTGCTTGTTTCAAAGGCAGCAGCCAGAAAATTCTCTCTGGAGCCCAAATGCCGGTCCCAGCAGACAGCCTACCATACTGACGGAGAACAAAGGTGAGTGGCAGATCCTAGCCCTCAGGTGCTAGAGCATCTGCAGAGCAGCAGCTAGAGCCAGCTGTACACTGCAGGATATCTGCAAATAAAGTGATTGGATCCCACTACATCTATAAGAGGACTAAAATGTGCAGCAATCAGAAAACATCTTGGCAAGTAATTTTTTTTTTTTTTTTTTTTTTTTTTTTTTTTTACTGTAAGTAGAAAGATGTTTCTTAGTAGCAGCTTCTGCCTGTGTCCATTGTCGGCTGCTTTGTGTGACTTCCCTTTTCCCTTTAAGCTGTCTGTACTGAACACCAAAGGAAATGATGTGGGATTATTTTACACCCAAGTTGTATAACCCATAAAAAAGGGAGCACCCTGCTGTGGCAAGCAATGGCTTCCATACAGTGGCAATGCATAGAAAACAGACACTGACTTTGAAAAGTAAAACACTCCAGGGAGTCACTGCTCTCCCTGAGGAAATAACATTTATGGTGCACCAGCTCCATTTGTTGCAGGAACATTTCTAACCTGTTGTCTGGATTTTAATGCAGTTCAGGCTGTCACATCACACCAAGCTACGAGCTGCCTTTAGTAAGAGCAAGGGCTCAAAGGATTTGGTTTTGCTGGTTGTAAATATTGTTTATTGATGAAGATGAATGAAGAAACAGGCAGCGCACAGCAATAAGGGTAATGGAGGCAGGGCAGGATGTCCCTTCCCCACTGACTGCCCTCCCAGAATACCAGGGACAAGAGAACGTATTGCCCCTCACTCTCGATTTCCACAGGATTCTCAGCACTGAGCTCCAGCCAGAGAGGTGAAACTGAGCAGTTTCCATGTTGTTGGCATTCCCTGAATATTCATCCCTCTTGCTCAAAAAGTAAAAGAAAAAAATAAAGGAAAGAAGAAGAAAGCAAGCCTCACATTTTCTGTGGCATCTCAAGCTGGGGGGAAAGGCCAAGATAAATGGATACTTTCAAGGTCATTAGCTTGTGGAGCTCACAGTTTGTATCGCCCTGCCAGAGCCCGGCTTGGAGAGGTTATAAATGTTTTTCGTCTGGAGCAGGGAGCTCATTGTTGGAGTTTGGATCCTCTGCTTGGCTGACAGTGAAAAATCCAAATTCTGGTGAAGTAAGGCCCCCCTTCCTGCCCGGGAGGTCTTTTGTCTATTCATCTGTAGCAGAAAACACAGGGAATTAGATGTGAGTTTGAAGATGCCTCACCGCTATGGTTGCCACCACCAAAAATGCCGCTGGGCAGCTGACCTTCCTGGCGCCCCACCAAAAGAGACACAAGGTCAAGTGCTGTTTGCTCTCCAAGAAAATTACATCAAAATTATGTCCTGTTCTCTCCAGCCTCACCAGCCAGCAGCCCCACGGTTTGTGGAGAAGAGACAGGGAAAGGGACAGAGTCAGGAATAGAGGGTGTAGGGCAAGGCATCATCTGCTGATTGCAAATTTTGTGGGTACCCTGAGCCGAGGCATTGCTGTGCTTTTTGCAGCTGCAGCAAGTGCAGCACCTCAGCAGCTGAGCCCACCTGCCGACACACAGGTGCCTTCTCCTTGCCTCTGTTCCCAGGCCTGCCAAAGTCACTGCTTTTGTTTGCCCAAGTAAATAACTCCTGCACCTGGCTCCTTTCTGTTCTGCTCGGGGCCCCTGCTCGGGGTTTGGAGATGCAGGGGCACAGGCCACAATGGCAGTGAAACCCAGGCTCTGAGGGAGAACTGGTGTCACCCTGCCTGGCCATCTACCTCTCTCCTGACTTTTCCTATTGTTTTGCCACCCATCGGTGACACTGGGTGCAGGAAGGGTGTGTGTAAGAGCAGACATCCTTCAGTCTCATTGCCTTGCCTTGAAGGTTGCTGCATGATGCTCTGTGAGACCAGAGCTCTTCCTTCAAAATCAGGTCTTCTCCATTTGCCCAGGCGTGGGCTTGGTTTACTTGATAGATCGTGTTTCTCCCAGCATCTCAGGCCACATGGGTTTCCAGAGGACTCAGAAACAGTGCAGATAAATTGTCATTTAGGGTTAATGCCACAGACTGAAATGGTTAGAAAATTCCAACTATTTGGTGTATAGTCGGGCCAGATGTTTTATAGCCTCTGGTGGAATATCAGTAGAAGTATTTCACAGCGGTAAAGGTCAAAGATGGACTCTAAAATAAGTGGAGCCAGCACTTTTGATGGGTCTCAAATTAGAGGAATATTTATTGGCACATAATATCTGCAGAACAAAAGCTTCTTGCTCAGGAACAAGGAAAGAGTTTTAGCAGTGGCCTGGACCTCTGGGAACCATTAGGTCTCCCAGATCTCAGGCTGGCACAGAGGATCCACAGGGATTTTGCTCTCTTCTTTCAGGGCATGAAAGACCAGCTGATACATGGAGTCCTTCTGCCTCTTCTTGACTGTGCAGTGCTGAAGGGGCTCCCTTGATGAATAACAACAGGGATTTCTGTTCATCATTTCCGCGTCTTGACACTGAAGCACTGGGAACCTGGGAGCTGCAGCCTCTGGGATCTCCATTGCCTCTCCTTCCCTCACCTCACTAAGCCAATAGGTCTGGCTTGCCTGCTGCTTGCACTGGCTGGAGAGCTGTGGGGAACGTCTTTCCAAGCCCTTTCTCCTCACTGCCTCCAGAAGTAAAGTCCCAAGAGCCTACAAAAAGCTGCCTCAGCACAGAGCAACAAACATCTTTTCCCACTTAGTTGCAGCAGGATCTGCAGGACAGCTGGACCGAGCTGTGATTTAAGCGCCAGGTAGAAATCCATTTTGCTACTGAATTTATGCCCAAGATAATATTCTGTGGAAGTTTGAGTTTATATAAAGGTCCATCCCCATGCATATATAAACTAGATGCAATAATACAATTTGAAAGTAGACAGGGCATGAATTAGCAGTGCTCTTCCAAAGATATTTCTGAAATGGCACACAGAAATACTGAGAGCAGATGTTAGATTGCTTTTAGAGGACAAAAATGGGTCAGACCTTATAGCAGAGTTTTTAACCACCGTGTGGTCTCTGTTGTCCTATATTTCTCAGGGTGAGAGCGGGGAACACTAACATTCCTGCTCCAGGTGTCCCAAACCCCTGGAACCGAGGCAGCGCTGGTGTATTTGAGAGGAAGGTCTGCCTCTCCGTCTGTCATCTTCAAAAAAATAAACTATCTCCACATCTGAATCAGGAAAAAGTAGAACGGTCAGCCCAGATGTCACTGTCCTAAGAATGAGAGTTTGGGGAGCAAACAGATGATCCCAGGAAGCGTGGGATGAAGCCCAAGCAGCTGCGAGTGCCCTGGTTGTGGTGTTACCTTGTGGCCAGGGGCTGGAAGGTGAGGAGGAAGACCCACGAGAGCTGTTTGACACTAGGGATGGAGCACAGAGCTGGCAGCTGGGGCAGGAACCATGCTGGGGCTAGAAAGCAGGGACCAAGTGGCAGGTTGAGCCTGCAGCCTGGGCAGGGCTGACCTTGGCTGAGGTGGAACGGATGGATAGCCACGAGGCACCGGCAGGACCTCCCTGACAGACAGACCAGCCTGAAACATGAGGCCTCCGGAGGAGAGCCAGATCATTTGCCATCACCTTGTCAGTGTCCTGGGATGACCCAGACACTGAACCACTTCAGGCTGAGTTGATGGCTGGAGAACCTGTAGTTCCTGGGACAAAAAGCTTACCATCACCTTCATCTGTTCAAATTTGCTAGCAGAAAGCTAAGTTCTGTGGTGGGGGTTTTTTGTGGTGTGGGTTTTTTTTTTTTTTGTTTGTTTGTTTGTTTTAAAGGTTTGCTCTTTTTTTCAAGTAGTAATTTCCTATTACAGAGTGTCTTCCTGAAGAACTGCCTTCAAGTCATCTGACGCTTGTTGGAAAGCGGGGCTTCCCTGGGTAGCAGTGGTTAAAAGACGCGGTCATGTTCTCTGTGTATTGCCAAGGTCTGCACTGCTCTGTGCTGGCTGCAGGCAGCAGCAAGTCAGCCTGTGGATGTAGTAGCAGGAGAGTTATAGGAGAGGGAAAAAGGAAGCACAGGCAGTGTATCTGTGATTCCTGCTAACAAGTCCCCAGGACAGCAGAAAGCAGGCAGTGACACTTTAACTCTGCTGAAGACACCAGCAAAAGTCCCCCTGTCTCCCCACACAGCCCAGGCTTTGGCTCCAGCACCCCTGTCACAAAAAGCAACAAGGACAGGAGCGCTGTGCTTCACAGGCATGGCAGAAATCCCAGATATGGTCTAGGAGAGAGGCTACCCATCTCCCTGAGTGCCTGCGATGCCGGGACGGGGCTGCGGGAATGGCCGGACCTGGCAGGGTTCCCCCAGGCGCTGGGGGTCACAGCCCGATGGCTCGCGGCAGCGCTGTATGCTAACAAGGACGAACCTCGGGGACCAGCATCTCCAGAGCAACGAGGAAGACAATAGCAGGAACGTTCCCTGGCCCCGACCAAGTAGACTGGAAGTCAAAACAGGCTATCACACCCAAAATCATGTCAGGAAATTTGTTAGTGCCAGTGGAAACCTTACTGAGTTTCATCCTTTGAATATATGGACCTAAAATATCTTAGCAAGATAGCAGTCAGAAAAATGCCAAAAAATGGCCAAAAGCTTACCAAAGCAGTCAGCAATGCAAAATAATTCAGCCATTCAAAACCATTCCTTTTTCACATCAGCCCTTGATTAATAGGTGCTTAAATTAAGTTTGTTTGTTTGTTTGTTTGTTTGTTCTTCTGGCATTAGCTGTTTCACTTTGAAAGAACACAAGCTCCTCAAAAGATAAATGGAGGTGACACACAGCAAATGTTCACCCAGCTTCTGCTTTTTTTGAAAGGCTTAGATGACTTCTGGGTTTCAACCTGCCCAAGATGTGAAACAAGAACTTTGTGGGTGCACAAGGTGGCAACAGGCTCGCAGCTATGCTGGACCCCAGTGAGATCACTGGCATAACTGGGCTTTGGTGACTGATAATGAAGCAGGTGGGAGGGTCTAGGTCTTCCCCTTTTTCTAAAACACCATCCCAGGGAGGTGACACCAGGTTCTGAGGGCTCTGGTGGAACAAAGGTTGGATGTGCTGCCCATGTCTGTGAGAGGAACAGAAATTAAACTTCATGAACTTGAACAAAAGACTAATCTCTGTGAGGGGAGAGGGGAGGGAAAGAGAGAGGAACTGCAGACAATTAGTACTCTACAGGCTCTCACAGAGTCATTAATGAGGGATAATATCCAATTAAGGAGGAGGATGGGAAATCTGGGGAATGCCTGTACGTATTCCAGTAAATTGCTCATGGCTCCTCCCTATTCTCCTTCCCAACTTTGCTGATTCTCTAAACAGGAAAGAAATGTTCAAGTGAAATATAGTTCATGGAAATATTAGGAGCCCACAGGTAGGTGGCTTGCTGCCCAGATGTCCTGGGAGCATGTCCCCATTCACATGCCTCATCAGAGATGCACACATTGAAGGGTGCACGAGAGGGAGCCTAAAAGGTTCTGGCAGTGATTTAACTCAATTAAAGTATGTGGGAGGGTTCAGCTTCACATCATGAAGCAAACACAGGATGAGTAACTGATATAAAACTGAAAGGCACTTCACTTGTGTCTTTTGTCTTTAGGATGGCAGGAGGGGGATAACATTCCTGCACTGACAGGGTAAGGCTGGAGTTGGGCATACTCTTGTAAAACATTATGGATTTTTTTGTTGTCAAAAAGGTCATCAACAGCTTGGAAATGCAGATTTCCTTCCAGCAGGAAGTATTTTTTTTTTTTAAACTTTCTACCCATCTCAGCATTTCTTTAAAAGGAACTGTTAGTCCTGTTGATGTGACCTAAATCAGCAATGTCCTGCATAAGAAAGAAAATAACTCACAGTCCCCAGTGCCTCAGAAACACTTGTCTGGATTGACAGAGTGAGAGTCTGTTTCCAGAGAGTCTCCTATAAAAATAGCTGGTAGTAGTTTTCAGAAGTTTGAATTGTCTGGGTTTGGGGTTATTTTTTATTGTTTTTGTTTTGTTTGTTTGATTGGTTTTTGTTTTGGTTTGGTTTTTGTTTGTTTGGTCTTTGCTTTGTTTTTTGTTTGTTTGATTTTTTGGGAGGGGGGAGGGCAGAGGAATATGGGATTTTTGAATAATTTTGTTTTTAAGGCAAAACCCTCAAGACATTGATTGTGTCAGAGGTGTTGTTTTTAATTTAGCACCTCCCTTAAAGTGATTCCCAAAGTAGTTTTGAGAGTAAAGCTTAATTTGATTAAGTCTTTGCACATGCTGAATAGGGTGAGAGCTGGAAGACTCCTCAGACTTTTCCAGACCTTTCGAGCTTTTCTGAAAACCAGTAAGTTGCTTCTCTCCTTAGCGTTACTGTAAGGAACAGAGACCTTTACACGTCTGCATTTACAGATGGGTTCTGAACAGCATAAGCACAGTGTTCTCAGTGCTCTGAAGAACGGGACTTCACTTGCTCTTGCCATTACTCCTTTTCTCCATAAGTATATGTTTTTTTAATATATATATGTATGTATATATACACTTAATTCCTCTCAGCCCCAGTGTTGTACAGCCAGTGGCTATTGCATCAGTGAATATTACAGATCCCATTTTTCCCAGGGCAGGGAAGGGCCCTTAGCGTGCACAAAGGCACAATGCAAGGAAGATTAATATCAGCTTCTGCTTTGCCATTCCAAGCCCCTGCTAACTGTAAATAATATTTTAGCAAAGATCTTGATGCATCATGATCTATTGTGTTGCAGCGATGATGCTGCTTGTTATGTCTTTAGCAGTGATTTATCATCCTCTGCAATGACACAAATCACGGATGGCTCATGACACTCCAGGATGTATGATCTCTTAGTGGTGGCAGTGATGAATTCTGCACTTAGATCATAACATTTTGAAACCTGGGATGTGGGGCTGATCCTTTGCTTTTTACTTCTAAAAGGTACCTAGCAATAAACCCTCTCTTTGTTACCAGTACATCAAGTATCTCGTCTCCCCTTTTCATGACATCTTGGTATGGTTAATTTTGGCTAAGCCTCTAAGGGTTATCAGGCAACTCCAGATTACTCATTCCTTTTGCTTTTCCCCTACTACCTCCTAACCTTTAATGTCCTCCTCCTGCATTCTGGTCCCAGGGACATATTTTGAAATTCTGCTGCATGTATAATGAGTATAAAATGTTCCTCTAGGAGCTGGAGCAAGCTCAGATGTTTGGGTACAGTAGGCCCATTCCGACACAACAAGCCTACGCTCAAGCTGTGATCCCAACAGAGAAGAAAGCGTTTCAGGTCTGAGCTGCTCTCATCCAGTGAGCTATTGCCATATCAGCTCCGCTCTGAGGAAGTGGAAGTACTTGCTTTTATTTATTTTTATCCTGTGGCATCAAAACGCCCCTGGTAAGAGAGGACAGAATGGGGAGGGGGGTGATGAAGGTTCCCACTCTTCGCTGCTGGGTCCCTGCTGCTGAGACAAAGTGCATTTCTTTTAGGCAACATGTAGATTATTGTGAGAATACAGGTTTTCTGGTTGACAAAATAGACATGAAAGTCAAAGGCACTTAAAAAAAAAAAAGACAGAGAGAGAAGAAGGGAAAAAAAAAGAAAATTACAGATGACACAAGGCCAAATGCTGCCCTTGGTGATGAGCACCTTGAGCACCTGATGAGCCGCTCTGGCTGTAGTCGAGGGGCCCTGCAGGCTTTACCTTGGACACAGCTGGAAACCTGGGGCCAAGGGCTCACTCTAACAGCCAAAGCTCACCCCTGGGCTCACACTGAAGTGAAGGGCCCCCTCCTGTCCCCAGCTTCTGGTGCTCCTCATCCTAGAAGCGACAGAGAAATCAGCCACCCCTTCCTCACTGCCCCCACCCCAGGGAGAACTTGGGCAGGCAGCTGGTCAAACGAAGAGCCAGGACTATAAGGCAGCGACGGTGTCCTGCAGCCAGAGAGCTGCCGGAGCTCTAAGCCCGCTGTTCTTTGTGGGGTGCAGGCTGCACAGTGGGGCTGTGTGCGCTCCCGGCACTCTGGTACCCAGGGAGGAGCGGGAGCAGGTGATGGCATCTGCTTTGAGGGCTACAGGAAACTCAGGCAGGGCGCCCGAGGCGCCCCGTCCCCCTCGGCTTCATTCTCAAAGCCTGGAGGCTCCAAGATGGCTCGTCACCACTGGATGGAGCAAAAGAGGTGGGCGAAGACAGCCGAGGAAGCCTCCCGGGATGCTGGCTGGCTGGCTGCCTGTCCTGGCCCCGGCCCCGGCGCGGCTTCCAGGGAAGCTGTTAATAACTCAGAGCCTGCTTTCCCCTCTGCTCGCGGGGACGGGGCCCCTCGGGGTGCTCCCCGCCGCTCGCTGCCCAGCCTGCTGGCTCGCCAGCCCCCCTCTGCCACAGCTGCTGCCTCCGGCCGCCAGCTCTCCAGGTGCTCCACCGGCTGGAGACACCCCAATGGCCAAGAAGTCCTCGGCCGAGGGACCCGCAGCGGCACCCGGCACACTTGCTGTGCCGAAGCAGCAGACTGTCTCAGGGAGGGCTGGGCATCGGCTCCAGGAGCTGTGCGGCCCTCCTTGCAACCTCTTTCCGGCTGCAAGAGTCGGAAAGGGTGTTCCCTGAGCCCCAGGCCACCGTTCAGCACAACAGCAGGGCTCTCCATGCGAGCCCCACGTCGTAGTTGAGGCAGCAGGAGGAGCACAGGGCGTCTTGTCCTGAAGGCCACTCTCTCACTGTGCAGCCTCAGCACCCTCAGGGAGAAAATTTCCTATTATTTCAGTGTAGTGCTGGAGCCTGGGGAGGTGAACCCCACTCTCCAAAATGGGAAGGGGGGAGATCTTGCAGGCAGCAGCAAGGGTACAGAAGGGAGCAGAAGATAGGTGCACCTCCCCAAAGTGACGTCTGCTCAGGTCTGCCCACAGGATTTTGGTGCTTGCGTCTAGCCCATCTTTGCCAGACAAGACCAGTCTGATTTCTTCAAAGCTGTAACATGGTCAGACTCAACAGCATTTTGTTGATACAGTGTATTGGTATCAAATCTCAGAGAACTGATATTTTTCCCTGTTTCTTCCATCAAAGAAGTCCTAAGCTGGTCTATTAATGTAAGAACTCATAACTCGTTTCACAGGAGAATAGGGCCCTATTTAAGGCAGGAGTGTTTTTTTTTTGTTTGTTTTTTTTTTGTTTGTTTTTGTTTTTTTTTTTGTAAAACTTAGGAAAACAAGAACTGTAATTATCAGCCTTAAACAGCCAAGCATCATGGAAAATTTTACCTCAAATGGTGAATGTTCAGCCAAGTTAGAATATAACAAAGGACGAATTTATAATAGAAAATCTCCGGCAATGCTGTTTACAATCTTTGGTACTCATTAGTGCCTGTGTTTTCAGTAATGCTGTAATTCATTCTATAATATGATACTATGATATGATACTGTTTCAGCAGGCAGTAGCCATCCCCTAGGAAGAAAGTTACATTGAACAAAAAACAAATCTATTGAAATATATACTTTTTAGGCCATATACTCTGGAGTGGGCAGGTATAAAAATACATAGCATCCTTTCAAACCAAAATCTCCCTTATTATTGATCTTAAATATCCAAGTCCAGAAAGGGAAACATCTCCCAGTGGCTTGCAAAGGTGAGAGAAACCACTTGAGATACAACTTGTCATGGTATTACATTTCTTCGGTTCCCAGTGTACAAACATGGTTGTCAGTGAAATTTTTAACTACTGGGATTTTTCACATACAATAAATTTATCACATATAGTGGTCTGTAAATAGAAAAGTATTTGAAAATTAGATGGATGCACCAAGAACAACCTTATATCCTTTAGCATGTAACACTTTACAGTATATTTCTCACTATTGTATATTCTTTCTTTACAATAAACATATTTCCATACCACATATTTCAGCAAGTATTTTTAACTTAATCTGTTGAAAATGTTGTAAGGATTACATCTAGTGAGGTTATTGAATGTGTTTATTGAAAGTATGAATAATTGTATTTGATAAAACATTAAAATTAGTTAGTGTTAACCAGACAAGACAAGAATTAAAACAGAAAATCTAAAAGTGATATGATTCAGGTAAAGAAAATGAAATGTCTTCCTAAGCCAAAACAATTGCAATAAAATAATTACAATAAAAATACTAATGAAAACTAAGGCATATAAAAGCTGGGGAGATAGAATGGGATAGAAGTGAGCCAGTATTGCAGCAGCCAGAGTAGTTTTGTTAATGTGGAGGACTCATGTTTAATATCCAGTGTTCTCCCGTGCCCAGAAGAGATGTGAAGCTGCACCACAGCCCTGTTCAGGCAACACTGACGAGGGAAATGTGAAACCCTACAGGTTTCATTGAAGCTGAATTCACTTGTCCTCAGTGACTGCTCTATCCACTGTGCTGTTGAATGAAAGTGGGTTCCTTGTCCTTGATTTTATAGAAGCCTTCCCCTTTTTAACAGGTGCCTGAATCTTTTGACTATGCTAAAACAGCTAGCAATGAAAATGATGGGACTGGGTTGTCTACCATGTTCTGATGTACTTCTTTCAGCTGAAAGTCTCTGGCAAAAATGGCTTGAATTTGTAAATATGTTTGAGCTGCCCTGAAATCTAATTTATGGAAGCACCTGCTATTTTCCAAAATATGATATGATGATGATAAGAGTTATGATAACAGCTGTTATTGTTCAGGTAACTATGAGCATTTTCTTATTTCTTCTTGTACATAACTTTTTTACTGCTTCCTATTTCTTTACATACCTGCAACATATTATTTTACATATATTTTCCTATCTATTTTGTTTCCTCCTCTCCACTGCAACACTTGATGGTGCCCTCATGGCTTTATATATCCTCAGGTGCACAGCTACATGACCCATGACTTCTTTTTATATTGCCCGGGCCAAATCTTTCACAGTGTTACTCCGGTTTTTCTCAGGTGTAATGCCAATGAAATCAACTTGCATCAACAGACTTGTGCAACCATGGAAAAAGCAGAGCCCTTATCAGTATAATGCCTTGATGTATTTTTTCTTTCACAATGTCTTTCTCATCGCATATCTTTATTTACAGTTTCCTTTTTTTTTATTTCTCTGCACCTCATTTTTACAAACCTGACTTCTTTGCATCCATTAGCCATCACTGTGGTCTATCTGATTGAGACAGCTGTGCCGAGACAGGGGATTTTGAAATATTACTGTAAAAAACTGGAAGCTTTTTGCCACACTTGTATTCATTTTAGTGGTTATCACTGTAACAGTTAACAAAAGACACAAAGACATCCATACGCAAAACAGCATATGAAGATTTAATTTTTTTTTTTTTAAATGGCACATACATTTAAATAGCTCCTACTTTTCCCATTTGGCAAGGCCATTGTTGTGGCTAATGTATGTATTTCTGAAAACAATGATACATTTCCAATAGTATCTTCCACAATTTTTTTTCAATGAGCAATAAAGGAGGTTGAGGTGGGATGTGTTTTATCCCACCACATTATATCATTCCTCTTTTTCCTCTTTGTTGGATGGCAATCAGGAACCCTCATGCCAAGCTTGGGAAGCAACAGCATCTGGCTCCTTGGCAGATTCTGCAGGCGGTCTTGTTGCCAGCCTTTAAGCTGTGTCTGGGTCTGCTGCATGGTTTGGCTGCAGATGGGCTCTCTGGGTTGCCTTGTGCTTATGGGTGCCAGTTTTGGCTTACCTTTGATTCTGAGGACTTTACTCATTTTTATTCATTTGTGAATAAGGACCTATCTAAATGCTTCATGAAACCAATATCAGAGTGTACCGATATTTAAAATGAAAAGGGAAGGAGGCTGCCTCCCTTCCCCCTCCCCAGGATGAAACATTATAATAGCATCTGCAAATGGATCTGGATCTATCAGTATTTCCATTATAAATCAGAGGCTTAGAGCTTAGCCATGAATATTCCTCCCAGAATGAAATGCAATGCGGCCACTTGTATCAAAACAGCACCGAAGGTTTTTTTAGACTACCTAGGCATTCCCACACTTACTTTCCCTTCCTTCCGGGGGACCGTTTTGAAGACACGACAGCCTAACATCAAGGATACATTCAAAAACCTCTGTACGGCAGAAAGAAATGCTTCTTGCTGATGTTTCCGGATGCTGAGGTTCAATACAGTTTCAGAGCCACTTACAGGAACAGTGCCTAGGCCTGGAAGAAAAACTTTGAAATCAGAGACTTGGTGGACACTGAGGGAGCTGTGACTGTGAACAAAACCTTCTTGCCTGTCCCAACTGCAGAATCCAAAAGGCTGGGAGGGGTGCAGCAGGGAAGCACTGTACACTTCTCCTACTTCAGCACTTGCTATCAGCTCCGTGCTAGAGGTGTTGCTGGTGAGATCCGGTCTGGCCACCTTTTGGCCCAGATTTGGGAACCCAAACACCCCTCTGGCAGGAGCAGTCTCTCCTGGAGAGGATGGGGGGATTAGCAGGGTGTGGGAAGGCTGTGCTCCCTAATCGGAGGTGTCAGGCTGTTGTCAGGGGGGAGCCAAGTGCCTCTGCCCAGCCAGCGAGTGTGGATACCGCTCAGCACAGATGGCCAGGGGGGTCTGCCCAATTACCAAATTAAGCCTTCAAAACACGATATGACTCCTAGCATTTTGGAAGGAACCTTCCTGGACACCAGACTTCAGTGCCTGCGCCTCCACATGCACAGCCGGACCAGGGACGGCTGCTTTCAGTCATCTTGGGATGGGCGCCTTTAAGGCAGCTTGATTCATTTGGGGAGTAACATTTCTGCTGAGTCAGGGGATATGCAAAGACCAGGCATCCCAGAGAAGTGGGTGGGATGGGGTTGGAGGGAGCAGGGGAGTGTGAGGTGTTCGCTGGCCCCCTGTCAGGGTGTACATACGGTAATACAGGTGACGGTGCTTGGGGAACAGGGCATTTCTCCTGCCTGTGACTGGGCCCTCTCAGTAATGCCAGATACTGGGCAATGCTGGGTCACAGCTGTCTGTGCTGATTCCCAACATGACCCTGTTTCCCTGCTGAGTGCTTCTAAGAGAGCTCCGAGCAGCCAGCCAGGCACTGGGGACAATGCACAGCAAAACCTCTCCTAATTACAACAGGATCCACGGGCAGAAGTTCCAGAGCCGACAATGACAGAAAAAAAATTAGAGTAAAAAAACCCAGCAACACTTTTTCAAAAGGCTGTTTCTACTTTTCTCTTTGCTATACGCAATGTAAAATACCAGTGCACAAAAAATTTTATGCCTATGAATATATGCTGAAGGACTCATGTCAGTGACACAGTGTTACATGAAATCCAGCTAAACATAACGCAGCATTCAAAGCAGCAGCGTTTCTGGTGTCCCTTGCTTCTGTTTTTAAACCTGTTTTTTCCTTTCCATATTGCCCTGCAGTCTATAGGCAGTCCCTGCACATGATTTATAGCAATCTTTCTTGTGAAGTCTTTTACAAGATTCATCTCTTCACAATCCTTTGTCACAATCTTTCTTACGATCTTATGTTCTTGCAGTCTTTCTTAAATGCATCGAGGCAGAATGTAAAAAAGTTAAACCACAACAAAATTGTTACAGATTCTCTTTCGCAGGTTATTTGAGGAAGGGAAGCAATTCACCTTAAAATGAGTGATGGTCTTGGTCTGGTGGAGGGCTTAAGCATCTGTGCAGTTCCAAGTATGAGAGGAAGCTACCTGCATTTGACGAAATTACTTGCCGTTTAAATTAAAGCGCTTAATAAGTTTGAAATGTCAGGTCTCATTTTTACATGTAGGTCAGAACCTTGTCTGAAGTTAATTTCTTTTTTTGGCTGCTGAGAGCATACGTTACAGATCAAAATTATAACCAAGTAATCGGTTAGCCTCCTTAATGTGAACCTCTCCCCTCTCCTGCATGAGTAGTAACAGAATTCATAAGGAAATCACACACTAACATTAAAAATAAAAGCGAATATTATCTCAAAGAAAGACTCCAACATGACCAAAGACTGAGGATCCAAATAACAGAGCAGGTTAAGTGCTGAAAAACAGGCCTGGTGAATATTTGTTTAAATGCCATTTGAATTCTCATTCCATGCTGTGTCTTCTGGATACTTCCTTAAAGAAGTGAGGATTGACTATTGTTGGAGTGGTTGGTTACTCTTTGTAATGTCCTTCTTCACATAAAAAACATGGATGTTTATGAGTTTGTGGTATTTCCTTGTTTACTGTTCTCTTTGACAAGTTTCACCTACCCGGAGAGAAACAGAAAGGGTACTGTGTGGTTTAGGTGATCAACTCAATAGTATGAGGGGTGAATGGCAAATAAGAAACTGTCAACTCAAACAGCTCATAAATAAGGCACAAGATGAAAATCATGAGTCTGAACCATTGACAGCCAAAAGTAAAAATATACCAATAACTTCACGAATATGCTCAATGCAGTCCCAGCTGGTCCATCAGTCATTCACCAACAGAAGTGCTACAGCCATGGCAAATAATATCTAAACAATAGTATTACTATTGCTAGCCCTGTTGTGCATGACTGCTGTCTGAACAGAGGAGGGTCAGGCAGGGATGTCCTGTCCTAAGTTTAGAACATGTCAGAGATGCTCCACAGAGATGCCTACTAGATCACACTGCACATCCAGAGCCACCTCTCCCATCTCAGGTCACTGTTACACAAGTGAAAAAGTACAGGATTCAGTTATTGCTGCTGGTGGCTTGTTGTGGATGTAGGCACAATGGTTGAGCAAGGCATCTTTATTGCTGTCTCACTGTCCAGTTTCTAGTGGGCCAAAGAGCACAGTACAAAAGCTGTCATCCCACTTGGCTCTCATTGCTCTCATTTTTGGCACTAACAGCTGAGGCTAAGGACTGAATGAACACAGGAGATGAATTCTGCTTTGAAAGCTTGCAGATCAGGGCTGAGGCATGTTGGAAGAGCAATGTGAGATGCCTGCACATCTTTTTCCTGCGTTGTCTTATTCTCTAGGTAAACAAGGAAAGATCCTCTAGGACTGTGGGTTCTTCTAACAATTTTGGTATTCTTGATAATGGTTTGAGGAGGTGGTAAGGTGTAAAAACCATTGTGAAGGAAGAGGAACTTCTAGAGCAGACTGGTCTTGAGGCTAAAAGCATCCCTTTGATTTCTTGTCCACAGGTAGCTTTTTTAGTGGAGGGGAGATTTGGAGAAAGCCCATGTCAGATATTTTATTCATTCTTTTGTTTGATTTGCAAGCTGTCTTTTGCCCTGCTTTGAACAGTTGTCATCCATAGGGTGTTTAACCCCCTCCTTATATTTATAGTTGGACCTACCTTTTTAATTGCCTTCCGTGGTGTTTTACCTGCAAACTTAAGGCTCTTGCCATTTGCCAAGACACATCCTCAACTCCTCACTGGGCAACGATGCACTCACTCATGAGCAGCATCTGCTCCTTTATGTGCCTGGAACAAGCAAAACTTGGAAAGTGGGAAGAGCCATGTAGTGCAGCCCGATGTATGCAGAACTGGGGTATTTGCTGCACAGCAAGCCAGCCATGTGTGTGTTGGCCCCGCAAAGTGGCAGAAGCCCTGCGTGCCTCCTGTGCCTCCCCATTTCACTCTAATCCGCAGCTAGGGCAAGGCAGCCCAGCATGCTTCGAATCTCTGCTGGGCCTGGGTTCCTGAAGCAGAGGAACCACCAGACAAGAGCACAAGTAAAACAATTGGAGTAAGGTGTCTTCAGGTTTCAATAGTTTATTTGGGGTTTCTGTTGTTTTCCTCTTTTCTACTGGGTGAACTGTCTCTTGTTTTTGTTTTCCATGGGGTTAACAAACATTTTGCTTTTACAACTCAAGCTCTGACCAGTCACTGAGCTGCATACAGACTTTGCTTTGCTTTTGACATGCATATTAAACAAGAATTCAGAAATAAAAGAGATATTATTAACGTTTGGACTTTTTGATTTTGGAGTCAATGGGAGCTTTGTTCTCCATTCCTGTCAGAGAAGAGAGAGCAGACTGCCTGCTGTTAACATTGTAACCCCGTGAGTTTGCTCTTGAACCAGGTACGTGCCGCCCATCTGACCTCTTCCATAGCCCTGCTTTCAGTTCCTGGCAAGAAAAACCTTTCTGTTAGGTTCCACAGCAGCAGGATAAGATCCTGGATGTTTAAATCCTCAATACTTTCTGTTATTTCCTGACAATACCCAATTCACTGGTCCAAGATTTGAATACAGATCTTCCTCGCACCATTTCACAAAAGGCTTGGATCCCAAGAATAGAAGAAACCACTGCAATACAACAAGGACATATAAATATGAATGTCAAACTGCCCCATCAATGAAACACTTTAAAATGCAGGGAGTGCCATGGTGCAGTGGGCCACAGCAACACAATGAAATGATAATGAGGACAAGCGGAGATGAAGACCACCCACCAGTAGTTTTATGACTGTGACTTGGAACGACAGTTCTCAGCGGGGCCATTGCGACTGGACGCCATTGTCATTTCTAGCACATGCTAAAGTAGCAATTGTGCAGAGACATTTCAACAGTTGCCTCTGACAAACAGCAGCCAGACTATTTATGAACAACCCCCCAACCCCATTCTTATGTGTTTGGCTGCATCTGTAGGTAGGAGAGAGTGGAAGACTGCTACTTTGTTCTGACAGGTTTTCCCATAGTCACTGTCTGCTACTCCTTGCATATGCTTAATTTTCTGAGGATTTACGCTGGGTTTACGCTGGTCCCTTCCTAGACAGAGTTAATCTTCTCTTACACAAGCTTCTACCCCACTTACACTGTAGTGGGCTAGTAGTCTCCTTCATGTTCCATTGTGTTTATCCTCCTTTCCTTAAAAAAACCCAATATTTAGAATTAGGGTGTCAGAGCAAACTTTTCTAGGGCTTGGCTGTGCACTTGGAACAAAACTTGGGGTTTTGAAGAATGAAGAAGATGATGTAAACATGAGGCATGAATATGTTCCTGGTATGTTGGTTCACTCTGACAGGGAGGTGCATGTGCTGGATCAGAGCACCTCCCAGGTGTCCTGGCTTAGGTTTCTGCCTCTTCATCCCCAAATGCTGCCACTCATTTTCTTGGCAACTCTCACCAACACCTCACCTCCAGCGCAGGGCACAGGGAGTGCAAACAGGGTGTAGGAGAATTTTCTCCCACCCAACTTCCATGCCAGAAACAATTTGGCTCAAGAATTGGGTAAGCAACAAGTTTTCAAAACAATGATCCAAATGCAAATCTTTTCTGTTTTGTAACCCTGATAGAAAATTACCAAATCACATTCAAAAAATGCAGCCTTTTAGGTTTGTTCACTGTTTCATAAATATCTGCAGATTTCACAGCACTGTACCAGCTTGCCTTTAAGGCTTTATTGTATTAAGAAAGTCATCCGAAAAGCAGTTGATAACTAATATATTCTTAATCTGTCACTCTTCAGATCCTGTCATAAAATGTGTAACTGAGAGAAGCTGTTCACATTAACGTGCCACCATATCAGGTCATCACTCCCAAAGCTTTCATCAGAGGATGTCGCTGAAAGGTGCCATCTTCACAGCCAAGATATGCCTAATTTATCCATTAGGCATTCCTTCAGTAGTCAATTAAAGTGAGCATGATTATTTTTTGTAACTGTCTATGTTTTACCAAGAAGACAGCTATAGCATGGCTCAGAAAATAAGCACTCATGTTATTCTCCGTGGCCTGTGCAGAAAAAAATATGGCTAATTGGCATGCACATGATGGTAGAGGAAGCTGACTCAGAGTAAGCTGATGGTGTTTCTGGATGGTCAGATTTAAGGGACTGCAGGAGCACTCACAGGTCTCCAGCGTGGACAGAGAACACTGCATGTGTGGGTGTTGCTCTAGGTGTTGTATAACCCCCTTTAAGAAAAAAAAAAAAAGGGAGTAAGGTATTCATCCCTGAAAGACAGGATGAAAACCAGGAGCTTGAGAGGGAGAAGGAGGGGAAGAGTGATCCAGAGCAAACAGAGGTACATAGCTGAAGGCACAAGGAGACAGGCACAGTATGTGGAGGGCATTGCACATTCAGGTCTGCTTTTATCTTACCAAAGCTTTGGGAGGAGGCCTGAGACACCTCCCTGAGACATACCTTAGGTAACCTATGAAGGCAATGGACAGATAGATTGGAAGGCAGCAATTTAATAAGACAGTTCAATAAGCCTTGGATAAGAGTGTCTCCTGGAACCATCTATCTGTCCTGCACTGTCACAAATGCACAGATATGGAGCAGGCAGCTAACTTCCTCGACTCAGGAAGTTTCTTATCAAAATCTTCATGAGACGAACAATCACAAAATATCTAGTGGAAGCTGAGTGGAACAGGAGCTCCTGGATCATATCATAGGCAGGTGATGATGGTGGCTCTGTGGGAGAGGCATCCTCTGCCTCTGTTACTCTACTGTATAGCTCCTGTGCTGGACCAATAGCTCAGGGCTGGCAGCAGAGCTCTTGAGCCAGAGGACTGTCTGTGAAATCCAGACTTCTGTTTCTGTAAGTAAGAGAACCAGCAAGGCCTGCACCGTGAAGTTATGAAGACCGACTGCATCCAACCCAATCCCATGCCATTGCAGAGCTAAGGGGTCCCTGGACAGCAAGTATTGTCTTCTGCTTGGGCACTTCATTCTTATCTCAGCTTTCCAAGGCACAAGGTAGGGAGGCAGTGTCCACTGCTTCTCTGCCATGAACAGGGTTTTTAGACACTGGGTGGGAAACTCAGCCTTTCTGTGCAACACAGTTTTCCAGCTATAAAACCAGTGATTCTATAAGGGCTGTAGAAGTGATTGAGAATAGTGCAGGGAGCTGGAATTTTCCCTTCCTCTTTGTCCTTGAAATCACCACTCCTTGCACCATCCTATGATGTCTCTGAAGTTTTAGTCAATGAGTACTTTGGTTTGCAGTGGAAATATGCAGGTAAATAGCAGTCATCTTTCATACCTCATGGGATATTTGCTGTTGTGTAGAAAGAAGAAGAGTCACCTCACAGAAAGTTCAGTGGAATATGCCTGTCAATGGCATTGACAATAGCCTGGTGTGAATCCTCAGACTGATGTTTTCAGGTCTCAGAGCCTACGCTTCCCTGTCTATCTGATTACTTAAAAGTTCATCTATGGTGCTAGCCTAAGTGAGATCACAGAAACCCGCAAATGTGCACCAAGACACCCAGCAAGATCTCCTGGTGAGGCCTGTCAGGTGTCATCATCTGACAGATTTCCCAGCTGAGGCACATGTTGGTGAAGTGGCATGTCCAACAGCGTGCAGAAAAATTTCAGGTAGAACTGAGAAAGGAACTAAGTAACTTCGGCTTGAAGTTCCTTGCCATAACCCTCACTCCTCCTTACCCTTCATCCTTCCTCCTCCCTGAATCCCCATTCTTTTTAATGCCTCAACATATAGATTAAGTAGGTCTTATGAAGAAGAGGACACATGATTGGAAAACGCTGTATGTTTAAATTCAGCATAGCTGTGAAAACAGAGAACAAGAAATGGGATTACAAACAGTCAAACAAGTTCACACATGTTAGTTATGTCCAAAGAGAGTTGCTCTCTTTTGTTACGGTGTGCTCCACTCATCTGTGCAGCTGTGCATCTGGCCTTTTGTTTCTCTACCTATTCTCATAGGTGACTGTTGTAATGAGGAATGACAGAGACGAGGAGCTGACAAGCAGAAACCGCCCGAATCGGGTGAAGCGTGGGACTCACATGAATAAGGCACTTGAAGCAAGGGAATCTGGAAAAGATATTCAAATATATACGAATACATAAATATTATGAGCAACACTTATCATTATGTCAGCTTTGCTTTCCAGCAGACCTCTGTACGCATTCAGCCTCACCCTCTAGCAAATCTCTCCTGTTTATTCTGCGTGCGTCCAGATACCATGGAGGAGACTACACAGTCACCTCTGTTCAAGCACCTGGTCACCAACGTTTAGCTGATCCCTCGTCTGGATTGTGTTGAGCTTCCCCGTGTTCAGTGCGGCTTGTTCACTGTGCCAAACATAGATCAAGTCACCTAGTGCAGTATTGTTCAAACTCTGCGTCTGATCTCTAAATGGTGGGTTTGATACTTTGTAGGGGAGAATGGAGCCTGGCTGCCAAGAAATGTTTATTTTTGTGTTCTTGCCTAATCATTGTCACAGATGATTCAGCAAGAGCAGAACTGCCACTCTGCCTGAAAAAAAAAAAATAAAAATCTGCTGGGGCTTGTTCTTGTTCAGTTTGGAGTAGAAATGAACAAAAACGTATAAAAAGCCATCCTTGTGTTTCCAAAGGGTAATTTTCTGCATTTTTAGGGAGGAATGTTGGGCTAAAATTGGTGAAACTGCATAGGTAGAAACATTATTAGCAAAATTAATAGCTTATGTAAACCAGGAATAATGTTTTGTGAGGGATATTTTGCTGTCTGCAAAAACAAAGAGACCTAACAGGTACTTGCAATTCCACATCTTGATGTTATTTAGCCAATTTTCTCCCGCTACGAGGAGGTCAACAGTCATGTACCTTCTGTGTTGGACACTGTCAGGCCTTGTTTACTGTCATTAGAAGGTCCCAGGAGAAAGCTGGTGAGGTTTTGGCTCTTTGTGGCAGAGAAGAGAGCTACAGCTGCAGAACAGTTGTTGTCATAACACCTATTCATCATTATCCCTCCCATCATGAATCACCTCCTGATAACCAACCCCTATTTGTTTACATTCATCACATCTATAAAACATGCGCTTGCTTCCAGGAACCACATCTCTACCTGGGAAAACTCTGGCCGGTTTTGTGCCAGTATTTCTTCCTCAAACCCAGAAAATTCTCGAAATCTCTCTCTGCTGAGAGAACAGGGACAGCTTTTCAAATGTTTTGTTCACTTCCACTTAAAATTCAAACGGAGTATCTAAATTAGGAATGCTGCTACATTCCAGCTCAGAAAGCTGCAGTGCTCTGTTACAAAGAGGGGCTCCGTCTCCTCCTCATCATCCAGAACCCCGTCTTTCTGGATCGTCTGCTCCATTCGACTAGGTGGAAAGCTCGGTAGGGGGCCCATGTTGTACCCTTCCTTCTGTGTCTGGTACAGCATGGAGCACCATGTCAGCGATGCACTAATACACAAGAATAATCAGCTCATCAAATCAGCTTCATTAGTTGGAGCTCGAGAGCACAGCTCTGCTGCCCAGCCCTGCAGACACACAGCCTGCCTCACCATTCCATCTGCTGCAGCCGAGCAGGAGGGGTCTGCCCATTCGGCTGTTCACGCAGAAGTGCAAAAGCCCGGGACGCTGGGGGTACTTCGAGCATGTGCCATGTTCCTGCCTGACACATGTCACCGGGGGACTGCTGCTCCTCCCCTGTCTCTCGTATGTAAGACCAAATCCAACCCCAGAGGGCCAGTGATGAAGCTGCGAAAGTGAGGTTTTCGGCCACTAACGATTTTCCTGGGTTTTGCAGGGAGGGGAGTGGGGTCTGGTCCAAAAGATCTGCCTCTCATCCTTATTGCAACGCAGACTCCTGGAGGTTACCCCACACTGCTGGTGGGTGGCTGGGCAGTGGGGACCCTCTCTGGGAGAGAGGAGAGGTCGCAATGCAGAGGTTGCTGGAAGATGGCTCACCCCCACAGCAGGCTCGGGGCTCTGTATTTCGATAGCAGGGGAGCGGGACACCAGCAGGTCACGAGTTTCACAGATTTGTTCACTGCTTGGAATTTCTGAGTGAGAGTATTTATGGACGGCTCTGGAGTTATTTTTATGGGAATGGCTCTGTAACTAAGCATTTCAGAAAAAAATCAGGCCACCATGTAGATGAAAAGGCAGGTGGAGAGGGCTTCACTTGAGTGTATTCAGCTTGGAAAGGGATGGGTATAAGCACCTAGCAGCCGCTTGCTATGAAAACCCCTAGGGCTGGTTATCTTCACAAATGTGCTTCTTCAAACAATGATGAATAATAAACACATGTATAAATCTCTCAGTCTTTGGTATTGCCAAGGGTCTGTGCATAAGTATCTGTTGCTTACACTGAAGTTCTCTCTCTTTCTCTCTGTGTATTTTTAGCATGGATGGAGATATAGTCTCAGAAAATGTAATGACATGTGACATGCAGGATTTGTATGTATCTAGGCAGTATGGGAATGTACCATGTAGGAGGAGATGTAACATACTGCTTGGCTTCTAATACCCATTACTTAAGCACAATAAGGCGCATTATGGAAGCAGATAAGGGGGCTCCCCATTGCGCCTAAGCATTAGAAGACATATGTTTATCCCATACCCATATTCTCTCTTTACTTTGTGTTATTACGTTTAAGTCATATTGCAATATTGACTGAAGATTTACACTGGCTTGTCAGAAATGCTCTAGGCATTCACCTTTAGAAGATGATCAGTTTTCACAAGAAAGCAATGATCAACTTGATCCCGCCTCCACATGCCATTAACAAATATCTGCTAATGAGTCCAGTTGGATACCGATTTAATGCTATGGCAAATCATCTAATGTTCAGGAGAATTTTTAAGAGAGTCAAAAGGCAATGTTCTGTCCTGGAGTTACCTTTGTAACTCTAACAAGATGAGACAGTGAAGTTTTGCCCTGTAAGTGGTTTTAACAAAATGCTTTTTTCCAAAAAATAGCATGTTTAAGGAAGCATTAAATGTCCACAGTATCTCTGCCACTGAGAGGAAGTGTCTCAAACAGAAGGGATCAGCCTCATCCCTTTCTCGTTTTCACATTGCAACCTAGTTTAACAGGAGCTGTAGCCTGCAAATGGATACAGAAGAGGTCTGGTAAAGGATCTTAATATCGTAGTTCAAGCAAAACTGCCTATTTTCCTAACCGAGGTTTGAATTGCATTGTAAAGATAGACACTGGAACGGTTGACAGCTTTAACAAGAAAACTGTGACTGCAATCCTAGTGCAAACCATACATCTTGTGAGATCAAGTGGAATGCTCTGTACAGATGCCAAAAAGAGATGAATGTTTAAAGCCTGGCTTTTTTTTTTTTTTTTTATTAGTAGTTAATGGTATATATTTAGCACTGAAAAGATCATTTGACAGCACATCAGTCTTGCCAGATATACAAGTAAAAGGAAACTCAAAAAACTCACATTTGTGTGGGGTCTTTTTTTGTCTGAAATTTTAGAAGGAAACAACTTACCGGCTTGAACTCTGCTGAACTAGACGGAAGGGCTGCCACTGATTTCCATGGACTTTAGATCAACCATAAGGAGGGGAAGCAGAATGCATGCTAGGATGTTTCCTTGGTTATTTGCCTGTCCTTTTAAATGCTATATGTGACATTTTAAAGTTCAGGTGTTAAAAAAGGAATGATAGCTTCATGAAGGGTTTGTCAGTGAACTGCAGAGTTTAGAAGGCTGTTAAAAATATGAATATAAATGTCTCTGTGCATACACACTACAGGGACAGAATTTAATTTAGCTGGAGCTGGTGGTACCTGACACTTTCTGCTTTAAGAGCCTGTTTTCAGTTTTCTATAACTTTGCCAAGTTTTAACCATTCAGTGTCTACCTCACACTGAATATTTTGCATCTCTTGATTCCACCAGCAAGGTGATGAAAAGCTACCCAGTATCGCAGAACGGAGAAGGCAATTGGGGATCTGGCCACACAGGAGAGGGAGTAAGTGACAGTGACAGAAACATGCCTGTGGACAAAGGAGGGGACAAAGTGAAATGGAAGGTAAATCAGATGGGGGCAGCTAGACATAAGAGAGAGTGATGGGATGGGGTGAAGGGCTAGGCCAGCAGGAGAGGCAGTGTGGGAGAGAAACACAGGAAAGGTTGAAGAATAAAAGACACCCAAAGCAATCTGAGCAGTAAATCCTTGAATCACGCATTCATCTTCTTTAGGTTTTTTTTTTTTTCCCTTTTTCCCCCAGGCTAAAGAAAATGATTTATGCAGCACCAAGCATAAGGGGGCCCCATTCTCCACTGGCTGGTAAGCATTGCTGTGAGGAACACAATGGCAGAAACAGCGACAACAGGAGATGCCTGTTGTCATTTCAAAAACCCTGGGAATGACTCACTGGTCAGACTGCTACCAAGAAGAAGAGTTACTTATCGCAACTGTTTGCTTTCTTTTCCTGTTGAGATTGCAGCTTTTATATTCATTTTCCAAGCACTAGGAAGTGGCTACAGGACTACAGAAGCAGGCAGAAAAGCTGAAAAGGGAAAGAGAGGGCAAGTGCAGGGAGGTACGAACAAAGGCACACAGTGAAGAGGGAGACAAATCACAGATGAGGAATGAGAGCAAGTGAGGAAGTGTAGAGAGGGGAAGATTCATCAGATGGGGGACAAGAAGCCAGATAACAAAATCTCTCAGCAATTTTAGCTCTACTACAATGCATGTGTATGTTCCCTGTGCAAACATTTCTTCTCAGAGGTGCTTCATCTCCCAGCTACAGGGATGGGTGCAGAGTCAGGAGGAAGGACAGCTGGAGAAGTAGATGGTTTGATGTTACGTTGGAGGATGTACTCCTGTACACCACAGCAGTAGAAATACTTGAGGGAAGTCCTGACTCTTGTGTTGTCTCACTCTCTAGTTGCTGATGTCCAGGAAGGCAACACATTTGCTTGTATTCTGACCATGAGACCAGTAACCAGCCCCACCTGAAACAGGGTAAAAGTTTCCCATGTTGAGGTCCACTGGCAGATTGTGTATCACATTGTTTTTGTGGAGCTGTTTACATGAGGTCCTGCTACCATGCACTCTCCTTCTCTAGCAGCCTGTGCCTGCATGTGTCCCTGATCTGCAGATTAATGGTAAGATTATGCTTGTGGTAGCTGCCGTGTTGCACTGCTGCTGGGAGACAGCATGTAGGCAAGGAGGGGTCCCTCAAGCTCCAACAGCATTACCCATCACAGGAATTAGTGCAAGGGAGGTTATTTTGGAAGTGCAAGGAATCACACAATTCCGGTACAAACGTTTCCAGATGTTGCCCTTCCTGCATCTCTTCCAAATGGGAAAAGAAAAAGAGAAAAAGTAGAGGGAGACTTCCAGCCAGCCCTATTAGCTTTTGCAAATGAACTCTCTAACAAATGCAAGCTTCTCCTCACAACATGAATTTTGCACACAGGGGGAATCAAGTTCATGGTCATGCCCCTGTTCATAGATGCCTGGAAAAGATTTGAGACAAAAAAAGAGAAATCTAATAATGCCACCCCCAGACTTGTCAGTAAATGGGTTATTTGGAGTTTTGGCTAATCATTTCCTGTGATGGATATCAGTCAATCTTAATGTCACTGTCTCTGTGCATGGCCACCATGGGAAAAAATTTGTTTTGTTCCATTTTTTCCACATTCCCTAAAAATTTGATAAGTCTTGAAATGGGTGTGTTTTCCAAATGGCTGCAGGAGCCCTTCTGAGGCTAATTTATCTATGTGAATATTTATTTCCTAGCAATGACACCATTACCCCAATGGATGCAATCATCTGTGGCAACTAGGCTGCTTTGCATGATAGGACCCCAGGTGATGACCAAGTGGAGAGGAGATGTATGGGTGGAGCAGGGGAAGGAGGCCAAGCAGGGTGACTGTTGTGGTTTAAACACCCTCCAGTTGTGAAGAAGTCGTGGCTTCTCCTACTTGTCTCACTTTTCCTTTCACAGACAGTCTGGTGACTGCAACTACCACCACCACCACAATCTTGGGAAGCAAATAAGGTCCAAAACACCAGCAGAGGGAATCAGTAGTTTTTATTCACTAAAATACGTGTTGGGTTTTTTTCTTTTTTAAAAAAGCTGTAGTCACACAGCTGTAGTCTGGACTCCCACGTTTCAGCTGTTCCCTCTGTCCACAGGCAGAAGTAATGCGTCACTTTCTGAATTGTTTCTTTTTTAAAAAAAAACAACAACCAAAATCAGTTAACAGCAGCAGTAATGCCGACTGGGAATCATCGGCTCTGCTCCAGCCCAGAGAGACAGCATGGCTCCTAGGAGTGATCTCAGGTAATAGCTGTGAAGCTCAGTGTTGTTTTCAGCATATACTGTCCTCTGCCAGCCCTGGAGGGAGGGGTATGGACTGCCTACCCAGCACCGGGCACAGGTCTGCCTGAGCACCGAGTTGAACCAATTCTGTTGGAATTTAGGAGAGACTCAAAGCACGGCAGGTCGAAGCAGGCTGCCGTGGGCCCCCAGCTCCACAGCCCAGCCGTGGACAGGGCAGGAAAATGCTGTGTTCCCCGGCAAGACGCACAGGATTTCCTGAAGCGGGTCAAGAAAACATACCTTCCCATTGTCCCTGGCATGTCACGGGGAGTCCTTGTGCTCCGCTGGGGACAATGTCAATTCCTACCCTGACAACCAAGGAAAACAAGGAGGGTTGTTTGGCGTTTTACGCAAAGCTGCCGCCCACCTCCCTCACCAGAAAGGCCTGGCACTGGGAGAGGCGGCAGCCCTCGTGGCCACTAATGAACCTCCTTCCCTGGCTGTTGGTTGGCCCCTGAGGTGGAAAATCTGTGGCAGCCAAAGGGAAAAAAAATCTCAACTTAAGACAAACAACTGTTTGTGGGGGAGGCAGGGAGGAGTGGACGCCATCCAGCCTGTCCGAAGACGGTGCTGATTCCTGCCCTTGGCCGGGAGCACAGTTGCGCACAGTGGTGCTCAGGGCTGGGCTGGGCAGCCAAGAAGAGCCTGTGCAGTGCGTTTCAGCCAGGGCTGTGCCCAGCTGTGCCCAGAGGGGTGTCCAGTAGTGAAAGTCTGTCCCAGAGGAACGGGGCCAGTGCAGAAGGCCATCTCACAGCGTGCCTGGGGCCGGGCTCAGTGACCACTCCTCCATCAACCCCCAGTAAAATGTAAGCTTCATACTGCCCTGTCCTGGTATACAGCATATTCACTGTTATTGTGACTTTCTCCTCCTCTAAAAATCACTTTATCATTTAAAGATCAGTTCTAGAGAGAAAACTGCAGTCTTATGTTCATGCAAAGTCCAGGGATGGAGTTTTTTAATGGGTGCTGAGTGCAGAGAAATGCTACGTGCTATGCTGGATTTCAGAGAGGTGGCACAGACCTCACCAGCACGTGTTCCCAAAGCACTCTGAGTCCTAGCCCTGTCAGTGCAGGCTGGATCCTGACCCACCTCAGTGACAGGGGTCAGGGAAGGCTCAACTTTGATACAGCTGGGCTGGCACACCTCCAGGATTAAAGGCAGTATTTGCTTCCTGTAATGCGTTTGCTTTTTATTGTAACAGCAAGGCAGCAAGTGTAGGACGAGACAGAGCACCTGGAAGGCAGTGGCAAAGATTATAAGAAACGGAGTGTTCTACTAGAATTTAAAGGAAAGAAATTATCACTCTGACCTTTTAAAGTGAGGTCATCTCAAAATACAAAAAAAAAAAAATGTAAATCAGCTTACCATTGACAGTGACACAGATGCATTTTTGCTTTTTATAATGATAGCAAGAAAAGTAAAGTTGACTTGAATAAAACCCCAGCAGTCTGTAAGAGCTGAAAAAACACACAACCCAGTGCACAGGACATCACATTGGGCTCAAGAACCCTCAGGTTCTGAAATGTCAGTATCAATGCCGACTAGATAGAATACCGAAACTGTTGTTAGAATAATAGTAGTTATTTGCTTGATTAGGGATTATTAATAAACTCTGGCATAACTCAAAGGTGAAAATATTTAAAATAAAACTCTAGAGATAGAAGCACTTATAAGTCAGTTTCCTAGGCTTCAGAAGTGCCCCTGCCACTAAATCAGGTGCAGACCCAAACTGCCATGAAATAGATCTGTGTTTAGAGCCAGTGTTATTGTTTGGCAAGATTCACAGAGAGTATCATGTAGAAGGCTACCCATTCAAAGAAGGGAAAAAAAAATATAAAGAGATTTTACTGTTAGATAGAGTAAAAAAAAAAAAAAAAGAGTTGAAGAGTGTTTGTCCAGGAAGGGGGGGACATGTGTCTTTAAATTTATCATAGATAAATGGGCAGAGGGAATAGCAGCCAAGATTTCTTTATCTGAAAGGCTGAAGCTAATACTGTCATCTGTGGTTAAGACCCATTTGTCAAACAGAGTATGCTTAGAATAAAGAAAATTAAGTCTCCCTTCCCTTTTTAATTTGACTTAATTAGCCGTAATTCCTCTTACCAAAATAAAGGCATTTCCAATCTCAGGACACATTTCTGTGCCCTCCACTTTTCACTGATGCAAATACATAGCTCTGCACGCAGGGAAAGCAAAAGCCAAACAAATGCGCTGCAAAAACAAGATGCTCCACTACACTCACCTCCTTCCTTGGGAGAGGAGGACAGAACAAACAACACGTGGCAGATGTTAGCCACACAGTTCAGTGCCCTACTGGGAGGGCATGCAAATACTATCGTGATACACAGCCTGGGAGAAACTACATAGGAGAAAACAGGGCACTTGTTGTAGATGTGTCAGATTTGCCCCTCCATAGCTAAGAGGAGGCATGCACTCATAGCACGGCACGGAGTACATAATGCAATTATAATTGGGTGCAATATGTTCACAGCATTTAAAAAAATGTTGTCTTCAAAAACTGAGTGCCACGTTCAGATGGCTTAAATTCCCCAAGAGCCCCCGTGCCTACTGCTTCCTACTGGCTGCTTCTGGTCCTTCAGCGGTGCCCAGCCAAGAGGAAACTTCAGGGCACAGATGGAGTTCAGGCTAGACAGTCCATAACCTTCACTGGATCCCGCTGGCATCCTGTGGTGCGAAACCTGCATCCCAGAATTACTTGGAGCAGTTGTCCTCCCGAACCCGATGAGCACATTTGCTTAAAATAGTCACTTGCAAAGGTGTGGCGAGGCCAGCCTTGGGGCTCGCAGAATTGCTGAGGGGGACTGTGAGCCTCAGAATATCCTTGCAATTCATCTGTAATGTTAAACTTTAAATAACCGCTTTCCTCTTTCATTCCTTTCTACCTCGGCTAAGAAATGCGACGCACTGTGTAAAGGGACTGTCACCAGCTGTTAATAAGAAAGCAGCTTTAGCTTCTCTTCGCTTCTCTTGTTCACACGTAGACAGTGTTGGAGATCAGTGAAAACGGGTGTAGCCCCTCTGCTACCGCCACTGCCACCTCCCACAAAGAGAGCAAGTGAGAAAGGGAAGAGGAAAGGTTGAAGAAACGGGCTGACCTACTTAGGTACTGCGAAGGACGAGCATGCAGGCTCTGAGTGCTGGGATGGCTGCGCGCATTTGTTCTGGGCACCTACTGCTACCCTGGCATCCCTCCAAACAAATGGCTTTACACCCAATTCCAAAACAGCTCCTTCCTCCTCCTCTTCAAAATATGCCCTCCCCACCGTGCATGCTCTCCCTATGATCCTTGCCGCCTTGGTTTTAAAAGGGCCGCTTCCCCAAGCAGGCAGCCAGCCCCTGTCTTCTCACCCACCTGTTAATACCTGGCCTCCTGTTTGTCACATGGCAGCTCTGGGCTCTGGACCAGGAACCCCCCTTTGCTCCTGTGCCGCAGCCACTGCTTCCGGCATGGACCACCTGTCCCTCCTGTCTCAGCTGAGAAAGGACAGGACCTAACTGCAGGGTAGGTGGCTGTCAGCAAATGGACCCGGCTTGCAAGGAGTGGTTTCCAGAAGCAGGAAGGAGAGAGGAGGCAGGTCTCCTTGCTCTCAGGAGCCCTGACTCAGACCCCTTTCCGTGTGTTGCACGCCGCCCCCTCTGCTCCGCTGGCTCTGAGCCCCTGAGTGGCATCACTCGAACCCTGTGAGTTAGCCAGCCTGAAAATTATACCCACTGGGATCTGGCCAGTTTGCAAAGCCTAATATATCAGTGATTGCAAGGTGGGATCAATGCATTCAGGCGACACAAAGATTGCATTATAAACCCTTTTGGATTTAGATGGCAAATGATCCTTTTGCTCTTCAGGCAGTATTTCTGGCAATTCAGAGCAGTCACAATTGCTTGTCAGAACAACCAAAAGTGCTTCCCTGGCAGCACGGCATATCTTACTGAGAGACTGGAAGAACCTTCTTTGGTTTCTATATAAAACACACTGATGACTCATATAGGACTCAGAAATTGTCTTAGTTAGAGATAAATGGGAAGATACACTGCAGAACTGAAGAGTGACGCTTGAGTCACAAAGCTGGAACCGTGATCAGAAGGCAAAATTCCCCAAAGTTTGGGGTCTTAGGGAGACAAAGAGGCATTTGTTTGCATTTGCACACATGCATTGCACTTGGCATTTCTTATGCCTTTTTTCCCTCCCACTTTCTCACTGGATGTCTTCTGGAATATGAGAGGTCTCGTAGTTGCTTTTGTCCACTCCTGCTACCACCCTTTGTCTTGCTTCACATCAGCGATGTCTCAGAGGCAATTAAAAGCAGTTCCACTGAGTTCCACAATGCCACATCAGCTTTGGTCCTTTACCAAAGGGTACACCATGACATTACACAAGCTACAGTGAAAGATCATTACTAAAGGTGGCAAAATCAAGCACTGAGAAGCTAGAAAAGGCCAGTGCTGAGCTGGCTTGCAGAGCTTCAGTTTGGCCCCTCTGTGCACACGCACGTTGAAGCAGTCTTTAATTACATGAGCATAATTCTGCACTGTTTGTCCCACAGAGCCCCTGCCTCATCCAGCTCATGGAACAGGTGGTGCTCAATTAATGAGCAGCTATTTATACTGGGTCTGTGCTCAACACAAGACCCCATGCCTTGTTCACTGAACACTGTTCAGCCCCATGTGAATATGGACTGATTTGCTTTCCTGAAGGTTCTTCTCTCCTGTGAAGACAAGCTGAGAAAGCTGGGACTGTTCAGCCTGGAGAAGGCCTAGAGAGACCTCAGAGCAGTGTTCTAGTACCTACAAAAAGGTTGAAGAGGGACTTCTTACCAGAGTGTGTAGTAATAGGACAAGGGACAATGTCTTCAAACTGAAAGGGAGGTTTAGATTAGATATTAGTAAGAAAGTCTTTACACTGAGGATTCCACAGGGAGATGAAAGGGGTCCATTCTTTGAGGTGGCCCCTGTGGGACTTCCAGGCTTCCTGTGCTCCACACATGGGCTTCCACCTGCATATGGAAGCTTTGCAATGCTACACTAAGGACTACAGTAGGCAATCTTACCTATCCACTGTGGAAAATTTGCTTTCAGTGATTTGTCTAATATCATATAGGATCTTCTGGAGCCTTCTAGCATTTCCTACATACACAAATATTTGCCAGAAATAATAGTGGCAAAGAGGTTCTCTCAGCAAATTTTTTTTACAACTCTCACATGCTAGTTATCCAAACCAGCTAATTTTAAAATGTTAACTTCTCTAGGAGTCATTTGATATACTCTTCAGTCATTCGTAGATTGAAAAGAACTTTCACATCTTCATCTGATGCTGATATGTTGCTTAATTATTTCCAAGTAGAATGAAAGTATGCACTGAGTGTTTCTGCATCATTAACAATGTTGGCAACCCCATTCCTACCAGTTATAGGTTGATGCCAATTATTTTTTCCTTCTACTATATTAAATAAATCATTCTTGACCCTTTCAGTCTGCTGTTTCCCTTGCTCTTTGAACCTACTTTGTTTTTGTTAAAATTTTTTAAGTTATAATACTGCCTGTTTGGTCTCTCTTGCCCTTCTGTTTGCATTCTTTCCCCCTAAGAGATGACTCCTCTCTGCCTTGCAAACAGGTAAACAGATTTGTCAGGCAAATCTGCCCTTAACTTAATTGTGAAAGCTTGACCGCTTGACCACTTCACCATATAATGACCTCAGTGTTCTTACACACCTTTCTTGGTGTCTTTGCAAATTTTTAATCCTAGTTTTCCTCACGTTTCTTACCACCCTGAGGTATTAGCCCTTCTCAAATGTCAAGTATATGTACTACCGTTGATACTGTCTCTGGTGTAGCAAGTGCAGTCAGGTCACGAAAAATGTCCCTAAGCAAACATCAACTTCCAGTCATCGATCTTCACACACCATAAGCAAATCCAAACTGGAATTCCCTCATGCTGACTGCCATGTCTCTTGTGTGAAAGAATTCTCATCTACCGTTCTCTCCTGTGAATATATTTCTCCAAATTGGAAATCCATTGGGATCCCCCACAATAATTCAGTTCTTTCCAGATGCTGTAGGAAAGTCTCTAAGAAATACCCTTTGCTGGTTGTGTTTGGTCTGCCCATTCCTCTTCATGTTTTGGCCTATTCTGTTTCTTGCCCTTTAAATAATTTATGCCCCAGGGTCTCTGCTCCCTATTCTTGCCTTCTTGTTTCTCTTGCCTTCTTGGCTTCAAACTTATTTAGCCTCTTACCTCACTAGATACAGTCTCTCTCTGACAACTTGTTCTCTGGTTTGTGGCCTGCACCTTTTTTCTCATACTGGTCAACAGGCCTAGTTAAGCTTTCCTGACCTTTCTGTCCAGTTCTGGTGCTCCAATCCACCTCCACTTTGGCACTTTTACTTCTTATTCCCAGGTCATCCTCTATAACCACTTTCCTACTGCATTTGTCTTCCGTCCCTGGTTTTGTCCTCCATGTCCACTAGTCTCATCATTCCCTGTGACCCAGCTTTAATCATGCCTCAGAAACAAGCGATCCCATTGTCTGTCCACAGTTCCTCTCCTGTGCTTGCTCACTTCAATACTCTGTTCCTTTCTCTCTCTGGCTCCCGTTTCCATTCTATCTCTGCAGCTAATCCCAATTCCAGTTCATCTAGCTCTCTTGGCTTTGTTGTCAACAGATCCCTTGCTTCAGTCTTTCCATCTCTTTTCCCATCCTCTTTCTGGTTACTGTGTCCTCTGTGTCTGAAGCCTCCTACTTGAACAAAACCTACCAGGAGTGTCACTGAGGCAGTAAGTTGATTAGGCAGAAAGAACTCAAGTTTTTGTGATTTGCAGTCCCAGTTCCCGGGTCAACGGGGTCAGAGACCTTGACAGAGCCTCCACCCATCTCTCTGGAAGCCAGTTGAGGAGTAACCTGATGAATATCCACCCACTACAAGAAGCTGGACACATTTGCAGGTCCACCATCTTAAACATAACCTAAGGGTATCATGGATACAGTCCTGTACACTACAGATATGACCTCTCTTCTAGTGCTGGCTCTAATTCAGTCTAGAACAGTTATTTCAGGGAAAGACTGGCTTCTGTCCTGTAATGCTGGCCTCAGGCATGCTCTGCTATTTCATGGAGAGGAACGTGTTCAGCCTCTATATTCTCTTGGAGATAATGATGAGATGGAACATGGGCCATGACAGAGACAATCTTGGGGGTTTTATCTGTTCACATCTATAGAGTCTCCAATGAGCAGCTACGAAGCGAGATTTTTGATTTTCCCTCAAAAGCATGTGTTGGCCAAATTAGGTGGATTTTCAGAAAGATGGTACAAGGCATTTTCCTGAAGTCAAGGCCAAACCCCTGCCATATTACAAGCCCTGTGTCGAAGCATGGGAATGATGCAACGGTTCCAAGAAAAAGTTGCCAGGACATTTAAATTTGGGCAAAGCAACGTATTTTCCCAAACCTCGTTCTTGGAAAAGCCAAAGCTGATGGATCAGAAATTTTCCCCAAAAAATAAATCAATCAACCTGAACAGTATCGCAAATTTAAGTTCAAATCATTAATATTTGGCACAGCTATAAGTTGCCAAAACCACGGTCTTGTAATACAAAGATGTGGGCAGTTTTTATAACAAAAAACAGGCCCAAATCACTTGTAATCATTATTTATATCCCCTTTAACTTTTGGTATGCTTCTCTCTTCCTGTGTTGTTTACAAGTTAGAGCAGATTTTCATGCATCCTAAAAGATCTTTTAGGGTCAACATGTCACATTAAAATATGCAAAAAAGTAAAAACTATGCTTTTACTTTCAAAAACAAAAATCAAAATTACAAACCAAAAAATTAGACTGGGAATTTACTGTTTTTTCCTTCCACAAACACACCTCACAAATGTCAGATTTCTAAGCTGTACAATCAATAAGTGAGGTGTAGAAAATTGCTAAATATTTTTTATCCTGATCTGAGTAAACATACAAAAAGTGACTTATTTTCATGGAAATGCACAGGAGTGTCTCCATGGCTCTGAAATTATTTGCCACATCCAAAACAGCTAAAAATGTAAAAATTAAAGTATAAAAAAGTTTTTTGAGAAGCAGTTTTGTGCAGACAGCTGAGAGCCCATTTTCACTCAGTAGTCTCTAACTGAAAGCGTCCACTTGTTAAAATTTTAAGTGCCACCAGTGACAGCATTACAGCTGTGTGGCAGCACCTTTACACTCATGGCACAGTGTGTTGTGTCTTGGTTCTTTGACACAGATGTTGTACAGTTAGAACTTCATTGACTTGGAAGTGGCTCTTCCTGTGCAGAGATTTGAATTTTAATTTCTGATTTACTAGCTACAATTTTTTCCTAGTCTCAGTGACCTTTTTTCCTCAATACAAAGTGTGGATTCAGATATCTTTTGAGAGTTGTCCTGTCTGACTTCCCCAGAGCAGCAGAACCACTTTTTTTCTTCAGAAGATGGCTGAGTGCCGTGGAAACCCTATTAAATGGCTTTAGAATCAACATGAAATAACATAGAAATCATCTGTGGAAAATTGCAAAGGGTGGAAATGGTGTCGTCATATATTAGCAATGCTCAAAAATAAAATAAAATAGCTCCGCAGGGCTTTTCCAATATTTGTGGAGTGGCACACCTCCAAAGCACACTCAGTAAGGACAGGGTGCTTTTGGAAAGCTTATTTGCATGCACCCAGGCATGCAGGCGCACACACACGCACACACATGGACTGCAGGCACAGAGCTATTCTATTTTGCTGGCTTGGAAGAAGTCAGATGTTGGAGGACACTAGTCAATGAGCTGTTGCTGCTGCCAGGCTCAGTAGTGTTTCTCCATTTTTCTGTTCTGGGGGTGTGTCACAGCTGGGAAGAGCAGTCCTGCCCTGCCCTCTGCTCCCCTGACACTGCCTCGCAGGGCAGGCAGGGCGAGGATGGCCAGGACTGGCATCCCCCATTGGAGACAAAGCGCAGGAAGGTACCAGCAATGCACTGGGAGTTGACTGAGGATTTATCAAAGGATAATATTCACAAAAATGTAGAAATCTGAGTATCATACCTAGCAGAGCCATCCCAACATTTCCAGGCGCAGTACTTGCTGATGACAATCCCCATTCCTAAATCTGTGTGCCCCACTCGCCTCTCATTCTCTTTGTATTAGACCTTCATGAGGAAAAGTTGCAGTTGTAACCAGCTTAGTTACTTATCTTCTCCCTGGTCCCCCTAGCACACATAATGAGCATACTGAGGCTCTGAAACGGGTAGACAAAAGATGACAGCATTTCCTGACATTCACATGGCACATAAATATTTAGCATTTGATTTATGCTGTGTTGATGCTATTCATCAATTGCCTTATTAAGACGCAGAAACTTTGAGAGAACACTGAAGATGGGAGAAAGAAAAGTCGTCCCTCTGATGCTAGAAATAAGGAAGAGTCAGAGGTCTATGTGTTGTGGGAAGAGGGAACAGCTCTGTTGCATCTCTGATCACTGTGGAAACTGCTGCTCTGCTTTTGGTTCACAGCCCAAGGGATCAGAAAGGATCTGCTCCTATCAATAGGCAGAAAGAACGGTATTAAATTCCATCACATAAAACTGGGTGGATCAGGAATTGTGGTTCTTTTTCCACCCCCATCCCCAATTTAGAGACAATCTAACTGTGAGGATGTTGATGTGCCAGTGAAGGCAAGGGTGAGCTCAGCTGTGCATCACTTGCCAAGTGCGTGAGTGAGTGTGTGTGCACAGAGCTGAGTCAGGGCAAGGGCATCTTCTGCCATGGCCTGGAGGAGCTGAGCAGAGAGATCAGCAAGACTGCAGCCCCAGAAATTTTGAGGTGGTTTTGCAGTCAGTAGCCACTGCACCAGTCATCTGTGCATATTTTAAAAATGACAGGCAGTTTGGGCATCTGCTTACATCAATATTCTGTAAATACGAGGATAAATTGGTAGCCCAAAACAGTGAGAAAGCTTTGCATAGGTTCTGTTTTGAATGCTATTTATTACACAGCATGATATACACAGCACTCTTATTCATGTCAGTGGGAGTTTTATGCAAACATGGAAAGCAGAATGTGGCTCAAAATTGTAACTTGATTTGCTGTAGACAGGCCTTTCTGCATGCAAAGCTGTGAAGGCAAGTTCTCCTCTTCACACAAAAAAAGGTGCAAACCCAGTGTAATAAGGAGTCTGTGGTAAAGCGCAGAGAGGTCCTGCTGCCTGGCGTGGTTTTACAGCATTTCACCCATCACCAACAGGAATGAAGAGAAAAAGAGAAGGGAGCAACACTGTAAAATATACTTAGATAAAATGTTTCCCTACAGAATTTGGTTATATTCAAATTTGCAACTATTGTTTTTAAGGAATAAGTGTACTTCTAGAGATGGGACATTATTGAGGTGGTAAAATCTCTGTAGGTAACAATGTACAATAACAATTACTGGCAAAAAAGCAATTTCTCTTGCCTTAGCATCATCTAACATTAAATTACTGACCCAAATAATCATAGGTTTATGAGTTTATAGATTTACTTTTTTGCTAGGTGTTTTGCTTTATTTTTAAAAACAGTGTTAAAAAAAACAAACCTGTTTTCCCAACGTGAAAGTTTAAAATTTTTTTTTTTTCTGATACCTTTTTAAAATTTTTCTTGTCCTAGGAGATGGAAATGTTCTTACTTACATTGGCCTTTTTGTCCACTAGCACTCTGACTTGTGCATGGCACTATAGCAACACTGAAATTTTAAATTTCAGGAAAGTGCATACCTTAAGCATACCTTAAAGTCGCCAAATTTTATTGATATTGAAACAAGTGGCCACATGGTTGGCGTAACTTGGAGTTCGCTGTTGAAGAAACACCATCCGTGGGAAAACCCAGATGCTTTGACAATGCAGTATTATTTCCATGTAGCATTACAGTACCGATAAAGATCTGCTGCTGAAGGCTTGGGCATATTTATCACCCAGAACTCCTTCTGTGATTGTTACTGCCACAAATAAACTCCTGCAGAGCGCATAAGCTCTGCACAGAACAGACTTTTTTCCCTTATTTTTTTGCCTAGAATAAGGATGGTCTCCCTTCACAAGCAAGATTTACCCAAGACCATTTTGAAGAAAATGTAGCTGAAGGAATCCCTAAAAAATTGTATATCAAATGCTTAATTAACACACTTGGGCTGTAAATGCAGATATGTACTACAAGGAAAAAAATAGTCTCCTACGTTGAGTCTATTTCGTATTCAATTTAGAAATTCTAAACTAAGACAAAGTTTTCAAGATATTTCAAAATATACTTGAAAGATTCTGCCTTAGAGCTCTGTGAACCTTGACTGATAGCACTCTGCCCTACATATCACTACAGAGAGCAGTGTACCCTGTATATCTGCTTCTGAGGACACTACCTATTCAAGGTATCACAGTACATTATGACTGAGAAAATCTTGCTACATAGAGTGAACTGCCTCCTAGATTCACACTCTACAACCTTCTACGTGTTTCAAGGCAGCTTTGCAGAAAAGGACCTGAGACACCTGATTGATACCAAGTTCAACAGTATGGTGTGCCTGCAGCAGAGGCAGATGGTGATATCTTGGGCTGCATTAGGAGGAGTCTTGCCATCAGGTTGAGGGAGGTAATCCTTCCTCTCTATTCAGCACAGGCCACAGCTGGAATTCTGAGTCCAGGTCTTGGCTCCCCCGTGTAGTAGAAAGATGGAGTTACTGGAAATGATCAAGCCAAAGGCCATGAAGATGATTAAGGGGCTGGAGTACCTGTCCTATGAAGAAAGGCTGAAAGAGTTATGACAATTCAGTCCAGAGAAGAGAAGGCTCAGAGAAGGTTCTCATCAAAGTATACAAATATATGAGGGGAGGCTGTAAAGAAGATGGAGCTGGGCTACTTCCAGTGGTGTCCAGTTACAAGACCATGAGCAATGGGCATAAACTGAAACATAGGAGGTAATGTCTGAACATGAGAAAGGATGTCTTTACTGTGAGGATGACTGAGCACTGGCACAGGCTTCGCAGAGAGCTGATGGAGTCTCCATCCTTGGAGGTACTCAAAAGCCATTGGGATGTGGTCCTGGGAAACCAGCTCCAGATGACACTGCTTGAAAAGTGAGGGTGAAAAAGATGACCTCCAGGGGTCCCTTTCAACCTCAGCTGTTCTGTGATTCTGTGATGCTACTTAACAGACCAAGCAGCATATTTAAGCCTACTGACTAGAGGTATCCTTTCCTCACATCCCTTTCTCATGCCTATTCAGAAACCTCTGGGCATTTTGTACCACACAAAAAACAACTTGTCTTCATAAAATATACTACCTTGCAATCGAACCATTGCCCTGATTTTAACTTTTAAATAAATCCTGACCAAGTAGTCTAGCATTTGTAAACCTCCAAAGCAATTAAAAATATTTTGGTCTTTCATATTGTAAAGAGAGTATATGCAAGCTACAAGGACACCTATCATAACACTCACGATGGAATCAGCTTTGATCAGAGAGATGTCTTTTATTATGGTAGAACATGGGGGAAAAGTTAGTGTGTGTGGGCTCATCCACTTTTAAAAATGTCTACTACTTGCTTTTTAAAAACCTTTAGTTTCCATTTCAGAATCTTGAGTTGAAAAAAAAAAATCCTAATTTAAAATGTCAGGGTGGGTATTTTTTCTGTATTTGGTTTGGTTTCGCTAATTTGTCTTCATTTTCTGACCAGAAATAACTAATTTAACTAGTACTGCTATTTATTTTAGCAACTGATTTAGAACTGGTACAACCTGGTGGGGCTGCTTGTGCCAACGGCATGACGGTTACTTCTGCTGCAGAAAAGCTGGCATCGTTGCTTGTCCTAAGGAATAAAGAATCCAGTTCGGAAAATCGTAGCTTTTCTAACCTCTACCCACAAATCCAGCCTCATGCACGTATTAAATCATATCTGTTTGAGCTCTGACCTGGATGTATGCCAGTCCTGTCCCTACAGCACCACGTGTACCAGCAGTTCTGACATGTGGAAGAATTTCTTGGGGAAGCATTGAGTGGACGCTGAGAAGAGGGAAATGCAGGATGGGATGAGTATCCCTGGGATGGGGAAAGGGGGCATGAGGGGAGCACCACAGGGAGGGGAAGCTCCTTCTGTGCACTGTCCAAGATTTCACCTCTGTGTGCATGTGTCCTGTGAGTGATTTTTGGTGCATGTAGCATTCCTCATTCAAAAATATCACTAGAGGCAAGTCATTGCCAAAAAGACCCCCCCCAGGAGACTTCAGTCCTTCCTCACATCATATATTAGCACCTCAGATCTCCTGCATTACTGCTCAGACTAAATGTGCATTTAAAAAGAAAGGAAAAAAAAAACCCCACACATTGCAATCTTCCTGTGAAAAAGAATCACAAACATGAGGATAACACCCCAGTCCCGGCTGTCGGGAAACAGTCTCTGTTTGGGGGGGGGGTTGCTAACTTGTCCTCTCCGTGGTGGCCGAGCCACCTCAGTGCACAGGCAGCTGAATCTGTGAAGCCCACTGAGGAGCACGTCCCTTCTCCTGGGGTCGCCACTACAATAAACATCTCATTAAATAACTGCAGCACTTGGAGATACATGGAGTGCTTGGTGACCCTCATAATTTCTCATTTCTTCTCTCAGATGAAGTGGTCGGCAAGTTGTGCTTGTGATGGTTGTCTGAAAGATGTAGGAGCTCTCGGATGATCTCTGCAAGATGTGCTTTCACTTACCCATGTGCATCTCTTTGTTTCTGAATTTAAAATGTGGTACATCTGAGTGAGGAAAACTAGGTTTCTATGCAGGCTGCTTCTTTTCCAGCTCAGAAGTAAAAGATGTCAAAATATGCTTTTTGTACAAACCTGCTTACAGGCAGGAAGCTTTCTCTATTGATCAGAAAATCTCAGAATGACCAAATTGAAGTAAAAATCCCAGAATGGTGGGGAGGAGGGTATAATTATTTTTTACAGATGGCATGTCTGAGCGGGGTTTGGCTTTGGTTCCGGGACCAATGCAGCCTGTTCTTGCTGCTGGTAGTGGCAAATCCAGTCTAATAGAGATGGGGGTGCTGCAAGACATTCTTATATGCTCCCCAAAATCATTGCATCCTTGCCTCATTTGGGGTCATGGGTCCACTTTTCCATCCTCAAATCTACAAGTGTCAAAGCTAATAGAAAACACTGAAGGGGGTATTGAGGAAAATCTGAAAGGTTTTCTGTGAGAATGCTGATCAGGAATCACAGAAGTGCACAAAATTGTTTCTAGTCTGAGCACCTGTGTCACTTAGGCATCTTTGAAAGTGTTATCTGCAGCTTTTGTGCTCTTGGCTTGGTCCCTGGCAATGCATTTTCCTGATGGAAGTTTTTTTTTTTTCAGGGCTTTATCTACATTCATGTCTGAGGATTTCCCATTGCAAGTACCTAGGGGTGTGTACCCCAGGACATGTGATGAGAAAGGACTCTGCGTATTTTGTGGTTTTGTGGAGTGGCAGCGCAACCCGGGTGATGCGAGAGTGCCTCTGATTTCCAACTCTGGTACTTCTTTCTTGGAGAAATCACTAACCCTCTCAGACCTGTGGTTTCTTGGTCTGCACACTCAGGATGGCGGCACATACTTGTCATTTTTTGTAAACTGACCCCAACAGAGTCGGAGAAAGTTTCAAAATCAGCAAACTTTTTCATCATCTTGGAGCTGCACAAACAGGAGCAGTGAGTTTGTGGGTGCTGAAAAGGCTCAGTATGTCTGCCACAGCTTGCTCATCTCCCCAGATAGCAGCTATAGAGTACTGGAAGCTCAAATGACTCAGGAGGAGAAGGGGAACCTGTGAAGTCAATGCTACCAAACCCAGCAACTAAGTGGTGAGGGAGAGACTTCCTCACTTTTGTGTCTGCGAGTAGGACAAAACATTCCTGGTGCCAGCCCGGAGCCAAGTAACCCACAGCAAGCTGTTCTGTGGGCAGTGCCAGCGACGAGTGAGCTGAAGTACTGCAGCCAGGTAAACAGCCACACGCTTCTCCACAGACCCAGACTGCTCATTTGGTTGCCGTCTAGACGGCAGTGCCGAGGTTGCTCCTACCACTGTGCCTTCCTGCCCTTCTTGCACACATTTGCTCGTGTACTTCTCCATCGCACGGGACCGCAAGGCTGCTCGCTCCTCGCCTGCTGCCCCTGTGGGCAGCCAGGCTTTGTTTGCCCCCACGGACACCAGCTCAAACATCAGCTGGAGGGAGGAACTCGATGTCAGGGGACAAAATGAGCAGTTTCTCCTGACACCCCTCGAAGACAGTTACAGCAATTTTTATGTGCTGCCCTGTGAAATGCAAGTTAGCTGTTACACTGGCAAGGGAAACTTTTATGGGCTGTTCATGCCCTTTGGGCACGACCCCGGCCCCGTGTCTAACCTCCTTCACACATGTGGGAAGCAGAAGTGCTATAGCAGGCAGCACAGTCACACACATTGAAGTGAGATGAGAACCAGACTTGTCTTTTTAGTAACCTCTGAATGCCGCTGGATCCAAATGAACCCTTTCATTAGATGGGTGTGCAGAACAAAACTGGGCGGCAAAAAATATGAGACTGACTCACAAGGCAGAGGGCTAGCCATCATAGGGCAGAAATGATAATACTGGTGTAGGCATCAGGTGCCCCAGATATCCATTGGCGATACACTCCAGTAAACGTAAGCGAGCCCTAAAATTCCAGGTCAGTGTCTTGTTGAAGGGATCCCCCCCCCTCCCCTCTCAGCAGTTTCCATTTCATTTTCTGAATTATTAAAAGATCAAATGTTGGAATGCTGGATAGCCTGAATTCATTTGTCAGATCACGAAGTACTCATAACATTTCTCAGCCTTAATAACACATCTGCTCTTAAAATGTGGTCTCTTGATAATAGCTGGCTGAAAGTGTCTGAATTTAGGGATTATTTGAGACAACAGATTTCCTTCTATTTGGAATTGAATGAGGCATCTGCTCCCTCACCGTCAGCTTTGTGGGATATTCTCAAGGCAATCATAAAAGGGCAGATCATTTTGTACATTATGAGAAGGAAAAAAGACCTCTGTTGGCAATTACGAGACTTGGAAGGGTGAATTAGGGACCCACAAAGGTACCGCTTCACGTTTAAGAAATCTAGCTACTCCATCCATTCTCCCCTCTGCACAGGGTGGGACACAGATTTATCTGATGAGCAGTGAGGGAGGGGCAATTCTTCTGTCAAAGGCAATTTTAGCAAAAGGGAAAGAGGAAGAAAATTAGTCAGGAAAGGATGTATGCACTCCATCTTGGATAACTGACCCAATAACGTATTAGGGAGATTAGGACTCAGATTGGAAAGCAAGGCATGGATCCCTTGGAGGATTAAAGGAAATTTTGCCAATGTTTATGCCAGTTTGGTACATTGAAAAACCAGGACAAAAAAATGAGTGCTTACAAATTATTTAACACATATTCGTCATCAGGATCTCCTTCCACATATCAGCAGAAGATGATTAATAAAGAAATAAAAACAAAAGCAACTGGAGCTCAGAGAAGGCGCTACTTTGCACTTTGCAGGTATATAATTCATTTCTAGATGTGACACAAGACAGGCCTCACCCAGATGATGCCATTTGCTGAGGTGGGACAGGACTCATGCTCTGAGCAACCTGCCCTGGCCAGCACAGAGGTGAATGCAGAGAGATGTATCTACACAAATACACAAAAGGGCATACATATAGATCTATCAGCATCCATCTATAGCATAAGTATATACTCACATATATACACACATCCATACATATAGATGCATAGATAAGTATATATAGCTTCTTAGTCAAGTGACGCAAACTGCTGCAGCTGGAAATAACACTGTCTGCTCATGGAAAGACAGGCATGTACTTAGACTTATTTATGTGGTAGAAAATGTGTTCAAGGGATGTGAGCTGTCTCAAAGCCTTTGTCGGAGGAGAGGGCAGCAACATGTGAGATATGACCCAAACCTTGGCTGTGTTTGGGTCTGGGAATAATTATTTTCTGTAAGACAGATGCTGATATGAAATACTGGGATGAGGACCTCCTGCTGCAGGATGGGATTCAGGCAGGTAGGAATGTGTGCCCCGTGGCCTCACTGTGATGCACAGGAGTCCCCCGTGTGTGATGGGGAAGATTTTTCTGGTTGGAAGGAGTTGATCTGCTCTGTCTGTTTTACATGAGATGGGCAGAAGAAGGCACCTGACACTGGACTCTGGCACGCAGACATGTTTATGAAAACATGTCGCCTGAGTTTGGAAAGGTCACTGAACCTTGGGAGTTACCAATTATTTTGTGCTCTCTAATACCTATCTATAGCCCAAAGACTGACTTAGGAGCCTTATGTGAGAATCCTTTTTTGAAAATCCTGACTCTTCATTTTGAATGACTGGAATCCTAGCATGAAAGTTTAGGACCTCCCAACTCCCTGCCTCAACTCAGCACCAGTGCCATAGGCATTGCCTCTCTGAAAGGAGGTGAGGCAGAGGATATATTGTGCTTTCCCACAGCAGAGAGCATTTGGCACGTTTGCACAGTGCAATGTACACAGGACACTCCCAGAGGTGGACCAGTAGCGTTTGAGCTTACTACCTGGGCAAGTAGCATTGGTTTTGGATCAGAGCAGGATTTTGGCTCACAGCTGACTTGGGGAGAAGGAGCAAACAGGAACGCTGTGCATAATACATGATATACCCACAGGTCAGTGAGCATCGCGCTTCCTGCTCTACGGCTGCGCTGCAAAGTAGGAGTCTGCTCTTGTTCCCAACCCAAGAGACATGCTCTTTAGCGAAAGCTGTGGAGGCTTATGCTGAGAAGGTCTGCGGTGCAATCCCCGGCCTTGGCGGGGATGCCTGGCAGTGCTGACGCCACCCTGAGCTGCTCTGTGTGTTCCCCAGCTGCAGGCAGGAGCTCAGCCATGGGGCTGGTACAGATCCCTGTGCGGGGCTCCCACTGGAGCTGGGCTTTCACACGCTAATCTTTGGGGTGAGGGCAGGGCCTCTAGCTGCAGCGTTCTCATTCAGGGATGGCTCGATTTCAAGGGCAGCTTTGACTGAGCTCATAGGAGCAGCACTGTGCTGCCAGTAGCAGCACTTTGACTGGAGCTCATATCAGTTCCTCCTGTTTTATATTAGATATTGCAATTTTTATTAGGAGAGGTGTTTGAAATTTCTGATTTTCCCCTCGGCCACCCTTAAATCTAATTTCTAATGCCTTATCCACTCTAATGAAGTTCTCAGTAGTTTACATTGTTATTAAACCTCTATTTGGGGAATATAATTTTAATCCTCATTATATGCCAAATATAGGTATCAAATATTCATTGTGTAATTGCAATTAAAAATATAACCCCCAAGGGATCTTTTATATTAATTTAAATTATCCTGCGCTTGTACTATGGCTGGAAATAACCTATACTGCTGAAGACTTCTTCATTGAAGACATTTCAGTGTCTGTAGTTATAGCTAGAACGAACTCCTTCTTGTTTCAGTGAAATCCTGTTCTACAACACTGTAGTCATGCAGATATAGAATACAGCAGTATTTTATTTGAACCTTTTTTTCACCCTCTTTTGTGCTTTAAAGAAGCAGTTGAAACCACTAATTTTGCATTCAGTGTTACCAAAAAGTAGAGTAATTAATCCAGGCAGCTTTTTTACGTGTTTGACAAAGCTTCATTTCACATAAACTGTTTCCTCTTTATAAGCACAGAGACAGATTCTTTACTCCTCGCAAGTGTCAAGAAAGTCATCAAGAAAAATCCCCACCTAACACACTGAAGGACTTTAAAATATGAAATATACTAATTCCAACTTACACATAAAAAAAAAATCTAGAAAGCATGGTTTGGAGCACATTTGCAGTGGATTTCAATAAAGATTATTCATTTAAGCTAATGTTTGTAGATAATAATACCAACTTAGCTTTAATGTATCTGTCTTTATTCTTCCACTGAACATTCTTTACAAGAAAAAAAAAGGGTTTTTGAAGTCTTTTGATTAGAAATGTTACATTTACAGATTATGATCTCTGTGTTTGAAAGCTGCATTAACTGAAATCATCTCCAAGGGGAAATATTCAGGTAGAGCCAAGCTTATTGCTATGTAGCAGGTTGGTTACAAAGGGACTGCAGCCCTGATGTCTGGGAGTCAATACTCAGAGCAGCCACTACAGCTGTGTGGATTAGCCACAGCAAGACCCATCACTAGTTTGCAATCTGCATGGGTATGATTGGATTTTTATGTAAACATTGTGGAAGAAAGCCCAAAAGTTCACATTTCTGCCTGCCCCACAGTCCTTTTTGTTTTTACAGCCATAGTAAATATGAAATGGAGAAGCTGTCAGGCCAAAATAGAATTGGTATTAAAACAAGTTATGAAATCCACGTACCAATACACTTGGTGGAAATTTGTATATGATTTTTGCTGTCTGCCCTCTCTTTCTTCAAACTGACAAACCCAAATGGGAGAGCCAGGGACAAGTTTTCAGACTCAGGTCTGTGCCTGTTTGAAACGTGATCCCCAAACATGAGGGATGGGAGAGGGGATAGGAATGGGAAGACTTGGCACAGTGGAAGAACTGAAGTGTTCCTCACTCTTTCTGTCTAATAGCCTCCTGCATGTGGTCACTCGGGAGAGCAAGTTGCCACAGCAGTGTCTCCAGAGAGCACAAGCACAAGCACTCAGGAGGCTTAGATGTGGCTGTTGGAGGCTGGGTACTCTTCCCAAGAAGATACAGTGGGGTACTCTTTGGAGGGACAGTTGCTACAAAAACCATAGTGGGAATAATTGAAGAACAGGAGAGACTTTCTTCTGTTGCAGTAGAAAGAAGGAAGAAAGGTTAAAAGGAGTCCACACATGAAAGCCATGTCTGTGACTCCTTGTTTCCTATGAAGACTGATGGCAGGAGTCAAGCTAAAAAGGAGTTTGAAGCCTATTGTGATCACTGGTGCCATCCTTGATTGCTCCTCAGGCTTTCAGCTCTGAACATTCTGGGCATCTGTGTTAGAACAGGGCCTTCCCAGTCCTGTGGTTGGACCTGTCACAACACATGAACAGCAGGGAATCCACACCAACGCTTCATGTCCAGGAAGTCTTATTGCCCTTCATGTTTCATTTCCTGTCTTTCTATTGTGTGCAGCCTGTGTATCACCAGTCCTTAGCACATAGCTTGATTCCCCGGCCACCCACTCAGCATCTGGGGCCAGAGGACTCCTTCTTTTCCTGGAGTCTTGGTAAGCAAAGCCAGGTGGTGCAGGGGAGTGGAACTCAGCTATTGCAGGCAGGGAAAGGGCTATCAGACTCCCCACCTTTGCAGTGATTCTCCTCAAGCCCCCCAGGTAGGAAAGTAATCGGTTCAATGCTGGATGCTCTTGGCCCATTCCATTGCTACCAGATGATCTGCGGCAGCTTGCAGTTCAAGTAGTGCCTCTAACTGAGGGAGGGGAGGAGGTTGGTGGCCTCTCTACTCTTCATGTGGATCAAAACCCTAAGTGGTAATTCCCACATCACTGGGATCATCTGCAATGGGGTGAGGCAAACCTCTTGACAAGACCTCGCCTTGCCTGTGCCTCTCTGCCTTTCTACAGCCCTGACAGAAGTTGCAACTGTGGCGGTTCTGGCGGCAATGACCCCATTTGACTTGCAATTTAACAGTACGGTGATCCCTGGGTATCCTCCTGGGAAGACCCTTGCCAGGCTTGTTTCTGTGGGCTCCCTGTCTGCAGAGGTCATTCTATGGAGGTCAGGCAAAGCTGGGTGCTAGTCCCAGGGAGCATTTTATTGGGGAGCTCAGGGATGTGGGGATGCTCCTTAACTGGCAAGACTCAGAGACTAATTCTCGGCTTTTAAATAATGAACACTGCAGGTTCACCGTCCAAAACTGTACCCATATTTCTTTTACCTGCACTTATCTTATCTCCATACCCATCGCTAATTCCATGCACAGACAACCATTGTTAGTACTGTAAGAATTAATCACATACTGTTCGAAAAAAAAATTGACATTTGCATTTCAAAACTCTTACCAATTCTAAACATTTATTCTACAAAACTTGGAAAGATTGTAGTTCTGTTTCAAATTATTCCAGCACCGTGGGCATTGCCACAGAATGTAAAACTGCAGAACATATGAGACTGAAACCTGACACTCGTTCTTCCCTGTTGTGAAGTGTCGCTGATGAAAAATATACTAGTTTGAAGAAAAAAAATTACATAGGAGCATGACCCATTCCCAAAGCAGCTAGCCAAATTCACTCATGTTTCAGAGAGATCTGCATATGTAAATGGGGTACGGTACTGTTCTTCAAATACAGTTAAATTGGTTTAAAATAGAAAGAAAACACAAAATAAGCTCCTACCGAAAAATCTCCTGATGCTACTGCAAGGAAGTTCAGAGTGTTTGCAGAGAAGAAAAAAGGCAGGATAATTCCTGCAAGTGTATCTCTTCTGTAATCAGAATGACGCAGAATTTAGTGGAATCAGTCTTTATTGCCATTATAATCCTTCTTCCTTCAAACATTTTCCAACTAGACATTTTTAAGTTTTGTAATCAAGGAGATGGCTTTTGCATGAAATGAATAATCTACTCAGACATTTCAGTACTTTAAAATGATCGGGAAAAGATGGTGAAATATAGGTAGAAAGGAGCATTTATATGGAAATGACAAGAGTAAACCTGGAATTGAATATAAATACAATTGTATTAAATATAAGTATAAATATAAATATAAGCATGTAATACATGTAATTCAGAAAAAATCTCACGTATGTATTTGCACATATACATGTACACACACACTGATGTATCCATGCAACTTTTTCATTTGAAGACTCCAAAACACTTCAGAAAGCTGAATATTGTGTTTTGCTGCTCTCATTTTACAGATGGGGATGTTAAAGTGCAGAGAGGTTACATGTGCAAAGCACATTGCTTTCTTGAATGTAATAACCGGTAAATGAATTCCCAGCTAGAAGAGGAAGTGCCTCTGCCACCTTCAGCAAGCCACCTGTTGCTTTTGAATGGAGAATTAACCATTTTGGTTCAAACATTTCGTCTTCCCATTCCAGCTGCTAGTTTTCACTCTACCTGAAGATAGCAAAAGCCACAAAGAAGCAGCTTTCAAACAGAGCATCCTGTTGTTCAAAAAGAAGAAGCCCAACCTCATGTGGTACACACCATTCATTTCCCAGATCTGGGTCCAAGTCCTGCTTCTCACCCATGCAGCATTTAATTTGCTTTCTAAATCCCTTCTTTATCCACAAGTAAGTAGGAGTGTTATTTGAGTAAGGAATGAGCAAGAGCTGTAGGCTTTAGCCTTTGAGTTACAGAGATGAAATAGTTTGCACTCACAATATGTTGCATTATTTGAAAGAGGGAAATAATATTTTTCAGTGAAAATTAAATTTAAAACATATGTTAACCATCATCCACATCTCTCACACAACTCTTGTGTGTTCCCAAATGTTCTGATTTTACAAAGGTTGGACAATTGTAGTTTGATTCCCTGAACTGTTTGTTTACTTTCTTTCTCTGATTTGTTTTGCCTCTTGCTCTCTTTTATCAAATCACCCAGAAAGATAAAAATGATCTGTCTTACATAGATGGTCTGTTCTGGAGCACGTATGTAGCAAGAAGCCCTCCAAAATCGCAGGGCTGCAGAGCTGCCCATCCCCTCCCACCCAAGCTTTTATACATCAAAATCTGTACATTTTCATGTGACTGATCTGCTCAGTGGTCCACTGAGGAGTCCAGTTTTAAGACACAAGTTTGCACATTCTCTGCCAGCAATGGTTGGGGAACAGCGACAAAGGAAAATCTCTCCACTACCCATATGGACAGCCTTTGCTGTAGAGCGTAAAACCCTGGCAGACCCCTCCCACCTCCCTCTTCCTTCTTCCTCTTTCACACCAAAAATGCTCTGGGAGAAATTTAATTTTAACTGTTTCTCCATCACATTGTACAGCAAACACTGTTACAGATTTCTGTGCTGGAGGATCTACTGTTCACAGCAGCCCAGCTTCTGGGGCTGAGTAGCTGCTGCCTTGGACTCCAGGCCCGTGTTGAACTTTACTTCCCTGCCAGTTGGGGTGGCTGGGGCAGGGCAGGGGTGCACACTGAAACCTGTGGTGGAACTCAAGGTGTGCTGAGGACCAAGCTAAAGTCTCAGGTCTCTGACCCGGACCCCTTCAGCCCTTGAACCTGTCCCTCCCTTTGCTATTTGCTTCTGTGAGCTTCAACCTGGGCTGCACTCTTGTTATCTCCAGTCCTTCACCACTGTTGCCCATTCTTTCTTTCCAGACTCCTTCTCCCAGTCAACTCTGTGTCTTTTTGGCTCCCAGTCCATCTCTGTTGAGTCATGTCCACATGTGGGATGAACATGGCTGGAGCTTTGGAAAGGCACAGCAGCTAAAGGTGCTGGCAGGACTGCCCTAAGGGTATAGGGGAGAAAAGACCTTCTACAGGATGGATGGTAGTGGGGTTAGGGAGAACAGAAAGGAGGTATGAACTTCACCTCGAATCTGGTGGCAGTCAGAAGGACTTTGGTACTAGAGGTCAGAGTCAAACTGTGGCAATATTAAGGTTTTAATACATGCAAACTAAAAAGTATTGCTCAGTCTCAGCATTTAAAATGGTGGATCTGCCACAAACTGATGGATTAGCTCCAAATATTCCTGTAAAACACTTTTGGTTTCATTTGCTTTATAATAGTTACACTGGGATTTTGCTGAATAGTATTCTCCTCAGTGGTGCCTGATTCAGAGCCAGATTTATAAAGATATTTAGGTGCTTCTCACTGATTAAGGAAGTAAAAGCCTAAACTGGTTTAAAAACCTAGCTTTGGGAGCTACCATTTGTGTCTGGGCACCCGAAGCACTTTAAGATTTACGGTGTATAAATATTCAGTGAAAAATCAGAGAAATTCTTTGCCAAACACAAATGGCAATTGCAAAAGCAAACTTTGAACTGTCCAAACTACTGCCTTCATTTTCTTCTCTAAAGATCAGTGCCAGTGAAGAATGTACTGAGTCTGGGTTTGGGGACCGGTTCTACAAATTGGGTCTGATGATGCTAGCATGAGACCAACTGTTGTCACAGCAGAAGCCAGACCAGATCTAAACGACTTACTCGGTGACACATTGCAGTGACTTATTTGAGATGTGTCTTCTCTGGTTTCTGTGGGCTCAGGGGAGAAGAAGACATCATGCCCACAGGGCAGCAAAGAGCTGGATTCCAGCTGTACTGCAGGCTCTGTGTGCTAGTCAGTGTGCACACCAGCACTTCTTCAGCCTTTGGCTTTAACTGTGAGCTTGAGCTCTCATACTTAGGTGGTAATGCCAGGCTCTTTGAAATACAACCCATTTGTATCAAATGGGAAGGTAGAAACAAAAGATGCTTCAGGATACTTGAGTGATTGTTTCTGTTTGATCTGATTAAACAGATTAGAAGATGTTACAGAATCAAGAAGCAAAAAATGACCTTTCCAAACACATTCAATTTGTTTGAGTCCATTAGGCTTACGAGAATAAATATAACCTCTCTTAATGCTTCATAATATCAATAATACCCTTGAAAGTATTCTGCACTTAATGAGCAATTTAAGAGCATTAAACGCTGTGAACAATCAATTTGCTGGGTATTATTGTGCTTCTGTTTATAAATGTCTAATTATATAGGTCAGACTTGCTTGTAGCCTGTTACCTCTAGTAGCCAACTGCAGACCTCTGACTCAACAAAATAAAAAACAATTCCTTTATGAACCTCTCACAGAAACAACAGCAACACCAGAGTTCCCATACAACTCTCCAGGTTTCTTCTTTGCCATCAGCACGTGGCCCTCATACGTGTCCCCCTTGCCCCATCCCTGCATGCAGCTGCCTCTCCACATGCAGGTAATGAGGAGGGCAGGGCTGCACTGGAGAGGGGAGCACCGCATGCCTTGGCAAAGGTTTCCCATAAAGATCTGTCCTCTAGCTGCGGATGCAAACTCAAGCTGGTCGCACACACAACTCCGGCATGCCGACTCCACTACCCCTCGGCACAGCCAAATGTTTCAGCAGCTGCCCTTTTGTCCTGTTTCTTAAATAAACAAAGAACAGATACAAATTAATGACCTAAATTTATGGCAAAACACACTGCCTTCCCAGAGCAAATAGCCTTAAAAGAACAGATGTTAAAATAGCATTTTGTACTCAGAGAGAGAAAACGGCTACCGTGCAAATGGAAAAGCTCAGGATGTGTAGAAAAGCGAAGCTAAAGCATCTAATTGTGCCGTGCCACCTCCTGCTACACCAAAAACCCCGTAACCTTCTGATGGTGCCTTGTACAGAATAATTATCCTCCTGCAGGGCATTCCCCATCCTTTCTTGCCTCCTCTTACAATCCCAGTAACTTTCTCCTTTCATTCCTTTATATTCCTTTTGGAGATGAAAAAAGCAAAATTATCATTTTGCTAGCACCTTAAACAGCGACTGACAATCCGGTGCCGTAATCCTTGATGTAATTTAACCTGGAAGAATTATGCTCCCGCAACGCACCATCTCAAGAAACCATTCCTTTGAATTACCTCTTTGTTTTACCCCGAAGGGTGCATTCATTACACAGGAGAGATTATTTCGTACTGATTTTTTTGCTGAGACTTATCTTGCCAACGCCTATATTTAAGCAATTGTTAATTATATCCATGTGAAAAAAAAAAAGAAAGAAAAGAAATTAAGACAGATAAAGACTTCAGGGACGGGGTAGTTATTTAGTTATTTATTTATTATTTTGCACAGAAGCAGAGGGAGACACAATCATGCACAGGAGATGAACGTGCCTTTCGGGTGGTGAACAGTCCCCACCATCCGGAGCCAGAGAAGGCAGGAGCGAGCAGCACTGGGTCACAGCGAGAGGAATTAAAAGGCATCTCTGTTTTCCTGCCCAGCAAATGCATTCTGTTTATACTACACCACATTGTATTTCTAGTCTTACTCAACGTTTTAATATACATTTTCTTGTCAGGCGTCTTGGCAATCGGGTACACGACTTGCAAGATGGACTGAGAATTCCACAGGTGGACTGATTAGTGGGTGGCATTTCTGAGCTCCAGCAAGCTGTTAGCATTATGTCTGTTTGCTTTAGGTACAGATGTGAAATGATTTGACAGTCAATCTCAAAGTGTGTGTGAGTACTTGGGCTTTTTTTTTTTTGCTTTTTTTTTTTCCCTTCTTGGTATGTCAAACTCTTCTTATAATACAATCCTTATCCGTCTGGTTGTCCATTGAAAAAGCATCCCCCCCATACCCCCCTCCTGTAGCCAATCTGGATGAGTCATGCATTATTCAGGAGATATAATTTGTAAGTGTCAGAAGTGGCTTTGGTTTTTTTTCCTGTTCGCTCATTTGAGGACCACAGCTGTCACGACCAAGAGTCCTCGCTGGGCACGGGGGTTATACCACTGCAAAGGCGAATTGTTTCCTTTGGGTAACTTGTCCGAATGCAAGTTTCCGTAACAAAGCCGTAGTCGTAAGCAAATGGTGTTTGACAAGTGGAATTTTCTGTTGACTTGCTCATTTCATTTCCTTCTTTTGGCAGAAACACTTGGAACTTGATTTTCTTGCAGTTACTATGAGCCCAGAATAATAACTCCTAAATCAACACTGAGGAGGTGGAAAGGTACGACAACACAAACACTCAGTAACAGTCAGGACAGCGACATGGAAATATGAGTTGACATGCAGAATAACCACAAGTGGTGCATAATTTATTGATTGCACCTTGTCATGGGAATGATGAGCTCTCAGCTAGAGGAATTATATTTTATATATTTCACAACTTTGGGGAAAAATATAAATATTATATATACAAACTGCATATACAGTAACTAATGGATAGAGCAAGATTCCTATTTCCAGTTAGTGAAAAAATTATGTGCATCTCAAGGCAATGTTGTCTGGAGCCGGGTAAGCCCGGGAGAGGAGAGGCAGGAGGGTGGCAAAGGGGGATGCAGTTCTGCAGCACTGCTTGGGTGTTCAGGTGGACATGGTGAGGTTAGAGCCACACCACTTCAGTCTAAATCTCCCAAATGCTGGACAGTAGCTTTATTTTATCAGAAACACTAAGTTTAAAATTTCCCTACGTTACAATATAATATTTCAGTTGTGAAATATTATATACGTGAACTCTCAGGAAAACTGCATCATGAAGCAGCACGGGGAGACCAGCAAACCATCCTGGAAAAGCAGGGTAAAAGGTATAAAGAGTGGCTGTTTCTTATCACCTGTAAAGCTTTCAACCAGGCAGACCCTCAAGTCTCTCTGGCGAGGCACAACCAACAGCTTCTTTCTCTTCTCCTCATTACATTTGTTTTCAGCACCAGGAGAGCTGCTTGCTCCCAGGCTGGGGCTGCCCCCCTTTCAAAGTTGTTGCTATTTGTTTCCTCCCTGTTTTACTCACTGGGTAAGAAGGACACAGAGTGAATCAGACTGCTCCCTTTCTCCAGCATCACACAGAGAAGCCACAACCACAGCACTGTTTGCTGAAGGACAGGGTCTAAGTCTCAGGGTGGGCAGTCAACAAGAGAAGCGCACACAGGAGGATCACTGGCCACTCCACCAGCAGTACTGATTCGACTGAGTGGTTGAAACCCACAAATAAAATAAATCCAAGTGTTTGCCCTATATAGGCTTCATCCTACAGGAGTAAGCTAACAGGTTAGCCAACTGAAAAATCAGCTTCCATTAAAAATAAATTGATCTTTCCTCTTTCTGCATTGGAAAAACACATAAGCGCTTTGATTTCTGCTGATTACTTACTACAGCACTCGAGTCAAAGCTTTCTTTTCTGACTCCAGTCAAACCCTGGAGTCAAAGCTTTCTCTGAGTGGAAAAGCTGTTTCTCCAAGTGCCTCTTTTTCAGTGCTATGAAGAAACATGTCAGAGGAGACACAGCAATGCACTCCAAATGAAAAGCAGGGGCTCAGCTCAGTACTTGCTGGTATCAGCAACAGATTTGTCTATATCACCTTCTGCAGCTAGAGAAGTTACTGCCGTGCATTTGCCATTTAAGTTGTGAGCTGGTTTCATGCTGCTTAAGGAACAGCTTAAGTTGGAATAAAAGCAGCTTCATGGGAAGAAAGCAGTAACAAAGCCTTGGGTACCACGATATTACAGCAGAAAGGTGCCCCTCGGTGTAGCTAAGAGAAAAGAGCCTGCAGCAGAAAGCTGGTGGTCCTGCTCTAGGGAATGGCAGCTGCTACCTGGGCTGACATGCAGTTTGGTTTAAATGTGCTCGGGGTCCACTCTGGCTATGACACACATTTTGCTTTATGTTCTCCCTTCAGACCCAGAAATATGTTTACCACCCTGCTCCAGATGATACATATCTCACCATTTCCCATGATTTACAATTAAATCTTATCTCACAAGTGGAAATAATTTCTGAACTCTTTAAAATGTGGATGTGATGGAGACCTGTGACTAAATATCTCATTTTGCGTTAGTCTTCTGAGTTTTCATAAGGTTTCCCCATGTTAAAAATAGAGAACGCTTCTGTTAAATACGTATTTCGGGTGACCTTCTCAGAATAAGGAATTACCAGGCTGAATGCACCCAGATGTGAATCACAAGGAGTATGCAGAGGGCTGCAAAAGTAAGCAAAGGCCACTGTGCATATGCTGCTGAGGGCTGCGGCGAGGGAAGCGGGGTGGGAGGACGCAGCCTCTCCTCCTCCCTGGACGCTGCAGAGGCACCCGCTGAGCAGCCAGCAGCAGCTGACTCACCTCGGCAGCTGCCAGGGGTCTCTCTGGCAGAGATAAATTCCCTGTGAGAATCAGGTCTGCCTTCCTTAAAGCAGAATTATGGAGTTGCTGGGTAGGGAGCTGCATTTAGTGGGTCCCCGGGAAGGAGGGGACAGGATGGTGGCAGGGCTTTTGTTAAACGCTCAGGCTTCGCCCCACTCAGCCTGTGGTGTGTGGCTGGAGCCCAGCTCCCTCTGCTCGGCACAGTTGTCTCTTGCTGTGCTGCTTATTCACACATCCCAGCTCGCTCCGTCTAGCTGCCTGGGTACCGATGCCAGGGAAGCTGAAACACTGCAGGCTCCGCAAGCCCACCCAGACCATAGGCTCCAAAGTGCATAGTGCTGCCTCTTCCTCTGAAATTAATATCTCAGCTCACTAAATTAAAGCAAGCAGGGTTTCACCCAGGCATGTTGTGATCACACCTCCAACTTGCAATATAGACTTACCATGTAAACTGCTAAGCAAGGTACGGTGCTCTCCCAGCAGGAGAAGACAATGCCTGCCCAAAACGAAAAGTGTGGGAGAGTGGGAATGCAGAACCTTTCTCCAAACAGCTCCAGGGCACCTGTCCACACAGCACAGGAGACCCAGTACACAGGGAGAAGGCTACATGAAGAAAGACTTTTCCCACCTTGAAAGCACTGAAGTCAGAGGCACGGAATGTGCTTTACAGACGAGGCAGAAGCCACCACAGCTGAGCAAGGTGAGGCAGGGAGGTGGAGCACAGAGCAGGCCAGTGACAGGGCTGAGCCCCGACTTGCAAGCTGCAGAGGAGGTTGTCCCTCTGTATCACAACAAAATGGCATATTTTAGCATTTTGGTGCATCTGTGCAGAGCTCAGTGTTTGCAGGTGGGTCGTTTCTTCTGCCCAGCCCCTTGCTGCGCTTCTGCTGAATGCTCTTCAACGCGGCTTTGTCTGCGCCAAACGCACTCCTGAGGCTGTTGGGATTTTATTCTTTGCTTCTAAATCAGTAGACTTGTTACCATCTTTTAAAAGTGTGAATAGCTGCAACAGAAGCCATCAATTAGCACAAGCAAACAGGGCCAAAGTCCTTCCTTCCTCCTCCCCCACAGCATATTGTGAGGAGAGCTGTGCTCTTCTACTTCAGAGGCTGCTGGAGAGGCTCTGAAGTTGAGCGGTCCCACTGCCGCCTTTGCATCTGCTCGAGGACGGACAGTACACTTGGTGCGAGGGAAGCAGGATGGGCTTTCGGCACTGGCACCGCGACAATGGGAGCGAGACCAGCTCAACAGCAGCAGCAAAGGAAGGCAATTTTTTATCCCTTTCTGTTCCAGAGAGCCTTCCAGGGCTAAGGGAGGTTGCCAGAGGTTGCCTTTTTTTTTTTTTTTTTCTTTTTTTTTTTTTTTTTTTTTTCCAAGCACTTTTTCAAGCACTGTTCCCCCCTTCCCAGTATTCAAGAAGCTATGGAGGAAAGCCCCTCCAGCAGCTTTGCTTAATTACTCTGTTTTATGGAGAGGCTAGAAAAACCTCTCTGCTGAATAGTTTGCAAACCGGACTCTGCATGCCAGAAGATTTCTGTTGATTAGACGATGCAGAGTATTAATTAGAATATAGATTATGTGCAGGGGCTTTACCATAAGTTTGCTGCCATTTGGTCTGGGCATGTACATTTCTTGCCACATTGCTTTTTCTCCCAGAAAAGCAGTCTCGTGGAGCCAACCCGGTTCCTAGCACAGTTCCCATCCAGCAAGGAGGAGGCTGATTGCATTCCCACTTGTGAGTGAGAGCGCTAGTCCTTACCAGCCTTGTGAAGGATGCTAAGAATTGCAGTAGCATCAACCAAACCCCACAGAGCCTGTGGGTGAGCCCCACTCCGCCTGCCCGGTCCCTCAGCCAGTGCCACCATGCTGCAGTCAGACACAGGTCACCAGCCAAAGCCACTGGGGAAATGTGGTTGAGTGGCCACCAATTTAAGTGCCAGAATACGCTTGGCACAAGCTTTTCAAGCCACACCAAATGCAGTCTCCAGGGCAGGAGAGTTGTTCCAGCCACTGATCACTTTGTATTTGCTGGGGCCCTGGGATTTGCATCTCCAACCCTCTTGGGCCATATTTGGAGTGGCTCTTTCCAGGTGCCATCTTGGATGCCATTACTACTGAAAAGAAAGTAAGAATTTCTCAGGCCACAGGGCAGATCAGTGACCTGCCTCACCTGCTGCTCTTGCCAACAGCCACAGGTCCTTGACAACAAGGTACGGGAATCCCATTCTGACAGTTTGGGAAACATGTGGCCCACCGGGGACATCTTTTCCCAACCTTCAGTTGGCTTGCTTGCTAAAGTATGATTTATAGCTTATTGTCCATATAAATATACTTTTTTCCCTAAATTCTGTAAACTTTATATGCTCTTCCAAGGACAGGTCCCTCGTGGCACAGAGATCCAATGGTATATTACCCATGCTTGGAGAAAATTTTCTAGTGCTGATCATGTATCAGTAAATAAAAATTACAGTCTTGCAGAGAGTGAACAGAAGCACAGGCTTATCTCTGCTGTACTGTTCCTGCCTTATATACCTCTAATGTGCCCTTCTTCCTTATCCTATTTCTAAATTAAACAGTCATTCTATTTTTCACATCTCTCATTATATATAGAGGTCTTTCCATATGTCTAACATTTGTTTGAGTCTCAATACATCAGACCATGTAACATGCTGATTCACAGAAATCTCACGTTCTGCAATGACCCAGCCTTTGAAATCTGCCTGCATTTTTAAAAATCTGGATCAGATTTTGACTTATCAAATGCTATCTGACCACCTCTTAATCAGAGATTGCTAGTATTTCTTTCAAGTCAGATTTGACCTCAAGCTTTCACATTTGGTTCAAATTCAAGATTATTATAAACAGCAACTTTGTTCAGCTCTTTAAAAGTCAGATAAACACTGATGTGTTTGCAGCTTAGAAACATCTTGCCATTTCCCTGGATCACAATTCATTTAAAAGCAGGCAAACTGGCCGCTACCCTTTCCAAAACACCACCTTCATAACTGAGAGCTGCTCTGCCTTCAGATGTTTCCAAAGCCACTTCAGATGTCACATTTCTGCAGTGCAAAGTGGTTGTCTTGTGGTGTTAGAAGAGCTATTGGCAGCTCCTCACTAGGTAGCATGGGAGATGCCAAGGTGGGCAGGCAAAATGGCATCTGTCTTGCTTGGTGTTTGCAACTGGAGATACTCAAAACCTGCCTGGACCTGGTCCTGGGCAGTGTGCTCTAGGTGGCCCTGCCCCTTCCAGCTTCAAGCCTTCTGTGATCTCTGACTCTGTGGTAACACATCAGCCTCCCCCACTTGGCTGGTCACAGCAACTTAATCATTGACCGGTGCTGTAGAGCCGTGCATGATGTAGAGCCAGTGGGGGTCTGCAGAACAAGTTCCCCACAGGGAGGAGAGCTGTGGTCTGGGTCCTGCTGCGGGCTCAGGCTCTGCCCCAGATGCACCCCTGCAGGGTTGCTGGGATAGTCAATCCCCCCTTGGGACCAGGGTCCCACAGGATTTACTGCGGGTCTGCACATCTGGGCCAGAAAGAAACAACTAATGTCACATCCTCAGCTGAAAAACTGCTGTTGCTGAGCCTGACACACTTCAGAGTAACGTACAGGTGAAAAAGTTGAACTGCTGTGAGTGCAGCTTTGCCTGGGTCTGCACACACTGTGGTGCCATGGTCAGACATCGATCTCCCTTTACTTCTAACGTTAATCGTGAGGGGCTAGAATGTGCCTATGCGCCTCTCTTCACTGAGTTTGCACATTCATCACCCTCTGTTTCCTGTGACCCCCATGTTCAGACCAGCATACGACAAAAACTATCCAAACCTAGGAGGTTTCCCATGTCCTAGTCCTCCAGGTACTCTGCAGTGTAACCCACCCTGACTTTCATGCAGCCTGGATGTAAAAAGTCCCTCGTATCATTTCATCCCCTTGAGAGCCTCTACCTGTTGGCTCCTTTTACATTTCACACACCGGTGCATTTATTTCCCACTTGTCTTGGCACTGCACCCTACTTATACGGATTACCGCCATCTTCCTCACACACCAGTCCACCAGCGCCATTGTAGAAACGCATTTGCTCTTCTAGAAAAAAGAATTCTCTATTAATTACAATACACTGCATTCACTTTTTCTGGACACAGATTGCCACAGTCACCAGCTTATGTTCGTATTTATGTTCAAGTAAGAATTTTTATGTTATTGAAAGTTTTTGATCTCTTTTCTGAGGGGCTGATCATTGATCTGGAACACAGAGCTCTGGTTCAACACCATCCTTTTGCTGTTTTTAAAGAGGGCTAAGACTAGAGGGAATGGTTCAGTGCTCGGGACACCAAGAGGCAACACAAGGGACTGTGCTGCAATCTCTTTTCTGGCACCGGCTTCCCACAAGGCTTGGAATAGTCACTTGATCTCTTTGGCTCTGAGTGCCCCAGAAAGGGCTTGCCAGCACAGTTCCACCACCAAAACACAATTACAGTCCATTGCAGCAAGCGACAACTTTTCCTCGGACTTCCTTAAAAAAAAAAATGCTGCTCCCCAAGTATAATGACCTAATCGACAGAAGGAATGTTTTACCCCTCGAAATGCAGCCCCCATAATGCTTCGATCGGCACAGGTATTGTGATGAGGCACACAAACTATTTCAAACCTTTTCTACTGCTGTTGCTTGCCAGGTTTGCATGGAGAAGTTTTGCTGGCGTAGCCTGGGCCAATGCATCTCCGAACCTTATGTACGAGGGACAATAGGCAATCCAGGCCTCACAGACTATTTAAGAATAAACTCCAGACTGTGAGCTGCTCAGACATCTTGGTTGTCGACTGCATATAGGTGCCATCCTAAAACTGTGAAACTGAATACCCTTAATTTAAAAATTCATGCCCAGATCTGTGCTTTGCCCTTCATCCTTGCATTTACAGAAGGCTAAATCGAGATCCCAGATTTTACATCCAAACGCTGAAATGTTCACAATTCAGGCTCCTGCGAAGGCTTACAGACAAGCACATTTTAAAACTGCATCGTGTAAACTGTTTATGTGCTGAAGAAAAGCCAGGGATTTTGCTAATGACAAAGATATTGTTCTCTTCTCTGATAACTGAAAGAATTCCTCTCATGACAATAAACCCCCTCTTCCACAAATTTGCTTTGGGTAGATGGCGAGATTAAAGAACAACCAGCCCAGCTATGATTTTTCAGATTGCATAAGTACCTTGAAAAGATGTTCATTATCTAAAGTGACGCCTCTTCCCTAATTGCAGTGCCACTATTATGCGAGAATAATTTTTTTTTTCCAAACCCTTACAGACAGTAAAACCACATTTTAGCCTCAGGAGCGAGCCTTGCTTGCAGAGGTACTGCTTGCTAACAGAGATGGGGGCAGGTGTGGGACCCCCCCCGATGGCTGCCTGTGCCGTGCTGCGAGGACTGCTCTGCTCCTGTCCTCGCCTCACCCCGCCACATCCAATCTGCTGCCCCAAATCGCAAACGGGAATAAAAAGAAGCGCAAAACCCTCGACTGGGAGGCGGTTGCAGAAAAAGCTGAGGCTGACACTGAAAACCAACATCTCTGACAACTTGCACACACCAAAAAACGTTTGTTTGTTTGCTTCGGCTCCCGCTCCTCCTGTTCATTCAGCCCCTGGTGTCGTGCCAGGGCCTGGCCACATGTCCTGTCCCGGTGGGATAAGGCACTCCGCCGGAGGGGAGCAGCCGTGGCTCCCGATCGCCGTCAGCCAGGCGATGCGATAGTTCACGGGCTGGGAAAAACTGGGAGGTTTGCCGTCACCGCGAGGATTTAGGCACAAAGGGAGGTTGACAGCATCCCTGCCCAGCCACCGCGGCAGGCAGGGGCACAGCCTCTGTCTGCACGGAGGCTTTTCTTCCTGTAGGGATAAAGGTGGAGACAAAGCTGCTTTCTTGCCCGGGTGCATCAGGCGGAATTAGTCTCTGAGCCAAAAGGGCATCCCTCAGATTGCTGTGAGCAGGGTGGCTGCAGCGCCCCAGGGCCACTCCCATCACCTGGGAACAATACATGGCAAAGGCAAAGTTTACACTGAGTCCCCCAAAAGCATTTGTGCCTGCCCTTATCCAGGCTTCTGGTTGCCACTAGCATCAGTAAGTTGGCTGTCTGGTGCCCCACAACTCACCCACATTTGCAAGTGGCCATCAGTGTACAAAAGGGGCTCTGGAAAGAGTCTGTAACCTCCTTATGTTAACTTTTCACAGCATCAGTGTTAATGGGGCAATAACTTTTTATAATTTCTGTTTCTCTTCGAAATACTGAAGTATTAACATATGCATCCATACATACACTTGAAATTTCTGGGAACTCCATAAACTTTGTAATTTTAATCCTATTATATGGTTTATATTTAATTGGTTGCTAGTGAGAGATGAAAATTTCACAGATCATCTAAAGGAATGAGTATTGTTAATCAGTTCATTTAGCTAGGGAAAAGGATATGTGTCCGCTCCCTAAACTGGCATTTCACAGCGCTGCGTGGGTTCTTGTTACTGCAGGAGTCAGATACCCCTCAATAAAAATGCTGAAAATTAATCCAAAGCTAAAACAGTGACATGATTGTATTCCCATTACATTCCACTTAAATGCATATGTTTACAATATCCTTTAATAATAATTATTATTAAACATAGTAAAATACTTCCAAACTTGGCTCATGGCATCGTTGTACTTCTAGTGGAAAAAAAATTATCTGAAGCCCTGTCAATATGCCACTTCCTCCTCCCCCATCTTTTAACAGAAGCAGCCTCCAGTGAAATAATCCAAGCTGTGTTCAAGAAGTTGGCAAGTGGGTCCAATTAAATGTGGTTTTAGTGTATTCTGGCATTTGCATATCTAGTTTGCCAAGAAGTAATGTTTTAGAAAAAAAAAAAAACACACCATAAAAAAACCGCACAAAAAACCCCTGCGTTGGTCCAGGCAGGGAGTGGATAGTGTGATGCATCAATGAACTTTGTCCCACGAATCACAGTAGTTTAGATGAATAAATAAATAAATGTTTTTTGTCTCAACTGTTGCCCCTTTTTTGCTGACAGGCTTTGCAATAACCTGAATGTTCTATAAAAGAAAACATACAGAGGGAATATTAGAAAATTAATGCAGCAAAAGAAAACCCAGCTTTAATATTTAGTGAATCATTTAAAAACTTAAATCACAATGACCTTTATTTGATGGAAATATTTAATGCCTTAGCGGAGCCGTTCTGCAGCTAAACAGTGATTAAATAAAGCAGTCCATCAAAACAGCGCCTGTTCTCCAGGACGCCGAACTGAAGAGTCAATCGCTATTTGAGAACGATCGTTCACCGCTGCTGGAAGTGGTGCCTTGTTTTTTGTGGCTCCTTACCAGAATAACTATCTCGCCTTACCAGAATAACTACAATCACCTTCCCAATACCCCAGCTCCCCCCTTTTTCCCTTTGCTGGTGGATTATGTGCAGACCCATGGGCATGGGAGCTCTAATGTCCCAGTGTCACCCCCCCGGCCACATGTTTGCCACTATCTGTAGGGCAGCATCGAGGGGCTACAGGTGCAATCCCTCACCTTATACATCAGAGAAAAACCTTGGCAGAGGAAGGATATTTGGGAAAAAAACCCACCCCCAAATCCTCACAAACTCTAATCCTCCACAAGGCTAAGCATAAAATCATGTTTAATGTATACTGGCCAGTCCTTTCACTCATTTATTCCATAGCCAGGACAACCTTGCTACAAAGCAAGGAGAGTTAATTAATAAAACGAGGCAGCGTGGGGTTATATGGAATCTTTAAAGCCTTTATCAGTTTGCCAGTCCATTAGCGGGGCTGCATTCTCCGCAAACTCCCTGCTCCAATATGTGCAGCAGAGCAGTTAATTTCTTTTGGACTCAGTCTATGGCACCAAGCTGTTTTTTTTTTTTTTTCCCCGTCTTTATCCAAACAAACTATTAAATAATCAACAAATAAGAATATTTAACCCAAAATAATGAGAGGAATGATCATTCGCCTAAAAACTATAAATTAAAGCTATCCAGTCACAAAAGAAAGTTGAGTCATCCATTAAGCAACAAAGGAGAAGGAAAAAATAGATCGCACTCGGATGTTTTTGTTGCATTGGTTGCCTCACAAATGTGCCCAAGCCGAGGCCCCAGGAGGACAGACGGCTAAAGACTGAAATTGCTCCGAGACCATCACCAGGCGAGAGCTTCCAAAATATTACAGTATGTCCCAAAACCCAAAAGATGAGAGCTGCTGCGTCTCTCTCTCTGCCCAAGGTGTAGGCTAGGACCTGGAGTTTGGAGCTGGCTGTGGAGGGGGAGCTTTTGTGCAGGATCAGCACACAGCCCAGAGAAATGCACCATGTGGCTACGGTATGGGAAAGCCCAGCTGCACTGAGGGTCAAACCACCCAGCACTGATGCCGCAGCATCCCCATCCCTCACCAAAGGGCTGAGAAAGGTGGTGATGGAGGGACCTCCCTGCATTGCTGCCACCCTGTGGGGCCAGGAGCACTTCCCTCTCCTTCCCCATGAGGAGAGCAATGGAACCATGGAGTTGACACCAGCCTCTCTCTTGACTTGCCTGGCCATACTGACCCCTGCTCTGTGTGGCTGCTGCAGGCTCAGAAAGCAACAAGGCTTTACATAGGGCTGTGATGAAAGTAAACCCCAATTTTAGGAGCAAACTCCCCTCTCTGTTCCCTCATTCTCCTCACTACCCCCCCATCAGTCAAGCAGAAGAGCCACATTTGAAAATGGGGGGGAGATTTTGCAGTGATTTCCAACCCCCCAGCTGTACTTCTCAGAGTATTTGTCTTGTGGATGCTGTGCTAACAAGATGCTTGACAGGCACCAGGCTGTGTGCTCACAGCCACGCTGCCGACTGCCGAAATTCACAGCCCGCTTCCACTCAGCAAAACGGGCGAAAGTCTCCTTTGTGCCATGTGCCCGGGATGGCAAATGGTCTAGGGAAAATGAGGTTGGGGATGTGGGAAGGAAACAGGTCAATTGCAGGAGTATCCACATAACCTGGAAAAATGCTACAGCTGAAGTTACTAGCCCTTTCTTAGTTTTCTAAATAAATAGTATAGACACATAAACCAGGGTTTCCAGCAAGTGCCCACTAAAGACCAGCAAGCATCTCAGAAGGATTTGTGATGAAACAAACACTTCCATAATTAGCTTAATTTCTGCCCAGAACCCAGGGATGAACTTTTATTTAACCATACTCCTCCGGTGTTCTCCAGAGGACTTGAAAATTGTTTTCTCTTAGCAACAAATAACTCTGTGAAAACGCGTTCAGATTGGATCTGCCGACAGCAGAAAGGCGTGGAGCCAAGCCTAACATCAGGCAGCAAACATGGTGCACAAAGGGGCTGGAGAGGTAGCACAGAAGATGTGATGAAAGCACTCTGAAATATCAAACCTTCATCCTTCTTCAGTAAGTTCACTGGCTTTGAATGAGCCACATCATTTACCAAGCAGTGTTGGCCATGGACTCCCCATCCCCAGTGGCCTCAGCAGGAGGGCAAGAGAAAGTCACAAACCTCTGCTCCATGGATGGGGTCTTGCACCGACCCAACAATGAGACTTCAAGTGTGGGCTTGAAAACTGTAATTCTGACATCTGTAAGATTATGAGGAGGAGACTTTCCTGTCTTTGCTCAAAATAAAAAAAAAAGAAGAAGGCTTTGAGATGAGTTAAAGATGTTTCATCTTCCAGGACTGCACCAGGAGTGAGGCTCCCAAATCTTGCCATGGTATATTGCTTCCTTCCTAAGAGTCAGCATGAAAAAAAAAGGAAAAAAACCTCATAATGCTTTTGTCCTTAATAAGAATCAAAGTGGTGTAGAAAAGAGACTTTATACCTCCCATTCCCATAGCCTGATTAATGTGCTCTGTCTTTCAACATGTGCTTTCCCTTAAACCTCATTTTTCTGTAATTTCCTTCATTCTTTTAACAATGTGCTTATCCCTCTTCTAAAAAAAAAAAAAAAAAACAACATTTTTTACAGATGTTCCCTGTCTTCTCACCACAGTCCAAAGCACAGGCTCTTTCTCCTTCTTCTAAATAAAAGGAGATAAGATTTTTTCAAAAGGTGAGCATCAATAATAATTTTTAGCAATACTTGCTAAACTGATGTCTTTGTAAATAATTTTTTTTCTGCTCCAGGCATATCCCTACCCTGTTCTGGACGTAACAGTAGCTTCCCAGAGGAGGTGGGTATTCCCAAAAGCAAAATTTTGCCTGCCGTAAGTACAGGCAGTGTTGGACTGAGAGAATCTGGCTCAGCCATGAACGGCTGTAGGACCTATCAAAGGCTGTTGTTGAAAAAAATCCCAACACACTAAATGGTCGTGCTTTCATGTGGGGGAGCCCTGAATCTGGAGTGTCAACCTAAAATAGGAGGCTAACATTAGGATGAGTGCTAGTCATCTACTCACTATCTTGAGAGTGACTCATATGTAGCTCATGTCAGGTAGGTCCCAAAAATTAACATCTCCACTCACCCTGAGGCTCATATTCCACGAAGAAGGATTGAGAGATCAGACCCTTACATGTGTCATACTTTTCTTTTTTTTAAATTGCATTGCAATACAGCACTCAGGTATCCAACTCCAGAGCATCTGGCAGCATTGTTAGTTCAGAGCATTTTAAAATCAGCTTATATCCCTGAGTACGTCTAAGAATTGCACATCCACTGGCACAGGGCAGGCAGTGAGCACTTCCATGTCCATCCTCTGCAGAGAAAGGGCGAGCGCAGTTGTTTTAATGCCTTGTTTGAATCCACGTTATCCAGCGTCTTTCCAGAAGCAACACGTCAGGCATTTTCAATCCTTCCAGCAGAATCATGCCTACAAACCTGCTGGTGTTTGGGGAAGGAAGGTACAGTTTGCCACAAGAAGCTGACCTCCAGCAGGCTTGCTGGCGAGAGTTGGGAACTGCCTGACAGCCCCAATGTTTGCCTTGTGCCCTCACCCCGACACAACACCCTCAGGCTGGAAGGTGAATATGGCTCTGCTGTATTTTCTCTGCTCAGCAGAAATCCCGCCTTTCCCTGCATGCTGCAAACTTCATGTTATATATTGGGGAAAATAAAAGAGCACATTAAAATCTGCACTCACTGAAAAAAAAAAAAAAAAGAAAAAAGGAAAAAAAAAAGATTAATCTCTCATTTTTAACTACTGGCTAAGGGCATGAAAGATTTCCTAACTGAGATTTTAAAATTCACGGGTTTCTTGATCCAGATTTAGCCTAAGAATAACAAATTTCCTAAGTCAAGTACTTCTATATAGCACTTCTTTTCCCTCACTTTTTTGGAAGTTTTCACTTTTCCAATCATTAATGAAAAAGAAATAATTTATGTTTATCATACTGAATTGGCTAAAATGCAATTTTGTGTTCCTCTCATGCTTCAGGAGCTTTTCCTTTTAAGCTTTGAGTAACAATCTTGAGAAAACCTCAGAAGTATGTTTCTATGAGTTATCCAACACTTGGAGAGGTACGCTGGTCTTTCTGACAACAGGGAGCCCAGTGTTCACATGTTCATTAACTTATATCTTCATAATTAATATAGAGATGTACAACTCTTCATTTCTCCAAAAATTAAGAATTGCCTAGTTAGTCTCAGTTTGTTAAGACACAGGTCTTTCTTAAAAATCACTCAGTCATCTGAGAATAATGAAATACTGGTATTTATAGTGTTTTCAAGCTGTCATAAATTTAAGCCTGAAAATAATCTACGAACAGAAATCATATTCTGTATAGACGGTGCCAGTCAAACTACTTTAAAAAGAGAGAGTAAGCTACAGAAAATTAAGACCTGGTAGCTATAGTCTATGAAGACAGAGTATGTTTCATTAAGATTTTAACTATATTTTTTAACTTGGTATGAATTTCCAAAATTATCTCAACATGAATCCTCACTAAGTGTGAATACGTGGCAAACGTAGTTGAAAATAAATTATATCTTCTATGATAAACCTCTATCAGTTTCAAGGGGTTTTATTTATAGATAAAGTACATTTTTAAAATTGTAAAAAAATTGTAAGATGTATATTGGGAATACATCCAAAAGTTTATAAAAAGTAGCTTTAATGCTAAAATTGAAGACAATTTGACAAAAGCATAAAATATAGCATCGAGAGTAGTTTTTATTTTCTTAATAGATGTAAATAAGACTTAACCAAACTGTATTTTGGGAAGGTTGTGAAAGAAATATTTAAATCCCTATCTAGATTTACATCCAGATACAGAGTATACCATGCCATGGAGCTGTTCTGAGACAGTTAAGCCTTTTAATATACCTCCTGTAGTACTGAGGCAGTAACATATTGCTTTACCACTTAAATCCTTTCGGAAGTCATGATGTACATGTAACTTGCTCTCTAAATATTTTACTAATTTAAAGCTGGGTTTCCTGGACTGGGTTGTTATGGCTGGGGATGTGCTGTGTAAATCCCTAGCTGGCATATTCTGGATGTGGCATAAAAAATCCTTCTTGGTGCTCAGATTAGCGCTGATAACTGAAGGAATCACAAGCCATAGGTTGCACAAGACCACGTCACACTGGCTGCTACACATGAACGCTAAACACGTCTTTTAAAGATCTTTAAGGAATTACTGAGGCTATGATTTCGATGCACATCTAAATAAAAATTAGCAAGTTATTTTTAATTACTTCCTCACATGCACACATATGTTCGTATACAATATGCATTTTAAAGCACAGCACTGAGTCTAAGAAATACCAAACGGTGCACACTAAAACATCCTAAAAAATATTCACCAGCTGTATTTTGCACTCGATCATTTACTTGTTTTCTGCAATCCCAAAAATACACAATCACATTTTAATTTCAGTTTCAAGGCTAGGCAGCATACCTTCTTTCTTTGCAGCCCCAAGTAAAAGCATGTTAAAGCCAGGCTGTAAAGTCTCAAAAAGAAAGAAAATTTGGCCCCATGGTAACAGCCACAGTACAAGAGAGGCATGAAGTCTGTCCCAGCAAGGGGAGTGTTTTGCACAGGGTTGAGCACTTGTGCCCCCCTGCTACAAATGGCTGATGTTAATGAGTTACCGAGAATGAACTGTGTACATTCTGCACGAAGACAACGGTGTATTAGTGGAGTGACTGTCTTCTAAGGAAAAAAAGCCCAAACGCAAGAAACTAAATTAAAGCAAAATGAACCTGAAGACTATAAGCAGACGACTTAAAAAAGTTCTGTTGGTCAAAAAAATTAACTAACGAAGAAGTTCCCATGTAAGAGAAATACTCCACCTCAAACACGGATTATTCCTGAAAACAAAAATATGTTTTGCTTTTTTTTTTTTTTTTTGGTAACCATCTCAATCACTGGAAACCTCTGCAGCATTTGCCGTCATTGTCAGAGTTCAGCCTGTACCACCTTTGGCTTTCCTGCTGCCTGGTCACGCAGAAGGCTCACCCCTCACTTGCTACGGCAGAGCTGGGTGAACTGCAGGTTGTCTGCACCAAGAGCATTTCAATTTGACAACTGGTTAAAAGTAATGCTTCTTTTTTAGCCTACGAGAATAAAATGGATAATCTTTCCAAAAAGGACATAATCTCTCGTCACTAAGACCCATTAACAGATTTAGCTGAATTTTATCACACTAGCAGGAACTGCTGACTGTATGTTTTAAGGAGCAGGACTCTTCTTCCTCTGTCTGTCCACATTTGCCGGCAAAAGGGAACATTTCTATCTTCTGTCCAAAAGCATTTGTACAAATAAAGGACCATGTCCTCTCTTATCATCTAGAAAATACTTTTTACTACCAAACTCACTTCATTTAATGACATGATTAAAATATGAATGAAGTCAACAAAATTTTCAACAGGACTTCTGACCTAGAATATTTTGAAGGAGCCCAGAAGATTGGTGCGTGGATTTTTTTTTTAAATATAAGGTAGTTCTGTTAAAATTCACATTTACCATGCCAGTAAAAAAAACTTAATGCTTTGGCTAGATTTCTTTAATAATGAAGACCATACTTTGCAGATATATTTCAGTTTGGAAATCACGTGGACAAATAGTGTTAATAACACATACGTTTGAGAACCTGGTCACAGAGAACTACATGACAACATTTTAGAATCAGTTTTCTAATTTTAGGGTATTTTTGCAGGGTTGAAACACATTACACCTTCATTCTAAAGGAATTTGCATTGCTTCAAAGTGAGGGGATGGAGCAGGTAATTTTTTCCCCTTCCAAGTTTGCCTCAGCCACAAATCGCTGCAGCATCGCCAGTCATAACACAGAGGGCTCAGGGTTTCATTTCTGAGTAGGAGGCATTTTAAAAGTTGTATACAAGAAATCCATTAAAAAGTTAAAATATTTGATTATTGTAGATTTAACTGGGGGGGGGGGGGGGAGGCAGTCAGTCCACCTCCAACAAATCACTTGATCCATTATCTGTAGAAGGAAAGCTGAGTTTTGCTGTCGCAGGGAGAGAAAACAGTGGTGCCCTGCCCGAGTAGATGAGCCAGCACGGCTGCTGGGGTGGGGTAGCACAGGGGTAAAGGGGAATCTGCATCTCTGCAAATTAATTTTAAAATTTTATTGAGGCTTCCAACAAGGCGATGCAAATTTTGAGGGAATATACTGGTTTCATTCAGGGTCAACAGAAGTACATGGCATTGTTTGGCACTTGCTTTTACCCTAAGGCAGGAGAGCAGGAGAAACAATGAGGATCCCTTCCCTTCCTTGGCCAGAAAGTTTTGTTTTAAACTCCTACCAATTTCTTCAAATTGCACCTAAAACACACGAATATCTCAATAAGCAGATGGTCTGTAGAATGCTGTGCCTGATTCAAAAGTCTCTCTCACACCAAACCCCTAAGCTTGAGTTTAGAGAAAACACAAAATTAAGAGAATATTAAGCTGTTACAGGCAGTGGTTAAAAAAAATAGCCAAATTATATACTTAGCATGTTCTCTGTGAGTCTTGGGCTAGAAGTACTCACAGTTATCACCGGTCAGAGAAAGTCGTCTGAACCCGTGAAGTTTGTAGCGCACAGTTTCCACTCCCGCACCTCACCTTCAACCATCATGGCAATACGGATGGTGAGGATTTTGTTACCCACAGTACCCTCAAGCCAAATAAAATACTCATTCATGCTTCATTATCTAGAGACTGTATTTAAAAAAAAAAAAAAAGGAAAAAGTTACAGCTATTTAGATATGTCAGTACACTAAACCTTATGGAGAGAAGCAACACACAGGAGTATGTTTCATCTTTTCATTTAAGAAACACTTTGACAGCCACAAGCCTGTGCTGCACACATATAAATCATCTAGATAAACTCCAAAGTATAAAGAATATTTTGAATTATTTTGTCACTGATGGCTAAGTTATGTTTTCTGTTCCCTTCTAAAGAAGGAGTACCTCTAAGTTGAGTTTTATTTGGGAATCTACAATCCTTGAAAATCCTAATGTTGGAGAACAAATGGTGAATCTGCCTGGAGCTACAGCCAAAGCTTATCAGCTGCACGGATTTCAGCACTGCAATATTAGCTGTCTTTCAGTCTTGACGACACTTAAAACTGTCTTAACTACACATAATATTCTACCATATGAAAGCCTACAGAAAAGGTCTGCTGCTAGAACAAGAGAATTCTATGCAGCTGAAAATGCTAACATTGACAAAAGGAAATGTTTTCAGAATATCTGTAATAATTAAAAAAGCCCCATACCCCAAACACAGCAAAGGATGATTGAAAATTGTTTAAAATAATAAAACAGTGAAAAAGATCGTTTTGGCTACATACAAATTACCGTTGATGCAGGAGGATAGCAGAATAGTTTAGGCACCGAGATTCACTTGATCACTGCACAACTTGAGTTGTACCTACACAGATGACAAATGTAATGAAACGCTTAAATTAAGGTATTTTCCCCCTTTCAAATTGGTCCTGCTGTCTCTGTTCCAGCCTTCTAATTTAGCTCTACTTTTGTATTCCCACTGGGCTCTGCAGTGCTGGGCTCATTCCTAGGATGGAGCGGCCTCGAACAAGAATTCTGGGTATATCCTCCAACAAGCATCTAAACCAGGTCTTTTTCAAAGGTTTCACTTGAGCTCCGTTTTATTTTTTTTAAAGAAACATTTAGTCTGTAAGAGAAAAACCCCAACGGATTTAGGATTATTTCAATTTTTATCTGTAGTCCAGACAGTTTTGATGTGTTACCGGTGGTTTGGACATTTTGACTGCCTACTGTAACACTGATGGCCAGTCAGTACCCGGCCAGTGCTTCAGATTAAGTTGTTGCCTTTTGCTCTACTGTTCTGGTAGAGACCAATATATAAAAGAGTGAGCCCAAGAGAGCTCCTTAGAGTGAAATTAAGCCCAGAACAGGAATTGTGTGCCTGCATAGATAGATGTTTGCAAGGCAGCAAAATTTCTGGAATTGAATAGATTGCTTTTGCAAAGGTCTTTGGGAAAGGAAAAAAAAATATTATTAAAAAAATACCTCTACAGAATGATCGAGAGCTACACACAGAGAAATGCTTTCAAAACACAAGCATTTAATTTTTTTAAATGTTAAGTGAGATGTAAATATGTACGTTAGCAACAAAGTGCTCAAAAGCATACTGAAAACATATTCCATACACAGTTAGCAATAGAAGTCTGTACAAAAGTAATAAAGTTACACATTATAAAAAATACTCCATAACTATAATTTAAAAGAGGGAAAAAAGACAAGGGAATTGATTTCTCAGTTCATATAATTTATTGCAGTTAGCACACAGTTTAAAAATTCACCAACACACCAATAGTACAAAACTAAACAGCATTATAAGTTATTCCCTCCTCAGGAAAATAAAACATACTATGATTGTCAAAGCTAGATGTCAGTCTAAGTTTTAGAACAAAAGAAGAATGTGAAACTAAGGAAAGGAAAAAAGCAATCACTCACGAGGACCACAAAAAAATCCAAGAGAAAGTCCATTTTCCTCAGACACTGATTGTCTTCTCTAACTTAAGAAAAGAATGTAGTTTTAAAACCTAGAAACTATTCAAGTAACTAAAGATAACGCTCCAAGGCCATTTTCACAGCTTTTTTTTTTTTGTTTTAAATGCCATTACAGCCAAATTAACACACATTTGACCAAATATTTCCAAAACAGTCCAGCAATACACAATGGAGTTTTCCATTCAGTATCTTAAGCACAAAAATAGGCTATGTTTACAGTAGTTAAGGCGATCAAATTTTAAACAAAAGCAGAGAAAAAAAAAAAAAGGAAAAAAAAAAGGAAAAAACAGCAAACGTTTTCCATGCTACTCCCATAGACCTTATTTGTAAGTGCAAGACAGGAAAACAAACACTGTGCAAAATGCTTTTGACCTGCGTGTTGGTCATTAAAACCACACGTCAGGCTGCAGTCTCTGCTGCTTGGATACGCATAGTCCTTCCCCGGCCCCCCCGGCCCCCCCTGTCACTCAGGCCTGCCCAGGCCTTTCAGCCCGGGGCTTTTTTTTGCCTTTTTTTTTTTTTTTTTTTTTTCAGTCCACAGCCTCTTTTCAACGCGGGGAAAAAAAAAAAAAGAACGACCTATTGTGGTGGAGTGGTGCAGCAGGAATCCTACAAATGCTCATCTGGGGAAATGGACGCACCTCAGTTGGAGCTGGCGTGGGGTCTGTGCAATTAGAAGGGGTCTGGGGTTAGTAAATGCACACCGCACATGCAAATCTCGAAGCCTGGTTGTAAACATTCAATTTTTTTTTTCCTTGTGAACATAGCTAAATCGGCGACTCGTAGCTTAAGTTCTTCTCAACTTAAAGACAGTGGGAAAATAAATTTAAATTAGATAAAATAAAAACAGTGCATTTCTCTTCTTCGTAACACTGGCATTTTCAACGGTGTCGGGTTTTTTTCCTAAGGAAATTAAATAATTTTCAACTCACTCGTTAAAGTTATACAATGCAAACAAAGACAAAAATATACTGAAAATCATGCATTTCTGTAGCGTTAATATTTACTTTTCAAGACTCAACTAAGAGCATCAACACAACCTGCCAAGTTCTTTGATACCTCCCCCCGGCCCATGTAATCAATTACAGTATACAATAACAGTAATTCACATTTTTTAAACACACAGTTCATCACTGCTGAAGCTGCAATATCCTTTTTCATCCCAAGCAAACCTTCACGTAAGACAGAGTCCCAGTGATCCCAGTGTACTCTCAGGGTTTTTGTTTTATGTTTTTTGTGTTGGTTTTTTTTTTTTTTTTTTCCAGTGGGAACTGTCAGAAATCCAGAAGTTGCCATAATAAGTTTTAAGTCAACCGCTTGTTTAAAAATAGATAATCCAGCATTTCAGAAATTTTCCATTTGGGTCTAAAAGCATTCAGGTTTCCAACAGCTAGAAAGGACTCATGCAATTATAGAAATGTAAAGGAACTGACAAAATTGGGAGAGGATTTCTACATTCAGATTTTAAGAGGGAAAAAGATCAAGACCTTAAAAGAACGCAGTGTTTTAGGGAGAATAAAGCCACATCCAAATTTTTTGAATTGGAGATTCCTTAGAAGAAAAGTATCCGCTGGCTTCTATTCCAAAAGGGGGGAAAAATACGCTTTGCAGTTAGTTACTTTGTCGGATTACCTCTACAGTTCATTTTTATCGGAGTGCTAAATTAGTGAAATATTCATGCTGCCTTAAAGTGCAAAAACAAGCTAATAGCCAAACTTTCAGTTCAAGGAAACAAGATTGCTTTTAGACTGTACCACAACTATATAGATTTATATATATATTATTTATATATATAAAAATTTTATTTCCAAAGTTCTTGTGAGCTATCTTCTAAGGTCCAGTCTCTGACAGTAGGTAAGCTCAGTGCTTCGCTTTTGACAGACAATGAGTTCACCAACTCACAGTGAAACTTCCGAATGTGTCTGTAAAGGTCTCCGGACTGTGTGAACCTGCGTTCACACCACTTACAAGCATGAGGCTTCTCCCGCGTGTGAACCACTGCGTGGCGGCTCAGGTTGTGGGAGTACTGGAAGCTCTTTCCACACTGGGTGCAAGTGTAGGGCTTTTCACCTGAATGAGTCCTCTCATGACGTTTCAAGGTGTACATGCAAGAAAAAGTCTTACCACACAACGAGCAGGTCGGGACATTGACATCGGTAGCAGGCTTGCTGCGGATCCCGTCCTGCTCTCGAAAGTGCGTGCTTAAATGAATTTGCAGGATGTGGGGGCTAGGAAAGACCTTGTTGCAGAGAGGACACATGAAAATTTGGCCAGCAGGGCTAAGTATGTTTGACACGTAAGGGAGCAAGCTGCTGTCCATGTTTCCTTCCACCTGGACTCTCTCATTCTCTGGAGTTATCATTTCATCATCGCTTGCCTTGTCCTCTCTATCTAGCTCCCTCAAGACCGAATCTTCCCTCATAGGAGCCAGGTGGGCCGGCTCGTACTGTACCCTGTTATTAGTGCTCACACTTTCTTTCACAGTGCTATGTTCCATATCATAGTCATTAGTGCCAACATCACTCTCATCACAGGAAGCCTCTTTCTCCACCTTCACCTGAACCAGGCTGCTTCTAAGCATGTCCTGCGAAGAGAAATAAGAACTGTTCAAATTTTCAACTCCTGAAAGGCTGGACTTGACAGACAGGTCCAGCACGCAGTCAACATCTGCTGAATCCCTCACGGAGGTGACAGACCTCTGGGACAAAGACTCTGTTGAGCTGCAGGGGCTGGCTACTGTTTTTCCAGCTGCTGCTGTGTGCGTCTCTGCCTCTCCGCCAGTCTGGGGAATGCCTGCTGAGTCTGAGGGCAATCTCATCCACATGTTCCCAGGCTCAGCCGCCAAGTCCCTTTTGCTAGGCAGGATGTTCAATTTTTCATCTTCTCCGTCGTCTTCATCGCTGGGCAAGTCTCCTGGCATGTGGCTGCTGCCGTCGGAGAGGCTCTCCACTTTGTCTGAACAACTTGAGGCATCTTCCTCCTTTTTTGTACTGTCTGCCTCTGTGGTTGCTTTCTCTTTCAGCTTCTTTTTGCAGACTTTGACAATGTCATACATGTGGAGATAACTGGCAGCTGCTAGCACGTCTTCAATGGGCAAGTCTTTGAACTGGAGCTTTCCTTCGTACATGAATTCAAGCAGGAGAGCGAAAGCTGGGGCTGTAACAATGTCGCTGTTCAGATGAACAATGTCCCTTTTGTCCAGCTGGTCCTTGTAAAAGAGGTGGAAATACATGCTGCATGAAGCCAGAACAGCTCTGTGCGCTCGGAACTGGGCATCTCCTACCAGAACAGTGCAATCACAAAGAAAACCCTGATGTCTCTGCTCACTCAGACACTGTAGCAAATGTCTACTGTGGTCAGGAAACTCCATACTGTCTTCATAACCTATAAGCAACAAGATTTTTAAAAATTAAATGTAGGTCGGAATCACAGAACTTATGAATCCAAGAAATTCCACTCTAAAACCCTGTATTTATATAGCCGGAATTCTGGTACTGACACCACGCAAAGATTACTTAACATGCATGTACGATGGCAACTCTTTCCCCGACTTAACCATCACAGTTATGATTTCCCTTCTGTGGTAAATAAGCCAGTCTATTAAGCGCAAAGGTACATCTGTAATTTTTTTTAAAGTATCACTGCTGCTCATAAAATCTGTTCAACAGTTTAGTGGGGTTTTTTTTAGGGAACTTCCTCCAGATTGCATCCCTAGGAGAGCAGACCCAAAAAAAAATTTTTTTTTTTTTTTACACTAAGTTTGAGAGATCACAGAAGCGGAAGACAAAAAAAATCAGACAATCTACCTTCTTTTAAAAATCAAACTGTAGTAAGAGGAGAGGTTTGCACATGAAGGAATCCTAATATACCAAATCTGATGGTCTAACATTCATAAGCTACAAAAATTATTTACATGTGTCAACTTATATCAACAGTAAAAATGAAAGTTTTTAGAAATTTAGTTTTCTTCTTGTAGTAAGTACAGTTTTTTTAAAGGTTTTAGACCTTTTCCATACTGTACAATATAACATGAACATTTTTTTGCCAACATGCAGAACACACAAAAGAAAAGTAACAAACAAAACGCCAACAAACACCACTTTCCATGTGCAGAAGGACAGAAATTTCCCTCCCCTCCCACACCAGGCAGTTTGCAGTACCAAGCTCAAAGAAAAAAAAAAAAAAAAAAGTCATTCAACGTGAGCGTGTGTGCATGTGTGCAGGTCTAAAATCTGTATCCCAAGTACTATTCTTTACCCAAGTGTCTTTCTATTTGCCTTCCTTGATGATAAAGAAAAAAATAAACTTAAAAAAGAAGTAGGGAAGTCAAAACTCAAATGAAAAGTAAAATCTCTTAAAAACCTGTCTTAATCTATTCTTCTGTGATTGATAGCAATGGTCTCCCAAATCATCTAAGCAGATCGTGACTCTCCAGGCTGGCAGATATTAATGAAAAACCCCCATCCCTCGCAAACCAAGATGTACTAAAACTTACAACACAAGCCCTACTATATTCTGTAAAATACCATTGCTAGAGTAAAGCACGAAGATTTACAATACAATCACTTTAAGTGCCCCACAGCCAACATCAATCCTAATCCTTAAGAGGGCTAAAAATAAAGATTGGAGGGCAGCTCACAAGGTAGCTGTGATCAAATTAGGAGGCTGAAAGGACAGAGAGGGACGAAGAAGGAAGCTTATAAACATCTGATCCAGCTGACTGTGGCCATATGGCAGCTGCTGCCCAGATAAAGAGATTAAGAATAGAGGAGTGCGATTACAGCTGTCTGGCCAATTCAGGCAGCTCAAATCTACAAGTTCTAAATTAGTCGCAAATACAAAAACTCCTTCAAATAATTATTGTTACGCTAAATAAAAGATTTCAAATGCTACATGCAAGAAAGAAAAGAGGAAACCAGTCAAGCCATTCTCCCGGGTACAAAAGTTTTTAAACACATAACTGATTTCTATCTTTCAGAAGCACTACAGCTGTATGCTACTACGTTTCTGAGCTGCTGGATATTTAACCGTGAAGTTTAATGAAAGACTTGCCCACAAACAGATTTTAGCCAGAACGGTCCTTTTGTAAAAAAGCACACTTTTGTATATTTCACTAAAACCCCCATAAAGTCATTTAAAAGATGCAAGACAAGAACATAAAGCAGAACTCTCTTTAAGCTTGCCACTAAATCCATTGCAGTTTTGGTCTCAGAAATGAAGAATGAACTTGCTCTCTCCTTCTTCCAAACCAAGACATTCTCACAATATGTATTAAAGTTAATGCTAACAATGTGCCCAAGAACTGATACTCTCCAACTGTAGCTCAAGCCTTTTGACTAAGTCCACTTATCTATTTAATACTCAATTTCATATATTACCTCTAAACTTGGTTAGAAAAGTAATGTGATTTTTTTTCTGAAATTCAATAAACAACACACCAAAACAGAAATATGCTGTATCTAATCTATTGCTACTCCTACCTTTAGTACACATAAACCTGATTAAGTCCTTTCCTCTGAGTCTTGCTGGCTCCAGGTCTGTTAGATCGGTGGAAAAAAAGCAGACTAGGAGAGACAGATGCAAAGTGGAGATGATGTTAGAGAGGAATGAGATACCTTCTCCACACACAGATCTGCACACACTAACTCCCTGTCTGTGTGTTAGAATAAAAGGCTGAGGGATGGCAGGCTGTCAGCTGCTCTGACATCATGTTCAGATGGAAATGCTACCTCCAGCTGTGCTCCTTTTAATGCCATATGCTACTCCTCTACACTCCTGCCACCAGCTTTTTCTTAGGAGAACTTTTCTCTTCTGTTAGTATAAACAAAATACTTCAAAGTCTCTTTTTTTCAAACTTTCTAACAGGGAGGAAAAAAAAAAAAAAAGAAGAAAATCCTAAACATATGGGGCTCTGCTTTATGTGCAGCATAGCAACACTTCTGCCTTAAGTTGGAGGACCGTTTTATGTGCTGACAGCGTACCCCAGCCACGGGGTTACCCCAGAAATCCACACCGGCTCGGTTTTACTGAGCCCTGGGGTTACAAGCAGAAATTAACCGGACCCATTTATCACCTCACAGCTCCCCGCTCCGCCGCCGGTCCTTTCAGTTCCAGCGTTTAAGACAGCGCAAGTGACTCCGAGCACCAACTCGGGCTCCTCTGGAGCCGCGGAGCAGCTCCCCCGGCCAGGGCACTACTGCGAGCGCTCGGCTCGGCTCCCGCACCGCTCTCGCCCCGCGGGGGCCGGGGCTGGCCATCTCTGTGATCGCGGCGGCCCTGGGACGCGGGTCCTCGGCCCCGCAAGCTGCCAGGGGCCCCCCCGCCCGAGCGGGAGCCCCGAGCCCCGCCGGCCCCCCCGGTGACACTCACGCGTGTCCCAAGCGGGGCGGGCCAGCTGCCCGCTGCCGGGCGGGGACAGCCCGGCGCCCCCCGGACGGGACGGGACGGGCAGGGAGGCAGCGGTGCGCACCAAGTTCCCCGCGGGCCCGGCGCCCTCTTCCCCGCCGGGAGGCGGCAACTTTTGGCCGGGGCTGTGTGTGTGCCCCTCCGGCCCCGACACCCCCGTCCGGGGACCCGGTCCCGCGGGCAGCACCGCCCCCGCCCGGGGCCGGGCCGTGGCCAGGCGCGCCGGCAGCCGCCCCGCGGGGAAGGAAGCAGCTGCCCGGCGCGCAGGAAAAGCCGCCCCAGGGTCACGGCGGCAACAAAAGAAAAGTAACCGAGAGCGGCGCCGGGGCGGCCGGTCCCGCCGCCCGGGGAGCGCTGCCCCCGCCCCTCCGCCCACCCCCCGCCGGACCCGCCGCCAACTCCGCCCGCCCCGCGGGGCCGCAGCGGCCCCGGCCCCGGGTGTGTGGGGATGGGGGCAGCGGGACTCACACTGCGCGGCGGCCCGAAGTCCCCGCGCTCCCGCCGCCGCCCGCCGGCTCCTCTTCGTTCACTTGCCGCTCCGGGATCGCGCCTCGCCCCCCGCCCGCCCCCCGCGCCCGCTGGCCGCCGCCCCCCCCCGGGCTCCCCCCTGCCGGCGGCTGAGGAGCGAGCGGGGCAGCCGGCGGAGCGAAGCGGGCCCCGGGCTCAGCGGCTCCCCATGGCACCGGCGGGGCGCGGGGGCGGGCGGGGGCCGGGGGCGGGCGGGGGCGCGGGGCGCACGCACGGCGGCGGCGGCGGCGGCGGCGGCACAGCCGGGCCCGGCTGCGGCAGACAGATGTTCGCCCCCTCCCTCCCGCTCCCACTTCGGACTCCGCTCTGACTGACAGCGCGGCCCGCCCGCGCCGCCGCCGCCGCCAACCGCCGCCAGCGGCCGCCGCTGACTGACGGGCCGCCGCGGCCGCTCATTGGAGCAGGGCGGCCCGGGAAGGCCGGCCGCACCGCCAATCGCGGCGCGCGGAGGGGCAGAGGGGGCGTGACCCGGAGGGGAGCAGAGGCGGAAGGGGGCGGGGCCGAGGCAATCCCGGGGGCGGAGCGAGAGGGAGGGGGCGGGTCCTGGGGCGGGGCCGTGTGGCGGGGAGTGCCGCGGTGCATGGCGGTGCATGGCGGGATGGCGCGGCCGCGGCAGGTGCGGCGCGGATCGGGCGGCACCGGGAACGGGATGGGGATCGGGATCGGGAATGGGGCCGTCTCCAGTGTGATCCTGTATCCCTGTCTGCTCGCCTGGGCGCTACTGCGCTGCCTCGGGGCCGGTCGGGATGGAGAGTGTGGTATAAAGTACTGAGACCACGCAGACATTGGGAGCCAAGAGCATCATTAGTGTATTGTGCATTGTACGTATGTCTGTTATATATGTATACATGTGTATTGTTTGTGTGTATATATCATATATGTATATACTCTGTGTGTATATACATAAACATGCTATACCTGTAGTGTAGATTGCAGTATTACCCCCAGACCCAAGAGGCGTCACCTGCTCCTGCCAGGAACACACAGTCGACTAAGATAAGGAAACTTTTCTCCCAAATTCACTGGGCGATCTGTATCTAAGACAAACACAAATTGCTGGTGCCTGGTAGCCTTGCAGAAGTTGACTGTAGGAACATCTGGATTAACACAACTCACAAGGATGATGATGGATGCTGCTGCTGCAAGACATACAAAAATAAAGTTGCTTTGCCCCACCACATGAATGGTTGGATAATTAGAAGTGCGCACTAGTGGGTAATTAGGTGGTTCATGTTATTCCCTTGTATAAAACCCCTAAAGAAAAATCTGGGGTGTACCCAGTTTGGCTTGGGCACCTTATACACACAAATAAATATTTACTTTTATAATTTCTGTGGTTTGTGTCCCAGTCTCTCTTGGTTGGCACAAGCCAGCTGTGAATTCATAGAAATAGTGTGATGGGAAAGTGCTTCTCTCTCTTTTAATGAGCTGCTGTGCTCTGAACTACAGCTTCCACCTCAAGCTCTGAGTTGCTGTGGATAATCTTTGTGCTTCCCACCACGGCAGGGCATGTTACCAGGAGCTGTACCAGCAGGTCGGTTGTGTTTGGTGTATGTGCGTGTGCCCAGGTCTGTGCACTCTTGGGCAGTGCTGGGAAGGATGGTGCCTGAGGGGAAGTTGAGCTCTCCAGACCTCATCATGGTTCACAGGCAGATTGAGGTCAACGGCTTTGGAGAATACTGTGGCTTAATGGTGTGTTAGGACAGGGCAGTGGAGGCCAGGTTCGAAGAGCTAAGGTCTTCCTTAGCAAAAGACTAATCCGAGGAGGTGGGTATTTCCCCATCTCCCCTTTGGATTCAGGTAAAGAGATAACACAGGGCAGTATTTTAAATAAAACAAGGGTCGCCAACAGAGCCTCGGAGTTTGAAGAGAAAGAACTCGGTTATGTATTAATAGCCAAAATTGATTGTGTAGATATAAAAGCTGAAGGCACATACTTTGTCTCTTCAGTAATATGAAACTGCTATAAAGAAACATACTGAATTCTAGCTCTGCCTAATTTATTTGACAGCACTGCTATGTATATCACACAGCAGCTAGCATCTAGGTGTCCATATGCTTCATGCATTACATACATGCATATATGAAAATATGAAATATAGATATGTACAAAAGAAAACACTTCTCTCTATCCTTCAGTGAACTGATGGCTCATGCAGACCTGATTTGAGATTTTTTAATTATTGACTTTCAGTCCCTCTTAGATACTGATACAATTCCATCTTTAAGGGTTTGGCTTTTTTTTCTCCATTGGCATCATATTCCATATTCCATTATATCTGGAACTCAACAGGGTTTTGTCCTTGTCTTCAGGATACACCAGCTAATATGCTGACTCTTCATGTTTCCTGATTGTTTCCTCAGTGCTAATAATCACTTCATCTGAGAAAAATCAGTACTGTATTCGCTGCTGCCTGTCATTTCTTGAACATCTTCCCTATAAGTACTAAACTACCTTTTCTTTTAATTGCAAAAAGAAATGTTTAAAGTATTTTAATGGGAAATACTGTTGAAAATAGTTCTGAAGTTTGGTCTGTTTGGTTTTTTTTAATCTAAAATGAACAAATAACTTACACAGTTATATATACTCGAACTGTCAGTGAATGTGCCTGAAATGATAACATTAACTGTGTTGTCCTAGATCTCTAAACTTCATCCTGCCTCATACTTCCTAATATAAGCCATCTCACCAGCTGCTCGGGGTTGTTTAGTAAGACCTCAGTTTGTGAATACTTGCTTATACAAGTACAGCTTTACCGAAGGAAGCAGTTTAGTCATTATCATAATATAAAACTCTGTGAAAAATGAGGCTGCCTAATGTGAAGAAATTCAAAGAATTTATTTATTAAAGATGACATATAGCAAGTGGACTTTCTCAGGTCATTACAGACTTTTACTGGACCTAGTATTTAAAAATAAACTTTAAATAAAATTTAATGGGGCATAACTGTACATTCTGTTCATTTATTATTTCCTCACCATAGACATGAACCTGCCTGCTTATGTTCTAAGATGCACTGAGAAAAATTTTACTGCCCCTCACCTAGTAGTTACAATGCTGACTCCTAATTAAGTCAGGTTGTATTTTCTTTTCCCTTCTATCATTTGGCAATATGACCCTCAGCACATCACTTTGTCTTTTTTGCGTATTCACACTAGTTCACCCTGGGGCTACAAGTTATTTCTTTCCACAGTTGTATATTTAAGAGAATGATCTGCAATTACCACTTGTACAGCTATTATAATAAACCACTTTTTTTCTATTTCTAAATAGGATATGGAGAGAGACAGAGAAAAAGTGAGTGTGGTAACACTTTAAGATTAAAAATCTTTTTTGGCAGTGAGTCAGACTTCATTGATTTAAACCTGGAACTGTTGACATTTGTCTGCGATTTTTTTAATGTGAGAGGAACTATAATTTTTTAAGAGAGTACTTAGAGAGGTTTAAAGACTTTGTGTTATTTTGAATATAGAAACAAGATGATAGAAAAGTGAATTAAGAAAAAAAAAAACGGAGGGGAAAACTCACGAATACCCAACAGTCCAGTTGATCCTCTATTAGAAAAAATAATATAAACGGGGTGTTTCTTTGGAAGGGATGGTGAAGCCCTGTTGTAGAGGGACATAAACATCTGGCAGTACACCTGGTCTCTACACATATTTATAAATCACCTCAGGCATCCCAAGGTACCATATAGAACACACATACGAAAATCGAACTAAGAACATTCATAAGCCAAGGAAAATAAAAATGGTCTCAATATAGCATGGAAAGAAATGAGTCTCATTTACTGCACAAACATAGTTTGGAAAGACATGATGCAATTTTGCACTTCTTGCACCTTTGCACTTGCTGACTTTCATTTATATCCTCCAGGCAACAAGCAGGCCTGAAGGCCTTTGGCTCATCACCGATGCTGACGTTGCAGCGTGCTGTAACAGGAGCTTGGGTAGAGCCTCCCTGCTTGCCTCTGATCTGAGAACACTGAGGTTTCCTGGCGTCTTTTCTAAAACAGTTTGTGTGGTGAATCTCCCGATATTGTTTGTTGCTGCTCAAGATTGATTAATACGTAGGGAGCTGCTTTGCAGATGCCAGCTTTGCCTGCAAGCATTAGAAGCATTCGTTGCATTTGTTTCAGGAGCTTGAATGGAGCTATATGCTCTTGGAAACTCTTCTTGAGGGTGATCCAGCAGAAGAGCCTGAGCTGACAAGGGTCAAAGGTTCCTGCGTAATATTTGAGTCCAGAGACACAGATTTAGGTGCTAACACAACACAGTTATACTGTGGAACCAGCTGAAAATTTGGCCCTTCATACTTTCTTATGATCTACTGCAATGGAATTTTCTACGTTTTCATCAAATTGTAGACTAGCGCTGTGCAAATTACTGTACATACCATCCATTTTGTTCTCCATGACAAAAAAGAAATTGGCAATGAAAACTGCTCATTTGTCGTTAAATATCCCAGATTTATGCTCTGTGGGTTATTTTGAACCACATACTGTCACCCGTATGCATTGCTGCTGTTTTCATTGATAGGACAATAGAAAGTGGATACCCACGTGATAAATTAAAACTCTCCCAGAAAGTTTTGACTAATAAGACTGTGGACTGAAGCTGCAAATATCTCCAGTATGATGTATCCCAGAGAGGTGAAAATTAGGATTTGTGATCATGGCACTCTTGACTTTTTAATTTTTTTTAAAATATATTTCTTTTTTAATTGTAGTGTGACTTAATTGATGGCAGACTGGTTTTCAGAAAAATTAAAAGGTAAGTAGTTTCTGAAGCTGTCATCACGCTTGAGGTTCAGCTAATGTCACCATGGAATAGAGTTTTTTCTCTGGGGAACCAGTGCTGAGGAAGTGCCAAGGTAATATACAGCCTTTGCGTGGGTTGGCTAAATGTTCATCTTACTGTGCCAGAGACTGACTGGATCAGTAATTCTTATCGGCCCTGTGCTGGGTAAGGCATCAAGATTTGCTCATCTAAGAGCTTTTCTTAGCACGTGGGCCAAAAACCTCTCTCCTCTCAAATACTGTCACATGACGGAGGAGTGCCGTGCATCGAGGTTTATCACCGAGGTGGCTGCTAGCGTTCATGCTGCAAGCTGAGGTCAGACACCACTGATAAACTTTCTTTGTGTCCAGCTGCCCTTCTTTGGGGCACAGGTTTGTCTAGCTTTAAGCTACAGCTTCTGCTTCACATAGGGATCATTACTGGGTACAGGGTTTTCTTTGTGATGTCCCAAGGAATTTCAATTTAATCATAAATATTGGAATTGGTCTTGTGGGTGGAGATGTGAACTGGAATTCAGCTGGCTTTGTTTGTTGATTGTTAGTGATATGCACACCATCACTGGAACCAGAAATTGAAATGTTTTCTTTCTAAAGTCCTATTGTTTTGGATACAAAGAAATTGGCTTCAAATTTTTATCCTAGGAACACCTGGCTGCTGGTGTCCAGTCTCCCACAACCCTGGCCAACCATGAACAGATGCTTAGTTCAGGACAGACCTACGCCATGAGCTGCTGCATGCTCATGAGAACACCCAAGTATTATCCCAAAGATGTATAACAAACACAAAACCTAGAGTTAAAAAGGACAAGAGAGACAATTCATGACGCCCCAAAAGGAAGAGGGTGAGAGTGGTTGTTAACTTGTTCCCTGAGCCCCTGCAGTGGCAGACTGGGCGGGACTGCCCAGAGGGTACCTGTATGTCTTCCTTTCACAAAACCTTCCAAGGTTTCTGATGAAATTGCATGGGTGTGACTGGTTATTGTAGCTGGAGTAATTCTGAGAAAGTCTGAAGGCATTTGAAGCCTTTTCAGCTCGTGTTGTAGTCTACTCCCAGTTCTGTAGGAACTTCTGCCTTGTTCAGAAGTTAATAAATAAAACGACAACTTAGTTTTACAAAACCATTGGTTTAATTTTTCTCACTTTATATGCTGCATGTAGGTGTATTCTTCTGTGTACACTTATGGGGTGCCCTTTTTCCAAGGACATGCTTTAGAAACAAAATAAGTAATAGCCGCTACACTATTATTTCAGTATATTTAAAGTAGACCTGAAAAATATAATATTTAGCCAAAACTCTGTTAAATTGTCTTCTGCTTTTTCTGCAATTTCTTTCCTATCATTACAGATTACAAAGACATTTATGCCTAAACAGAAGCTGTCTTCTTCCAATCAGCCTGCTCTTTCTGCTCAGTTCATTCACTAAATCATTTAATCACCCAAGGCCATATGTTACCATCTTGTGTAAAACGGGTGGAAGAGAAAAAAAAATATGCAAAAATCTCTGCGCAAGAGTGGGTGTCAGCATCCAGCATAGCTCCCACTAGGAAGCACAAAATATAAAATGTTATCACCAGTGAATGTGACTATGAAAATAAACCGAGACAGACAAAAGAAAGAGATAAGGCATTGCAAAGATGAAGGAAACAATCTTTGAATATCAATTCTGGATGGAAAAGTTATGGACTAAATGTTGCATATTTATTTATGCGTTCTTATTCTCTGTATTCTACCATTAATATAATTCTCAGCTATAATTAACTTGAAAGCACAATAACTCGTACCTAAAGTCCCATTTTTCACATTGCATGAATAAGACCCTGTCTCTGACCTGGTTCCCTCTTAGCTCTTCTTCGCTCTCTGTGTACTGGTGCACATTTTGTCCCAGGTATTTCTGTGTGGAGTCATGTGCTTTTACCACTCGGCTTCAGCTGCTGTTCCCTGTCACGATTACTTTGTGTATGGCTTTCTCTCTTGGCACATTTGCTGGGTGACAGACCCTCAGGAAACACATGACTCAGAGCAAGTCCTGGGGTATGTGCTCCTGTCGGGGAACGAGAAGGCTTGAGAGAAGTTAGAGGTGGAAAATCTTTTAGTTTTAAAGATAGGAGACTTTCTAGTTCTATGAAAGGACCTATAATCCACACTTTCTTCATACTTTCCAGAAGCTAGTGTGTTTTCCCTTGTGTCAGAGCAAGGGAGGTACTTCTCAGCAAGTGACAGTGCTGCAGTTGGAGATGGGAGAGCAGCCTGGTCAGGAAGTTACTGTTGCTCTCCACTTGTAGAGGCTCCCAGGACAGGGGCGTAACACTGCATAACACTGCAAAATAATCCCTTTCTCTAAAACTGCACTTACCAGTTTATCCTAAAACTATGAAAGCATAAAAGATTGTATTTTCATTTGCTGGTTTGATGGTTTTTATTTGGCAGCTATAATAACAACAGGCTACAGTGAGCGCATAAAACAAAGTGAGAACAGCAGCTCATTTTTGTGGCAGAAGGTAATGGCTATGGCTAAAAGGGTTACATCATTCATCTTAAACCCTTATGCCTCTATTTATTGATGTTTAAATGAAAATTAAACTCTTAGAGCCATAAGGAGGCTTTTGGTATCTGAAACGGGATTTCGATGCTGATATTTTTATCTGACCCTACCAGCTGAAAGCTCCCATCAGGAAGCATTTCACTGGGAAACCCCGTGGCAGGGCATGGCAGGGCTGGGTCTGCCCTCCCCTGCCTGATGCTTGGTGTAGCATCTTGGCCCTTGGAGACCCATAAACGGTAGAGAGATTGACTGGCCAGATCTGACCTGAGAGGTGGCAACCATAAGCTGTGTTTCCGCGATGGGAGGATGGTCACTGAGGAGACTGGCAAGACAATAATTACCACCTTGGCAAGGGGAAGTAAAACTGAGGCATCTGATTTCCTCAAAGGCAGCTTATGGCTTATGGTAAGATCAGTTATGATACCTTTCCTAATACAGAAGAAGACAAAAGATTCATCTAACCATACTGTAATGGTAGAGAAAGGATTTTTATTTCCCAGAGGCTTATAGAAGGTTATTTTGATTGTTTCTTATATTTTTCTGTGATGTACCATTTCCCACTCCTCTCTATTCTCCAGAAGATAGAGCAGACTCAGGAAGTGAATTGCTGCTTAGGGAAGTGTCCTGCCTCCAAGCTGACTTATATAGTAGGACATATGGCATAAGTTATATTTGGACAGATGTGAACAAGTAGTCAGTAGATTTGATAAGATGCTTTATTTAAACTAACTTGCACAGTGTCACTGTTCTACCGTCTTTCTCTCCTTCTTCAATCTGATCTTTTGCTGGTTTCAAGAATTTTAAATATACATCTAACTAGTCTGTAAATTTTTAAATGTGTTTAAGAGCATTCAATCATGACAACGTCAGATTTTCCCTACACAATGATTGGCAAATATCTGCTTTTGAAGATAAAGCAGTCACAGATGATACATTGTATGAGCTGCAAACCCCAAGTGATTAACCAGTTTGAGACAGCCAAGTTCAATGCAAGTAATTTTCATTGATTTGTTTAATTTCCCCTTTGATGCTTCTGTTTTGCTGGTGTGGAGTTGAAGCACAAAGTAGTTCTGTACCTCCCACGGGTGATATAGAAATAAAATTTAAAAAAAAAAAAAAGACTGAATGAATTTCAAGAGGTCACTTAGTTCGTCTCCCTGCCTGGATCACTGTCAGGATCATCTGTATCTGGGCTGTTTCTGACAAGTGCTGGTCCACCCTGTTCTTGGAAATCTACAGTGAAGGAGATCCCACTGTCCATCCAGGCAATCATTCCCACTGCTCCATTAGCCTTTGCAGAGATAATATTTTTCCTAGTGCCTTCTTGCAAGTATTGTTGTAAGACGCTTCTTACTTCTATCCTACCCAGGGTGAACATGCAGGAGAGTTTATTTCTTTCATGCATTAACAGCTCATGTACTGGAGGTCAGCCATCATACCTTCTCCAGCCTTGTCTTCTCTAGATTACACAGCCCTCCATGTTCATTGTAGGTCATGCTTGTCATATTGTATTGCATATTTTTCATATTCTAGTTGCTCCACATCCTTCATGACCATGTCCTGGCTATGGATCCTGCATTAACACAGGTTATTATTCCTGCTGAAGCAGAAAATTTTGCAATAGTCCTATCTGCCATGCACCCAGCATATTTGGTCCATTTTCCAATTTGCCAGAACCATTTTGAAAGGTTCTTTCCTTCAGTGTGCTTGTAGCTCATTCCAAGCCGGTTCATCTGCAAATTTAAGAGCTGTACTTTTAATCTGTTTATCTGTATCATTAATGAAAAGATTGAGTTGTATCAAATCTAGGTCAGCTATCTAGAGACTGGACTCAGTATAGTCCTTCAGTTTGGCAGTGAATTTTTGGTAACAATCCCTTGGGCATGGCTTTTCAGCCACTCTTGCCACCGCTTATTAGTTTTGGCTTGAGCATGTTCCCTGGTTTAGTCAAGTGTATCAAGTAGGGCAAGGCAAACAGTCTGGCTGAAGGCAAGACATAGTGTCAATTACCTCCCCTTCTTTCAAGACCTCTTAACCTATTTCAGAGGGGAACTGGATTTGTTTACCGTGTTTCATTTGTGATAAATCAGTGCAGACTGATGTTCCTCAAGGAGATGTTCATCTCCTTGTTGTCTTCTTGGTGGTTTAATATGTTTAATCATCAAGTTTGTTAATTGGCCCATAATTCTCCTTTCATCATCTTTGAAGGAAAAAATACACTACTTGTCCTCCATGAGCTCTCAAAAAAAAAAAAAAGCCACTGATCAGGTTACGACTTCAACCAGCCCTTTGCTATCAAGAGGATGAAGGATAAGTACAGATGAAGCTAGGAAATAATGAGCACTTTATCAATGACTTAATCGAAACTCTTTGGTGGCGCAAAGGAGGGGTTGCAGTGCAGCCTTTCATCCCAACACACTGCTTTCTCACCAGCCTGAGCAGAGCCCACTCCCTCACGTTAGCTCTTAAACCGCAGCTTCGCAAAATTAAACTTTCCTAGCGTGTTATAACTCTCAAAAGATAGCGTGGGTGGGTGAAAAATGCATTCCTCAAGGCTTGAAAATAGATGTAAGTGGATATTTGGCATAAAGCTAACAAAAAGAAAAGCCATGGAAATGTATTAACTGCTACAAAAAAATGGGGTTTAACTGCCAGTGGTGGTTCAGCACACGGGTCGATAACTCGACCTAATGCTCACCTTTTGGATACAGACATGTGCTGCATAAGCATATGTGCCATTTCAATTTCCAACCCCACTTTTTAATGGTTAAAAGCTAATTAAAACATACAGTGGCATTTTGAATCAATATAGCGTATGGACTGCTGCAAATTCTCTCATCAGGCGTGTTGCCCTCAGGAAGCAACATTAACTTCAACAGCAAAATAGGGCTGTGAGCTCATTAATCATCACGCTCACAGACAGTCTGGGAGGCAGTGGCAGCAGCTCTGCGTCTTTCTGGTGGTGAAGATTGGATACAATAGTTAGACATGTGAAGTGTTGCACAAACATTAACTATTACAGCCAACTGTCTTTGAAATTGGCATTTATCCTCTCAGCTCTTCATATTAAAAAGCAGAGATGAGACCATGAGGTGGATTTTTTTAGGCAGTAAAAAGGAGTCAGGCTGCTAAAAGAACTCAGCATCCTGGTGTCCTAAATCTGAAGTCCCCTATTTCCTTGTAACAAAGAAAGAAACCCCTCAAAACAACATGACCCACTCCCACCACTTGGGAATGTATGGGGAAGAAAAAACTGTAAAAGAGAAAGAAAAAGATAAGGGAGGAAGGTGGAAAGAGAGTTGAAGAGAAATAAAAGGAAAATGGGAGTCAGAGTTAAAGCCAAGGTTAGAAGAAATTAGGCAGTAAAAGGGAGGAAATTGGTTTATATATATAAATTAAGTCTTCAGTGCCTGTGAGAAACTTTGAGATACCCTTCAGAGCTCTCTGCTTCGTTACAGGACAGCCACTGAAACCGAAAACATATGCCCTCACAGCCCCTATTTCCTTTCTCTTCAGTCGCATCAGCATTGCTGAATGAGACAGGGCTCACCAGACCAGTGCAGAAAAGGCTCCTCACAGACTCCTCTGTCCTAATCTTGCTGGTCACTGAAGTTAGCATGATGTCCTGTGAAGCAAAGGTTCTCAGACTCTCTTTTGTGTTAAAATCTCCTAAGCTGTGGCGGTTTACTGTCCTTACAGCAGCCACTTTTGTGTGGTCTCTGATGAGCAACATCTGAGACAGGCAACACTGACAGTGTGACCCTGCAAATGACTTGTACCTGGTTTTCCTGGAATGCATTGAAGAGCAGGAAGAAAACCTGAATGTTGTCTCTTAGCTTTGTATAACATTCAGTTGCATCAGTTCTGCTACAGACTCTTTTTATTGGGACTTTGTGTTTTGAAACATTCAAATTTTTCTTTACATTAAGTCTTTCTTAAGCTTTAGAGCTTTTAGCTGGGCATGTACGCTGTAGAAGCAGCTGATCCCCTCCTGAGTCTGTATGGATCGAGGGTGGACAGTGAAACTGGGGATATAGCATTACTCTTTGTTCTCCTTCTGCACTTGCTTTCTGTGGTCCCTCAGACCCCTCTCCTGCCCTGTGAGGGAAAGATAGCACTTTGGGCCACGTACTGGCACTTGCTGTGTGAGCGGGCCTGTGCTTGTAACTTCTTCTGGGGGCACGGTGCCCTGATTGTGGACCCATCTTCATAGAATCTGGAGGCAGCATGCAGAAGCATTAGTGATTGACGAGGACTGGAAAAGTGCCAAGGAAGGGAGAAGCTTCCAAACGAAGGGAAGTGCTATAAGAGTGGAGGCTGCACATGTCTGACACTGCTGCTGCCTCCGGTCGTTCAGGAGGAAATATCTGTATGGTCCACACTATGGTACAACTTCTAGTCACGAGCTGTTGCCATCACATCAACTGTGTACTCCTTCATCTCTGTCCCATACGGACCCATTGGTCCCACTTCCTTGCAAAGAGGAGTTGATTTTTGTGCCATGAAGCAAGTTTCGTACTTCCTACTTTCCCCTCTGGAGCCATATAGCCCTGTGAGGTTTCTCCTCTTTGAGGTGCTAGGGGCCTAGCTTTTGTTCTCCTTTTTCAAAGCAATTTTTGAACAGAACATGGCAGAAAGATCTCAAGGAAGATGTAGGTGTAGAGCTTAGGAGAGAGGACCTGGCACGCTGAATCAAAGGCACCTTTCCTCAGACTCTTTCAACAGGTTATTTAGCTGTGTTGGGGGGCCAGATATGGTTTGAAGGCAGCTGCTTAAAAGAGTTCTGTCCTGCCGTGGTGAGGCTTCAATATTAATCCTAAATTAAACTGAGCCAGCATTCACAGCGCTGTCCAGGCAGAAGAAAAAAATAAGGTAGGGTAACATAAGAGGGCACAGGAGAAGGATTTTGCTCTGTAATGGCAAATTACCCACTCAAAGACAACATAAAAAAGAGAGAGAAAAATTCACGAATAAAGTCTGCACATTATTTTAAATCACAGAAGTGTCAAAAATGGTAATGCCTATATCAAGGCTGCCCTAATGCAGCTTTAATTTGCATGCCATTGGCATTGATTTGATGTGAATATTTACTCTCCTATTCAATTAAGAAAATCCATAACTGCCACCATATTTTAATGTTAATGTATTTTTACACAGCTCTCTGTTTACCTTATTTTCTCTTCTATAACATTAACACTTTTTTTGTTAAAAATGTGTGAAAGATTAATTTGTAGAATGACGGGATATGTGGGTGTGTAGCACAGGCCAGATGGAAGGGGTGTAACATGACAGTTTTCTTCTGTGGCTTCGTTTTGTTTTTATTGTTGCAAGCGAGCAAAGTATAACTAAAATTATCCTTTCTTCTCTGGGCAAAAAGAACTAAGTGGTAAGTTCCTCTTTTATTCCCCATGGCTCTCTGTGCTCACCATGCATCTGCAACCCTGTTCAGAATAGCTGACAGGTTGATAAATATTTGTCTAAAACTTCAGCTTATAAATTTGAAGACAACTGTGATTTGGAGAAGGGAATTTGTACGCAGGCTCCATAATTCTGTATCATGAAATAGATGTGAACGCAGATTTATTCACAAACAAGAGAAATTTTGTGAGACTTATTAGTCTTGGCTGATAAGGGTACATCAGGCTGAAAACAGGCACTAATGCTGAAAAAAGAAAGAAAATGGAAAAAACCAATCCATCCAAGACAAAGCTTTTTTTAATCTATAAAGCTATCCATTCAAGAAAGCTTTTTAATTGTTGAAAGAGGGCTGTTCCAAGGCCAAATTCTAATTTACACATAAGTATTGTAGGAGTTTGGTATAGTAAATGTCCTTATTGAAGAATAAAGCAATTAGCACAGTAACTTGCTGTCATCTGGCACGTAAAGGCATTCCAAGAAAAAGTTAAGTGTTGAGGAAAGGAGAGAAATTCAGGACAGCATGTGGGAGAGGAATATGGAGGCTCCTTTTTATGCCACTCAGGAGAAAAGGAGGGGAGAGAAAACCCACTGCAGACTTAATCTGTTCCCTTACCTCATCACAAATTTACCCAAGTTTCTTCCCTTCTTTTAAGGGAAGGGGGAAAAAATGCAGCCTTCCAAAGTTCTTACTTAGAGGCTAAAATCCTGAAACCACACTACCATCAGCAATAGCTATACATTTTACATCCTCATCCACAAATGCTTTTTCTGCCTTGTGAGTGTGCCTGTGAACACGCATGTGCTTCATGAGCTTTGTCTGATACTCCAGTCTTCTGTGTTAGTGCTACCCACTCCCATATATATGGAAGATCACCTCATAAAAATTATTACCCTTTTTTTCCTGAAATACATTCACGCAAATCTCATGTCTATACTTTAATGTCGTACAAGTGTATCTGATGCAACACTTGGGATCTTTAAACAGGCCCACAGCACTTTCTTCTGTCTACAGACACCCCTCCACACCACCCCCTGCTCCTCTCCTCAAAAATGCTCTGAAGTTTGCACATCAGAACACCTTTTTACTTACCATTTCAACCACTTTTGGTGTGGGTGCAGATGTGTGTATGTGTACCAGCAAAAGTGCCTATTTTCCTCCGATTCTCTTGACCAAAAGAAAGGAGAGTTTGCTTAGGTTTTCAAACACATTGTTTTGGTTTAGTGGTTATCACAACAAGTTTCAATCCAGAGCAGAAATTTCTGAAAAGTCAAAAGTAATGGAAATGGAACATTATTGTTCAAATAACTACTTTAGCAATAACGTACTTTGATTTTCTACTGTTTGAGTAATAAAATAAGGCTGGAAAGATGTATTGAATTCTCCCAATCCTCCTATTGCAGATGGAGGTGTAGTTAATTTTGAGTGTTTTACCCAATCTCAGTTGCTGGCTCTTTGTTGGGTGATTTTGTAAGTAAAAATAAAAAGGGCTTTGTCAGATTTTTTGGCGAAAATACTTCTTTCTGTTAGTGTCATGTCATTAGTTTGGGTCTTGTTGAGTCAAGAATCCCTTTCCTTTTCCTCTTACCCATATATTTTTAAATATTAGCAGGTTTATGCCCTAAATTTAATCAGCATATAGCACTTTTCCAGTTTTCTCTTTAGTATTTCCCCCAGAATTAGGTCTTCCAAGCCTGTGAGCAGTTGTAGATTCTTCTCTGGTTTATCAGCTCTTTGATGTTTAGCCTCAGTTACGTACCTATAGTTTCATGAGCTCACTCTAGAGCCACCAGCAGTTTATCTGGTCTGTTCTGGTCTCGGTGTTGCTGGAGATGTTTTGCTCCTATGACACATTGTGAACTCATATCTAACACTAAGGAAGTGATGCAACCACAAGCAATGAGGAGAACACTTCCAGTGCACCCAGGCAAATGTGAGAGCAGACTGCGGTTGTTAGCATTGCACACCACCCTTTTACACAACACTGCTAGAAAAGTGGGTTTGTAGATGTGCAGGGGCTTTGGGGTGCTGTTTTCACAGCTCCTCCCCAGAGCTAAGGAGGTGAAGTGGAAGGGTGTCTAGTGCTGTGGTCACCAGACCCCAACTAGGCATGCAATGTGGTTTAAATGGCTGCTCACGCCAGGTCTGTGCCTAGTGAGCCCAGCCCATTCCCCAGTAGATTTTGTTTTCTAATCGAGTGAGAAATGATCATAGAATCATCATAGAATCATAGAATGGCTTGGGTTGGAAGGGACCTTAAAAATCATCTAATTCTAATCACCATGCCACGAGACCAGGTTGCTCAGAGCTCCATCCAATTGGCCTTGAAGTCTTCCACTCACGATGGAAGAAGTGAGCTTAGCAAATGTCATCAGAGCGGGGCAAGTGAAACCTCAGTTGGAGGAAGGGAGAAAACTAGAAAATGAGAACATGTACCAACTCATTGTGTTTGTATTTCCACTACAAAGACCCCATGCTGCTTTGGGTGTCTGTCAGGAGCTGGCCAGTGTTACTTAAGTCCACTCAGCAATGCGAAGTAGTAAGACTAACAATCAGAAATCAAGGGCTACCTATTTCCAGACAGCTGTATTCATCCTGGCTCTGAAGGAGATGCCAGAGCTGCTTCCGCTATGCCCACTGGCTTCCACACACTCTTGAGGATACAGCAGATGCTGGTGGATGAGGAGATAACCACATAGGAACAAACCACACCAGAAGGTGTGTTTGCCTGGGGAGACCTTTTGCAATTAAAACTAGGTAAAGCAAGCAAAAAGCACAGCAAACAAAAATTTCCTCAGCCCAGGGGGGCAGATGTCATTCCTGCATTCGAACAGGGAGCCACACTGCCCCACAGGTAGCCAGTGCTTCCTCTGGCTTCTCAGTCACTCTAACTTTGCCCTACCTCTCTATTCCTTTGAGGAAGATGGAAAGCTGGAGTTCACTCCCTGTTTAACAAAGCCATTTTATGCCGTGCAGTGCTGTACATGCTCTGCAGGTACACATTATTCTTTCAGTAGCACTTGGCTGTTTTGGGGTAATTATTCTTCTCCCCTTCAATCACACCCATTTTTTTGAAGATACTATAGCTTTTTTCTGGTTTAAAGAGGATTGAAACCTAGCTGGTGGGCCATGGGTTTAAAAACTAGCCCTGTAAACATTGTTTTTGTCAGTCATAGACTGCATATTTGTTTGACTTGATACAGATAAGTAGATTATAGTTATTAATACCAGGTTTTCATTGTTAAGAAATCATTGTTAGTTTGTTTTTTTTAAATTTTTTTTAAGTTAAAGACAAGAACCAAAAGTAAGAAATCTGTTTTCAGAGCTGTTAAGACAATCGCAGTGAGGCTTTGAGGAGGAACAGGTACAAGTGGGCTTCGAAGAAAAAGTACGCATTTAATTACTGTAAAAATATAAACAAACTCTGCTAAAAATCAAAGTACTGGGGGAAAGCAAGCAGACTATCAAACTGTCTAACCTCGTTCACTGCCATCTTCATACCTGACTTACAGTACAGAAAATATTGGTTACCTACCTCATTTTAAAAAACTGATTTGTTTGCTTTTTGTTTTTGTTTGTTTGTTTGTATGCTTTTTGCTTTCTCTCCTTTTTGTCTTGGGTATTTACCACAACAGATGCAGGGCTGTACTTGCTCCATAGATGCAGCTGAGGATGCAGAGGTATGGCTGTATGTTAACCTGCTCTAGATCCCAAAGATCCTGGAAATGGGCAGGTGCTTGATCAATGCACAGCCTCACCTGGGCCACCCTGGGCGGGTGGGTGCCAGTTGCAGCCCCTGAGTACAGTGTTCCCCAGTGGCTCAGGTGGGAAATGCCTCTGGGGATTGACCATTTTCTCTGTCTGCTTGCTCTTCTCAGTCTCTGGCACTCCAGCACCAGGGTGGGTGGGAAAACCTTCCAGGTCTTCCTATGTGACACAGAGAGCTTATATCCACCAAGGCAGCTCTTAGTGGAGAAGCTGGACTGTGGCCCACAGCCAGGACAAAATGCTCAATTCTAGCATTTCTTGTAGATTTTTGTGGTGGTTTTTCATTGTTAGATTACATTTTCTTGCTAACAAAAATGATTTTCATCTTTTTTCTCTACTAGTTGGCCCTATTTTGTCTCTAGTCATCATAAAATGTTAGAAGGACTATGATATCTAAGTTTCTTGTGTATCAGTCCCTGCTAGCAGCCAACTTGACATGGAGTCACATGCTTTTTCAAAGCACAAAAGTCAAATTGACCAATTTTAGCAAAATGCTGAAAAAACATTGTGCACATCTCTAGAAAATATTCCTTGTGCCAGCCAAAAGAACAAACGTTTCGCAACGCTGAGCAATAGTGTTGCACTTTCAAGATATTCTCTGCCAAGGATTTTGTTCTCCTGATGATACTTAGACCTTCTGCTGATAGGACAGAGACCCCTGGGAACCGGCCACAGTCAGAGCTTTCCCACTTCACCGAGAACATGGGGCTACCAATAATTTCAGGGCAAGGAATGAACAAAGAGGCTCCGCTGAAATGAGCTTTACAGAAACACAGAATTTGTCTCAGTTCCTTTTTTTTTTTTTTTAAACCATGAGATGCTTGCAAATTACTGTTTCTTTCTTTGAGACCTTGCTCAGCCTTGGTCAGGGAGAGTGATTGCATGCACCCTCTCCCTAACACCTGCCACCCTCCTTAGGGTGGGAGCCAGGAAGCAAAACCTAACTTGTCTGCCTCATTTCAAGAGAAGCACTGGCTCCTGTCCTGCTGGACAGAGCTCATGTGGAGTGTGCTTATTTGTTGATATGCTCCACAAAAATTGACACTCTCAGACAGCATCCTTTGTGTTCAGACTGGCTTTTGTAGGAATGGTGAGATGAGCTGCAAGGAAGTGACCTGGAAGCTACTCTGTTTTACGTGTAGTGCCAAGAGGAAGAGCATGGTGGAAAGCACTAAATCTACATTACCTGCCACCAGATCACTGTCAAACGTGTGTTTTCTTTAGTGATATGGGGGTTTCCCCGTGTGAACCCCAAGGGGAGAGATAAGTAATTTAGGTCATTTGGCTTGAACTCAGGAGGTAGTCTAGGCTCTGCCCTCAGCCCTGTAGCAGACACCCTGTGGCATCCTCTGCCTCATTAAAGGAAGTCCGAGTTACCAATGCTGTGCTCTGCAGAGCTGCCTGCGAGGTTCTCAGATCAGACGACAATGAGCTCCACAGAAGAGCTTATAAATATATTAAATTTATGAACATTTACTGTACGCTGCACACTGAAATCTGCCAACACTAATCCAAAAGAATTACACATTTTAGGCCTGAACATAACATACTGTATGCAGTAACTCACATCAGAGCAACCCATATGCTACTGTTAATGTGCCAACTGACACATGTTAAGCCACAAACATAAGAAAGGATTGGATTTCAACTGCATTTTTTGTATTTCAGCTATTCCTCAGGTCCATTATTTTTATTCATCATCATCTCCTCTCCTCTCTCTAGATAGCCTGCTCTTCCTAATACATCTTCTTCTCCCCCTACCAGATTTCCTGCTAGGTAGAGACTGCCCCAGAGACAAAGGGACTAACATAAGCACATAGGCCGAGAAGCACAGAAATAGCATCCCCCCTGCAATAATCTAGGTCATTTAATAGCCTACTTTCAGGGTTCTCAGTGAACCCTGTACCCACTCCTGCTAGGCAAAGAGAAACCCTGAGAAGAAGTGGGTGGATGAGTAGACAGCCAGCCATCCCAAGTGTCAGATCTGACTCCTCGGGAGAGATGCGTCGAGGATGCTCTGACAGAATGTGTCTGAGCTGGAGGCAAATGTTTCTGTATTACATTCATAACACAAGAGTTCTGCCACCTTGCAATATGTGCATGCTGTTGCTGCTTGGTGGTAATAACTGGGTTTTTCCAGGGAACCGGTGAAAGCACCCCAATGCCATTACAATAATTAGGTCTCAAGAAGATTTCTTGAGCTGGGATAATTCTCCAGAAATCATTAAGTTTTAGATAAAGCAAGTCAGGAGCAACTGCAGGACACTTGGAGCATAAATGTGCCCCATATAGTAGGAAAAAATCTACTTCTCACCTTTCAGCTTTGTCAAGGTGTAACACCAGCAACTTGAACATGAGACAAAGGACCAAACCGCCGCCAGCTTCACTTCTCCTCCCCAGTGAGCCAAGCTCTTAGATTTGCATGGGGTTAGTAGCAAAAATTTAGTGAAGGATGCTATTTCATTATGTAAGCAGGAAGATTTAAAAAAGGAAAACCGAAAAGAAGACAAGAGCACATGTCATCATGCAGATTTAAACCACAAACTTTCAATTACCTTATCAGATAACTACTACTTAGGGAAGCAACTAATATATTTTATGTAGGCCAGCTACTGAAAAGAATCTGACAGAGAATTAAGTGATAGATTCCGCAAGTATTTGGCAACGCATCAGTAACTTACTGGAGAACCAGACCCCTGAGTCTTTTCTTGATTAAAGGAAAGCAGCTGCTGGAGTCTCAGAGCTTGAAAAAATGACTAAATGTGACATGTGAGAAGCCAGAATTTGTCTCCCACCTCTGTTAACACTGACCTGGTGTAAATTGTGAAATGAAGAAAAGAATAGCCGGCTTGTGTTTAAGGTGGGAGGTGAGACTGCACAATAAAAATGTCCTCTGGTGTATGGATAGAGAGACACTGTGATGCACATACCCTCAGCCTTTACATCAACATGTTCCTACGGATTACTTGGATCCTCTCTCTTTCTCTGTCCTTTCGGCCTGTGTGGGCAACGCAGTGTAACTCACAGCAGCATGTGCTGCAAAAGCTAATAATACCCTGGAGATGATGGAAATAGCATCCTTGAGGTAAGAGCTTGCACTTTAATTTCAGCATGGAGAAATCTTATGGGATTCCTTTATTCAGAGTTATATACCTCAGTCTTTTCTAGAAACTTCAAAGTCTTTTATGTTAAAGAACCCTTTCATCATGGCCTTAGACTGGCTTAATTAAATTTAGGAGACTCCTGCACTTCCATAAAATAAGCAGAAAACTGCCTACCATTTAAGCATGGTACTACATTTAATTTTATTTTTAATATTATTCCAACTTCTTTTTTTTCAAACATCCATACAAGATTTGCATGTGAGTGATTGCAGAGCCCAAATCCAAAGAGATTAGGCATGTTGATGGCCCTGCTCATGAAAGTCTTCAGGATTCAGGCATTTAAGACAGTTCTAAATATAAGACTGAGGGTTATCCATTAACACTAACTTTGATTTGATAAAAAAAGGTTTTCAAAACTCTCTTTCTAATCAGTAAAGAAGGAGGTACTCCCTGAGGTCTCTTCATTAGACCTGCACTCCAGAGTCCTGCCTAACTCATGGTCCAGGACAGGACCTCCCCTCTCACCTTTGCCATAAGGGAAATGAAGCAGAGAATAGTTGCTGAGCAATGTATCTGATGGAAGTATTTGGAATGGGCTACCGTGAGTCCTCTCTGTAGTGTGTTCAAAACAATGCATGTTTTTTATGCCTAAAGCATGTATCCAAGGAAGTGAGACAAAAGTCACTCTGTGCAGTAAAAGTTTGAAGTTCAGTAGTGCAAGTTCAGTGGTTGAGAGAGAGCATGATGGACACGAGAAGATCCATGCTGTGTCAGATCAAATGTCCACCTCGACAAATATTCTGCACTTAGCAGTTATGGAAATACATTGTGGGAAGACAATAAGAGCAAGAGAAGCATATAGTGAAACATCCCCACAAAACAGTCCCCTAACCTCCAGCAATTTGTCCAGTTGCTTCTTAAGCCTACATAAACTTTCAGCCTCCTGTGGCAGACCATCCCTAGCTAAACCACACGCTATGTGTCAAGGCAGTGAATCTTTTTTCGTGTATTTGTACCTGCCATCTAACAGTGTAGTCTTATTTCAGAAGAGACAATAAAAAATCCATCCCTATTCAGCCTCTTTACACCATTAATTTTTTTGGCTTTTACCATCTCCCCTTCTTTTCCAGAGTTCTGTTCTACTCTGTCGTTCCTGATGTGATGTGCATGAATCTATAAGTCACGTGAAAGTTAAATTGTTTTGTTCAAGAAGAGCTAGAGTGGACAGATGAACAGAAATACTTAAGTGCAAGTAAACAAGGAACAAGAAAAATTGTTAGGCTTTGGTACATGTGGTACTCCTAGCCTGTGGATCTCCCATGGTAAGGTATACCTTCTGCCTCATTCCCTCAGGTAATTCTCTTGGGCTGCCAGCATCCCTCCAGTATTTACCATAAAAAGCAAACGTTCATAAGTTTTCCACTTAGGCTATTTTCCCATCAATGCTGTAGGAAGCCCAGTGAGAAGAGACATCATTTGTGCTCTATTAGCTGTGACAGGAAACTCTTTCATCCCCTAAACCATAGCTTTTTCCTGGCTTCTTCTGTAAGGGATGTAAGCTGGAAAATTTATTGCAGTTTACCCTGTCCCTCCCAAAGGCTTCAACTGATCAGTGAAGAACTGTTGCTCTCACAGAAAATTGTGATTAAGATGGTGAGTGTGAGTTTAGTGCCTTTGAGTTCACACTGGCCTAGTGGTACTGCTTCCACCTGCAAGGAAGGCTGGGGCAGACAGGCATACCAGGACACTGCTGGCATGTCCATGTGCTTAGTTAGTATTCTGAGTGAAGGTATAGCTGTTTGGGAGGCAAGATGTTTATGATAGAATCACAGAGTCATTGAGATTGGAGAAAGACTCTTGAGATCACTGAGTCCAAACATTAACCTGACGCTGCCAACTCCACCATTAAACCACGTCCCCACATCTACACATCTTTTAAATACCTTCAGGGATGAAGACTCAACCACTTCCCTGGGCAGCCCCTTCCAATACTTGACAACCCTGGATGAGTTCTCCTGAAATTGGATTTGGCCTGAGAGTATCACATTTGTTGTGTACATGAATGTTGTCATGACATCTTGGACATCATCCTATTGTACTGCTTTTTCAAATTACAGTTAAATTAATAAAGAGACCAGCACAATGACTGAGTTTAAAGCTTAACGCTGCCTTATCATACCTGGGGGCATTACAGATGGAGTGATGAAGTGCTAGTGTTTCCTTAAAAATACATTATATTCCTAGTGATCTTTCACCGCCATGTGTTATCCGGAACTGAGTTGAATAAGCAAGTCAACGATTTCATTTCCATGGTTTGAAGCAGTAGAACTGAGATGTTTGCTCTTGTCCTTCCTCCATTCAAATAAGAATGAAATCTTTGCAAAGCACTACTTTCATTTAGCTGTATCCAGTTGGTACTTGTTGCCAAGTGGAATGTGGATGTGCCTCAGAGAAGATCACTCTGGACTAATGAAATAGCAATTAGTCTATGCAACTTATTAGCATTAGTATTTATTTTACTTTACAATATTACCTAAAAGCATCTCTGAGATATTTAAACTGCAGCATTATCTGCTCAATGCTATCTTTTAAATAAATAGTCCTGCTAAATGTAAAAAGCTGGCATTTGTACTGCATGCACCTATGTTATCATCGTTGCAAAGCAGATGCAGAATGTAAGGCGACTTGAACAATCAGCACTGTAATTTGCACAGTAACATTGTTTTAGATCTAATTAGTGCTTATGCAGATCCCTTACAAAAATGTGAAAACCGCACCAGGATGTAATTGTTAATGAATTTAGTGCAAAGCACATCTGCATAAATTCCATTTCAGCAAGAAAAAAACCCCAACCTCTAAGTTCAACTGCTATTTGCTCAAGAGCCAAAACACTGTGAATTGTGCCCACTATGTTTTAGCCTTGCTCTGCTGGCTTTGATATTTCAAATAAATACTACGAAGTTAAAGCCTCCAGCTGCAGACCAACCCATCTGTAGATGTTTGTTATATTTGGCAGTATTCAAAGATGATTTGCCTTCCTGCTGAAAAATAAAATAAAAAAAGAGGTTCTCTCAGCAAAAAACCAAAATTGAAATACTTATCAGCCAAAAACTAAAGTTTAAAAATATTCTGTGTGGGTCAAGTGACAGAACTTTTGGAACAGCAGTCATGCACGTATACTGTGCCTATAGTTTGAACTCTATACCTTACTCCATGTGTATGCATAAGTCCATCTACAGTAACTTCTCTTTGAATTGCAGAACATATCCAGGGGTACCGAGGAACGCAACTACTGGATGCTTGTCACTGATCTTATACTTCATGCAACATCTGCCTTAGAAACTGCTCATCTGCCATCCAAGATTAGCATCAAGACCTATTCCACACACCTTTGTTTCTTCAGAGGTGTTTACTGGGGTTTAGGCGAGGATCTGGCCTTGCTCTTCCAACAAAGAACTGGGCTCAGCATTTTTTGTACCAGCATCAGAAATCTCACTCAAGAATTTGAAGTTTGTCGTGAGTGAGTGTATGCGTGGCCTTTATAGGCAAATGTAACTCAAGGTGGGCCTTGCAACTACCAAGCCTTCAGTGAAGTTTTTTATAGGCTTCCTTATGGAAGTCTTGGATACATAGTTTTCATTCCCAAATGAACTGAAGATGGTTTTACAAGACCGTAGTTGTTCTGAAAGGCGTTATCCCATAACAGGGTTAGGGGAACATCACAGCAGGAGTCACAAACACCCAAAACAGCAACCCTGCCTGTCTTCCTACCCTAGTGTACCTCAAAATATTTTCTCACAAGCTCTGATCACTCAGAACAAGTGAGTGACCCAAAATCGGAAGTTACAGTGTATGATATTGGAGAGATCTGACACAGCATCATGTTGATACCCATAGACACAATAGACACATACTTGAAATAGTTTGTCAGGTTGTTTGTTGGGTTTATTTTGTTTGTTTGTTTGTTTGTTTTAATTGTGCCGTTTTCCCCCTCCAGACTGGGCATTCACAGTTTGACTGGGACCCTTTCCCCTTTGTTGTCATTATCTAAAACTTTTTTCATATCTTTACTTTTTAAAAAAAATCACTTTATTTTTGCATCCGCAAGGTCTGCCTTGGCTTTTTGTCTAAAAAATCATAATGGATTCATGAAAGAGGTGATGGAGCAATTCACAGAGCTGTCTCTTACTTCAGGCCCTGTTAGAGACTTCCTATGGGTGATTAAATCAGGCAACCAGTTTAACCTTCCACACTTTTATTCTCCATTTCTGAATAGGAGAAGTGATAGCACTGGTTTACCTCACTGAAGCATTCACAGCGAATGACTATGTTAAAAGAACCTGAGACACTCAGATATTATCTGATGCACCTACTCAAAAATCTTAATGTAATCTAGATTCTTGGAATGAAATGGATAAGTTAATAGATGAGCCTAGTGAAAACCTTCATGAGATTGCTATCCACAAATTTGTTAAAAGGAGATTAGTAAGATATATCCTGGCCAGCAGGCTTCAGGTTTCCTTTGGCCAGCAAAAGCATATGCTGAATGCCCAAGGCCCACAGGACTTTAAAGGTCAGATGATACCATATCAGTGACAACTGCTGTGTCAGCCCTTTACAGACTGAACCAGCACTCCCAACCTGCTAGCAGTGGGTGTTCATGCTCCAAACTTGCAATCTTGACAGTCCTAGGAAGTAGCAGGAGAGGAGCAAGAGGGAACTGTAGTAGATCTGTATGTGATGGAACTACAGGGGTAAACCTAGAGGATAGTGAGACCACAACAGCACAGTGGCTTGGTTGTATTTCTTCATAAAGGTATGTACCATTTCATAAAGAAAACCCCCTGCTATGCTGGGCTCTTCACAAAGGAAGATCTCCTGGTGTATGTTTTTCAGTTTGAACCAACAAACAACCAATTTAAACCATGCTTTTCATCTCCCCCTCTTCTTCCCTGTTCTCTAGTAGAACCCAATGTTTCTGGAACCAAAATATCCCTTTCTATCAAAAAGTTACTACTAAGATTTTCAAAATTACAATTTAGGTAGCACTGAGGGGTTTTTTGACACGCTATTCACAAATGAGCAGTACTTGGGGGACTGAGGGAAAGAGAAAGACAATAGTAGACAATAGGACAGTAGAACATGATGGCAGAAGTGGAAATGAGGGCATCGACCAAAGGAGGTGAGGGGGAAGTATGGAGGACAAAGAAGCAGGTGTAATTAAAAGGAAAGGAGACAAAGCACACAGGAGATGCATGTGAACTGCACAGTAAGCTTTCCAAGAGCCTTACATCTCAACAGTTTATTCTTAGTTTTCTGTTTTGTGAGGAAAGCTAAGCACTACACAAAGATGAGGGGACACAAACTCGTTGAATGCAACTACTTTGCACCCACTCGTGATGGCAGTGAGTTTTGGCTGGTATACCTGGGGCAATAGGAAACAGTTTCCATTCAGAAGGGGGAGGGATAGAGGTTGTAGGCTTCATATGTTGCTGGAGAATATTATGTGCATCTGCTTCTTTTGAGAACTAGTCCTCCAAGCAGTTGCTCATGGAACTTGAGCAGTCATAGGAATTGTGGCTTGATACAGACCTAGACCTAGGAAAGGCAAAATGGGAATACTGAGGAATCCCAGGAGAGGGAGAGTCTCTCCTCCATCAGCATATTGGCTGAAACCTGGTATACGGGCAGGACAAGCAGACGTTTTCTTCCTTGCTTTGAGAGCTCTTTTCATGTAAATTGTGCAGAGTAGAAAATTCAACTGTTCCCTTTTCCCACAGGTTAGCATGGATAATAAAGGCATTTCACTCTTTGCTTTCGGATATTTTTTAAAACTATTTTGATCCATGAAACATTTGTATTAACAAAGAAATTCCACTGCCTTCTTTTCTCCATCCCTCCCTCCCACCCCTACCCCAGTAACTTGCTCTGCCTTGTAACTCTGACTTGATTTTTGGCATATATTTACATACATTAGAAATGGAGAGAGGATTAAAGTTTAAGAGGAAATTGTGGCTAGTGTGAAAGGGGAACAAAAGGACATCTGTGAAGTAGCCCACAACTGGCAAGGAAAGCTATTCCACCTCCAGCACCAGCTGCAGGGGAAGTGGTGCCCACTGCCCCAACAAGACTTTCTTTGTTTTGCTGCAAAAACTGGGAGTGGCAGCTTATAAAGTGACACAATTTGAGGTGAGTAGCTTTCTTTTTTCCTGCTCTATTCTGATATTGTATGGCAACAGATGTTTTCTAAGCAATTAATTTCTCTCAAGGTTACCCCAAAAAATCTTCCAAATCCAGAGGGAGTACAGATTCACGGCTCTGAGTCTCTCTGCACTCACAGGCAGGCATGCAGGAGTTGCAGCTGCAAATTTCTCCAGGGCCCACCAGCCCTCCTAAACCTGACATTTTCTCCCAAGGCAGAGGAGAACATTTTCCAGCATTGCTTGGACCAGCAGCAGCAGAAAGAGCAGGGGACTGCATGGAGGATATGGGATATGGGAGAAGGTGATATGGGGCAGGAAGCAAGCTGGAGCTGAAGGGGAAACTTGGGATTGAAAGAAGAGGAGGAAAAAAAGGATGCAAACTGGAAGAATAAGTGTTGCGTGCAAAGCTGGTTGTAAGTGAGATAAGAAGGAATTGATCATGTTCAGAGGAGGAACATCAAAGAGGAAAGAGGTGGGGAAACAGGAGTGTGAACCTTATCCAGGTGTGGGAGACACTTTTTAATTCTGAAATGGTGGAACCTCTCTGACTGCATTAAATAGTGAAAACAGTGCTCCAAAGCCTTGCTTACCTTCTGCTTACAGATCCCCTGAAAGGTATAATATGTGCTCATCCTCTTGCTGGGGGCACTAAAGGGAGCAGTGTCTGGAGGCGGGCCTAACATTTAGATTAGGGTCTAATCCAAATATTTTTTTTTTTCTCAAGAGTTCAAAGTGCTGCAGCCAGTCTTCCATCAATATTCCTTGAAAATATGGGTTTGTGCCATGAATCTGTAACACATGAGATTTAAAACTTATGTGTTTCCTTCCCAGGTGTAAGAATTTGGACTGCTTGGCTCCATTCCTCCGTCTGCCCTGACCACTTTGCTATTCCATTCTCCCCTGTCTAAATTCCTGCTTGAAGGCCACTGGAGGTCAAAATCAGTCCTGGGGGCTTTCCCCATGTGAAATTAATGGCTACACGATGGTGACAACCTCCCTATGTGTGCTGCAGGCTGCCCAGTGCATGCAGCTTGTATGCTGTGATGAGCGTCTTCCAGACAGACTTACCCATACTACTTTTATCAGGCTGGCAGTCCTCCCTGCCTTCCACCATCATTAAGCTTTAATTAAAAAATGAAAGTGACTCAAACCATCAGCTTTAAATTACTTTCATGGAAAAATCAATCAGCCAAACCCCGAAAACCCCTGCATGGGCTTTCATTTGAACATATGCAACTAAAAGTCTCTGGAAAATCTCATGTGTCGATTTGATTTCCAGTAAATCACTTGGTAACTGCCAGTCTCCCCTCTTTCCTTGTGTGCACTTGGAAGAGGAGGAGTTCTATGCTTACAGCATGCCTAGGAGTGGCAGAGCTGAGGTTTCTCAAGGTTGTGGGGTTTTGTTTGTTTGGTTGGTTTTTGTTTGTTTGTTTGTTTTTGTTTGTTTATGGGGTGTTTGTGTGTGTGTGTGTGTGTGTGTGTGTGTGTGTGTTTTGTTTTGTTTGTTTGCTTTTTTGGGGTTTTTGTTTGTTTGTCTTGGTTAGTTTTTCAAATTTTTTCCATTTAAATAGGGTGGGATTTCTTCATAAAGATGAGAATTATAGTTGGAAGTACTGACTAATAAAAGTACCAACTGCTCAGCTCAAGGTCATGTAGTTTTTAGGTCCCATGCAATAAGGACACATGAGGAAAGTTTAAAAAAAAATTACATTCACATGTGATTTTGAAGAAAAATTCTTTTAATTCTTCAAATTGTAACCTAATTTTTTTTGTTGCTGGCAATCCACGTTTAAGCTGATATGTTTTCAGCTGGGAAAGTCCCGATTCCCAGTCTGTGAGGGGAAAATTAGGTGCGAGTGTTACTGCAAGGTTAATATTTCTACCTATCAGTGTCCTCATAAGCTGCTATGTGGAATTTTCTGATGAAAATTGACGAAAAAGGTGGATATAAAAACTGTTGTATTCACCCATACTGGTAAAACGTATGTGATAAGATAAAAAAGTTCATTGTTAGTAGTCAAGCCTGAAAAATAGCCTAGAATATGAAAGAAGAGATCATCTTTTTCCCTGTCTCTCCTTAGATGAAATAAGCTGGCTTTCTATTTTGGCATCTTCTGGCTCCCATTTCATTGTGTATACTACCAAGCAGGTAGAACAAGTTTCCTTGCTTCTCCCTGCATTGGCTCACTGTCACTGCGGAATGGGCTGAGTGTATTTCACAGTCAGAATTAGGCATCTAGTGGAGTTTGAGGGTTAGCGGTGGGATGGCTGATGTATGAAAGTGAAAACAACTGGGGTACATGAAAGCTGTCACTCTTCAGAACTTGCTCCAACAAAAAACAGGAAAAAAATAAGCTCATTGCTGAAATGGTAGCATGACTATGTCTGCAAAAAAACCAGAACTCAAATGTAAGAGGTACCATTTCAAGGCAAAACTGTTCTGAAGGACGTTACAGAGAGTAGTCAAACAGTGCTGAACCAAGGGACCCGTTCTGAAGTTCAGAGTGTAGAGACAAACAGTGACTTAGTGTGAGAGGAAGTTCATCTCAGATTGACTGGACCTGACTCAGAGAAGAACCAAGTGACTTTAGAGTAGAGTAGAGTAGAGTAGAGTAGAGTAGAATAGAATAGAATAGAATAGAATAGAATAGAATAGAATAGAATAGAATAGAATATTTCCGTTTGAAAAGGCATACAACAATTGTCTAGTCCAACTGTCTGATTCATTCAGAGCAAGTGGACTAGTCGTTGATCTATTTTTCATGTATTTATTTTTTTGTAACACACTCATGCAGCTGTTGGACATTAGCACGTATTCATCACGGTGCACAAAGGTTTTGCCTTATGCTTACTATCAGATTGAAAAAGGAGATAATAATAAAAATGAAAGTAGACATTTCAAAGTATTGAAAAAATTGTAAGTTTTCCTCTATTTTCACAAGAGTGAGCTCTACAGTAAATGCATTTCCAAGCGGCTGTTCAGTGTTCCAGCACTATTCTGTGACCTTTTTTGAAAGTACACAATCTAGTGCTGATTCAGGACAATGTTTCATGCCATGTCAGCCCATCATTGGCAGGAGAAAGAAAAGAAAGGATCCAACCCAGATGTTTCTCAGAATGTTCTGATAAACTCAAGATTTTAATGGCATTTGCTACAATAGAAAAATAATTAAAAGAGGGGGAGAAAAAGGCGAGTGGGAATGCTGGGCAGTCATGCAGAGGTGATCACTAAATGTCCTTTATGTACCCAATTTGTTCTTGATACTTAAGGACACTGTGGTGCTTGTACATGAACTGGAGGCACTTGTCGCTCGAAAGGCTGCCAGGATTAAATCAGTAAGAAATTGTTTATTCAGCCTGTTCAAACAAAAAATGAATTGTTTTGATGAATGAGATTTTTTTTAATGAATTAGCACATGTCATGCCAGTAGTTTTTAAATGTAAAGCACTGAGAAGGGTTTTTTTTTTCCTTTCATTCTGACATAACTGCCCTAAAATAACTGAAGTACCAGGGCTCCAGCAGCAGCACATTACATTATGTATTGCAAAGGACATAGATGCAACTGTAGGTAGACAAACACCACTTAAAAAACCCCAACCAAACAAAAAAGCCCCTTCATACACTGTATATATCCTGTAGTAGCTTTGATAAAATCATCTGCATTTTCTGCAACAAGAAACCTCTGTATTTCAATTAAATGTACTTCCAGTGATAATGAACATTTCTAAGTCCCTCTAGTAAGATTATTACCTTGGGGCAAAACTCTTCAAATTTTTTTGAGAGAGGTCTTAATAATAGTGATAAGTTGCATTACTGAACTAAGCTCTAATCTTTCCTACTGTTTTCAGTAGGGAATTAACCTTCCCCTTGTGGAAAGCTCTGTGCCTCAGCCAAAGCTGAGCTTACCAAAGTGGGATGACCAAAGCCCCACATTTACCTTGCAAAAGGTAAGAAGTCTAATCAGTTCTCGCTGGTTGCTTCCAACTTCTTTTCTTTGAGAGAGGTGGAAAAGTTTGTACTCCTCCTTCTGCCCTGGAAGTATGTGAGCACAAATCAGTAGTGGAGGTGATTTCATCTAATGTGACTAAATCTGCATGAAAACCATTTGGGTTAATCGTAAGACCATGAGTGATGGCAAGTATCTGAGAGGTAGTAAAGGCTTTAGATGAAGAAGTTTTGCAAAATTAAGGTCTGTGGCCCTACATTTGCTTGTAATCTGACTCTTCAAGATGCTATTGGATCTCAAAGTATCAGTCCACGTATTACTCTGTGTTGTAACCCTGGCACCCTTGTGGAGCACAAACTAACTGGGCAAAGCAACTGGCAGCTTGGATTTGGTAGAAATCTGGAGTCAGAGGTCAGTCTTACAAGTAAGGATGGCAGGGTTTGGGCTGTAGAAGAGTGTAATAGGTTCATCCATGAGGGGTAAGTTAAATTACATTTTTCATGTGAAAACCCCCCAACCAAACCCAACAGCTCAAAATCATACATAGGTTCACCTTGTATATGTGAGTACTTTAATATTTCAGCTTCAATTATTATTAAGAGTGAGATGACTCATAATTATTACATCTGATACATTTCCTCTGTTGTTAGAACATCCATGGCACTGGCATAAACCAGTTTACACACTGCTCACATCCAGGAATGTAAAAGGTTCACCTTGGAAGAAACATGTGGCATCAGTCAAAATGAGGTCATGCCCATCGAAACTCTGACATTGTACCCCTTCTGGCTTGAAGGAGCTTGGTGTCTGGATAAGCCCACAGTTGTAATTAGCAAATTAAACTTGCTCCATACTCAAGGCAGGGAATCTGGCATGGAAAAGCTCCAAAAGCTTTTCCATCGCATTCCAAATTGGCCACCGTAGTAATGCAATTAAGACAATAGGGATGTTATATTTGGAAATGTTACTAAAAAAAAGCTACCTTATTTAAGGGGCATCTCTTCCCCTGGTAAGTTTTTGGAGATACCTCTAGCTCAAAGAAGTGGGAGTGAAGAAAGAATTCGCTCATATTCTTGTAAAACAAGTAGCCAGAATCTAAATTATGGTTCAGAAACTACACTATCAAGTCCATTTTATTTTACAGGTTTCTCAACTCCTCACTCTCGAAAATAAACATGAAAGAAATAACAAATATTAAAAAAAAAAAAAGAAATAACAAATAGAGAAATCTATACGGGTTGTCTCTCCTGCTGTGTTGATTGTTTTCCGTTGAAGCTATCATTTCATGAAGCAGAACGTTTACAACCTGCTTTGATCAAATGCCACGACATGCAGGAGTGCTTCCAGGGTACCCAGCTTCCTCATCTGATTCCCTAAAGTAACATGCCCTTCTGTAACTGGTGGTTGCTCCTGGCAAGGCCTTCCTGCATTTTATTACTCAATAGACTTGTTAATTAAGACAGCAAACTGAAGATCCACATTTTAGCCATATTTAGAAAATATTAGGAAACTTGGCATAATCTCCACACCTAGACAGATTTATCCCCCTTAGCATTGGGATTACATTTCTTTGGTTAATATTTTAAAACACTAATAACTAATGTTTACAGAGCTTTCACACAAGGAGTTGGATTTAAGTTACAATCTTCATGTGTTTACTGCACCCTGTGCCTATTGATAGAGCAGATGGGCCAGTATTGGTGGTTTCACTTTACTGGTGGTGGAATGAGCGTGCAAAAGGTTTAGGAAATGTAACCAAAATCATGGTGCAAACCAGTGACAAAGCTGGTACAGGAGCAATCCTCCAACCAGTAGCCCTGAAAGATGAACAATATTCTTGTAAAGCTGCCTTCGTGCTTTCTTAAAATGTTGAGGGCAAGAAAGCATTCTGACATAGACAAGAATAAATGGTAATACTGACCTCCTGATGGGCTGGATTCTCATGCCCTGAATTACTTGGAACAATGGCATGGTCAGTGAATTGGTCTCAATGGAGTTTTTCCCAGAGGGAGCACTAACTAGAGCGAGAAAGGGAATCTGAAGGTCACTCTGTAAACAGTATGTTTTTGCCACCTAGACTATTCAGGTTTAGTGAGTCTTTTTAATCGCTCCCCACTCCATCCCCATCTCTCTGAGTTTCTAACTGCTGCAGATTGCAGCTCATGGGTCTTATAAGGAATTAAGGCCACTCCCTAGTACCTAGATGGTGATGACCATCTCCTTCTCTTGCCTGCAGCTGATGCTCCCTTTGGGTCCAACATATGCTCCTTACCCCACTGTTTAAACAGAGAAGCATCTGTGCTCTTACCATGGGGACAGTTAGTCCATCTCTACTAGAACTTCGCAGCCTTTGGTGAAATATTTATGAGACTTACTTTCCTTATGCATAAAGTGCGGATGTTGGCCCTGCTAGAGCCAAGCCCAGCACTGAGACCCACTGGACAGAGAAGACACAGGGAATGCACATAGTAGCCCTCTGGGGATTTCCACCGACTACCCCCGAGCTCACAGCCATAGGGCAAGCCTGTAAAGGGGCAGTCAAGAGAAAGCTACAAGGTCTTTTACAAAATAATGTCCACTTTTTCTGTTTTCCATCATACAACAATTAACATTCTCACCTCGATAGTGTTACACTGATAATGAATGTTCTGTGTCGTTCTTCTTCTGAATGACATTGCTTTCTTAAACCTTCAGTAATATATGTACATACACACTTACCCAACTCTATCACAAAATTTTCTGCTATTCTGATATTCCCCACCATCTAAAAAGTGTTAGAGCCACCAATGACTGTACGAATGCATCAAAATTACAATGGAGTTTCTACAGAGTTTGGAGCCTCCTTTGTAAGAGATGTGAAGAAGTAGCATTAGGGGCATGGCAGGAGTAATTAAAAAAAAAGATTTTTTTAAGGTTCAAGGGAGGATTGAAGAACCATATAAGTCTAGAGAAAGATGAGGAACTACAGGAAATTTTAAGGACAAAGGAAAATAATTAGGCAAAGCTGAGGATAAGATGAGACTGGGGAAAGAAGAAGAAGAAGAGGGTTATTATGCTTCACTGTAATTTAGTTTTTCTTCCCCAGAGGAGCACACCATCTAATTCTCTCTGTGAGCTGAACTGCTGGAGCTTCACCTAAAAATGTAACCTCTTCTCCCACCCCTCCCGTGTCAGAGAATCTGCCATTTAAACAGCCAAACTAAAATCTCTCACCTATCACCTCTGCTTGTGTTTGACCTTAAAAGCATACAGTATTCCAAGGGCAATGCCTGGAGTAGTATTTAAAACCAGCAGCAGCTTGGGGCAGTCTCCAAGGAGGACATAAGGAAACTCAGCATTCCCAAGAAGGAGCTTCCTTGCCACCTCACTGCTGTCCATTTTGGCCCTTTCTGTTCATGCTGTGCAAGCTGGTTTTCAGAACATTTCCTTCCCTGTATAACCAATGTCGAATTAACTTTGCATAAACCAAGCTCATACAGGCTGACTTACCTGCTACTTTGGTCTGTTTTACTTCATGTGATCCCTGAATTTCAGGTCTTCCTGTTGACCTTGGTTAGGATGGTTTAATCTAATGACTGGCAGCATGCAGTGCTGACATGGTATTGAACAACAGCTCTGGTTCCACAGCTTTATCATAGTGGAGTGACAAGCTACAGTGAACCACATTATACCAGGGATGAGCCCCAGTTCAAGGTGAGAGGGTTCAGCTCCTGTGAGCATTATCTCATTTCTTCCCATCTGTCCAACCACAGACAGAATACATAATAACATCTAAAATAAATAATACCTAAGTAGCAAAACTCCATGTAGACAGGGACATCCCTACAGACAGAAAAGTCTGGGGTGAAACAGAGAAGATGCCCACTTCTCCTCTCCTCCTTCATCAGTGTGTGTAGGAGCCAGTGAGATTCCTCCGGTTTTGAACCAGTATATCTAAGAACCAAATCTGGTTCTGCACTTGGCAGAAGCACAGATACAGAAACGTGGTGCACAGCCAGATCTGCAAATAAAGATCTGCTAGATTAAAGGGCAGATATACAGTAGATGTTTTGCTTTCCTGATAGCCTGGAGAGAACCACCCAGACTTCTAACTTGTGTACATATACTTTCAAAAGGGCAAAAATGTTGCTTTCATAAATTAATTTCACACACTTTACAGAGATAAAAATAATCACTGTGACATTTTGTTTGTCTTCTTCTTTTCCTGTGTGCAAGCAGCCAACTCTCAATTACTTATAGCCCTAAATTTGTTCCGCTCAATTGTGAAAAGCCCCCGCAATATTCAACAGGAGAGGAAGAATTCTGATTTGTGGAAAGTCATCATGTTTGCAGAGAAAGCGAATTTCCTCCTCTCCCAATATGCTGTATATATCAGCCAAAACAAGACTTTTATACTGAATGCCAACTGGTATGAATTCCAACCATTTTATGTATTATATATTAATGTTATAAAAATATGCACCCCAATTTTTTATAACAAGAGAATTTGTTGTGGCAATATCTGACACCACTTCTGAACTGACGTAGATGTGACAGCCTGACAAAAACTTGCCTGCCAGCATGATGGCATTGGTTATGGATACAGAATTGCCTCAGCAATTCACTGGGTTCTGTACTGGCTTTTCTTCATTAAAAACCGTATCACACTTGCTGAGCTTTTCTTCAGCTACTTATTACACCCTAAGCTCAACCAAGCCTAAAAGAGATTAAGGTTTGATTATGTTTCTTCTTATATATTACAAGTAACAGAAACTGTGCAGACACTAGTTTGTTGTTAATTTTGTTTTGTTTTGGTTTTTTTTTGCTGATGCCTGGAGTGTGACTGCTCTGAATACTTCAGCTGGATTCAGAGAAGTCCTTTCCTTTCTAATACAAAATCTCATCATCATTTCCCTCCATGAGGGGTGATGTCTCACAGGAGATGTACTTGGCGTTTTCAGAGTGCGATGAAGGAAACCATTACATAAACTCAGTGAGGGCTCTGGAGATCCTGTGTGTGCACGTATGTGGAATATTCACAGATTGCAATGAAAGTCTGGGATCAGCGCACAGGTTTTTGTCAGGTTTGCTGAATAGAGAGCCAGGGTACAGCACTGGATGTGATCACCTGTGGAAGCTGGAAAGAAAGCTCTCATTCTGTGAAAGGGGGCAGGGGTGATAGGAGAGTGCGAGTGTTATTTAATGCCAAGTGCCTCTGCAGTGCTATCATTGCCTTCTGGTGTCTAAGAACTTAGAAACTTTGGTGATAAGGTATCTGAAGATATAAAATCACATGTATTTTTGCATGCAAATTCAGTTGGTCTCGCTTTATGGTGATGCAAATCAAGACTGCTGCCAAGGCAGTGGATGTAAGTGTATGTCCTACCCTGCAAGCTAAGGATGCACAGCAGGCATGAGTGGAAGAATGAGACACTTGCATGATGAGTGCAGCCTTGTCCTTCCAGTCTCACGAATGATATCTCCAAGACTGGCACACATATTGACTAGTGGGCGGTTGTGACAGAAGTAAATTAGATGGTCTATTTACATAATTACCAAAAGATATGACAAAACCAAACCCTGTGATCTCTGCTCATAGTGAAAGATGATAGGAATAACTCAGCTGGATAGGGAAAGTTTGCAGGGCCTCAGGCTGCAGAGGCAAATGTTTCCACGGGCCCATTGGAAGGGTCACAAGTGCCTTTTAAATTTCCCGGTTGGCAGCACCAGGAAGCCCTGACCTCACGCAGCAAGGCATGCCCAAGGCTGGGGCGATGCAGGCGGCCAGCTGCTGGCGGGGATTAAGGAGGATATGCCCCTGCCAGGTGCGGGTGTTGTGCTCCCTAACCAAACATTTTTATGTGCTGATCGCCTCCCACGTAGGAGACAGCTGTTCCTTCTCCTTCTTATCCAAATGCTTGCTTCTCTTTAACCTCTGGTTTCTTAAGCTGCCAGCTTCTGGGTCATGGTCCTGTGAAGTAGATAGCTGTCTCCTTGATCAGTCAATCTCCCTGACTTCAAAGGGTAATCCTGTAAAAACTGGTGTAAAACACACTTTTTGTTAGCAAGCTGCTTTTTCTGTGTTTCCTCTACCACATTTCCCCTTTCCAGTTCTGTTTCCTTTTTCTTTTCCTCTCTCTCTCCCTCCCTCTTCTCCTCCCTCTCCCTCAAAACAGGGGTGATTTTCAGCTGTCTTCTTTCAGACAAGGAAAGGCTTTCCCAGACTCTCCTATCAGATTTTCAATCCCCTCAGTGCACCACCTTTCCCTTCCAGGAAATCTACTCTTTTATGCTGGTTACAAAACCATCATAGCTACAGGAAATGAGCAGTCCCCTTTTCTAATACTGTCAGAGTGTGGAACTCATTTCCCCTTCAGTGGCAGGCTTTTAGTATGGAGATTAATATTGTTAATAGTAACAATATGCAGAAAGACACATTGCAGAAATATTTGGACCAGAATCAGGACCCACTTTTATCTAGAATTGCTTGAAAGTACATGAACACCTGACAAAACACAAGTAAGAAGCAACTCCACTGCAGAGTGGCTACCAAAACACTGAAGATGAGTAGCCCCAAAGAGACGATTCTAATAATTCCCACAGTGACTGAACATCAACTACTTTTAAGGAAGCATTGCAGATGAAAAAAGAGAAGAACATAGAAACCTAGTAGAAGGCAGTGAAGCCTGATGTGTAGCCCTTCAGCACTGAGGGTTTGTCGCTGAAGAGCTGAATTAAACATAATTCAGTGGCATCAGTGCCAGAAATCTCAATAAACTGTGTTTCATCCAAGATCCTGTGTGCAGGGTACCAAAAAGTGAAGAAAAGAATATCTCAGTGAGACAAAACAAGCATCATCATTTTTTGTTATGTTCTGCATTACCATTTATAATAACAAGTGCATTTCCACATTGGAGAAGGTTCCTTTTCAGCATCCAGGGAAGAGAGGCTGTACAAACCCTGCCCAGGCTCATCAACTGAGATGAAATACAGAGCTGTGTCTGGTGTCTTAAAAGACTGAGAGAGTGCTGGAGAAGGCTTTTCATTTCACAGGTTCGTAGTTTCAGGCTACAGGTGAAAAGGGGCACCTAGAATGAAAGTGGAGGGTAGTCGCACAGGCTTAAGATGACAAAGATGATCCACTGTTGAGACAAAAGTAAGGCTGTCTTTTCCATAGTGATTACAGCTACTGTGAGATATAATTAGACCTCTAAAGAGCCTGGACATGTGGATCTTCTGGGAAGATGGATAGATCCAATACTGAAACTTCATATTTGGATGGGAAAGGAGGTCCAGTCTAGTCTGGAAAAGATTCTGTACACTTCCTGAGTGTGCAAAGCACAGTAAATCCCAAAGATAGAACCTGCAGAGACATTTGTCCTCTCTCAGCCACAGTCACATCAGAAAACCTGCAGTAGCCAAGAAAAAGCAGACAGTGTAATGAGATGACTCTCACCCAGCCCTATGTATCATTACTTATTTTATCTTCCAAGGCAAATGTACAGGTATTGGGACCTAGTCCAGGAAAGCACTTAGGGCTGTATTCTGATAGCATGCAGAAGAACAGTACTGTGCTCAGCAAACGGCACCAGCGAAGTATTTGAGGCAATTTATGGAGATAAATTTGCACAGTGTAAAGGCACCAGCATTTGTTTCCTGAGCATTTGCGTAGTGCTAACTCCAGTGATGCAACTCACTTCTGGAGGTTATTCACATATGCAGGTGCTCTGCTAATAGAACTAGATGATTAACCACGACAAGAAAAGAGGAGGCAGAGCTGCCTGCCTGACTCCCACTTGAAGCCTGCAGAGAAAACATTCTGCAAGGGACCTCCAGAATCTGGGACTTTTCTGCAAAGGCACACTTGCCCTGTGGGCTGGAAGAGTGAGTTTCAAGGCACAGGCTGTTAATTCCTGATTATTTAACTCCATAAACTCTTCAGAGGGGAATCCAGAAGGACCTCTGAATGAAAGTGCAAATAATGTGCATTAATGCTGAACCAAAAAAAGGGAGTGACCTTCCTCTTTCCAGGGCCCCAAGAAGATCCCCATCATGCAGCTGAAACACCTAGACAAGTCCTGGGGAAATGATGTGGGGAGCAGGTAATCTTGAAAATACCCTGATTTAGAGCCCAAGGAGAGACTTCCACTGACCTAATTGAGTTTTGGATCAAATCCTACAAGAGCAAGATCCAGATTTGAATTTAAGATCTACATAAAATACTGGGGGAAAAAAACCCTCACCTAGACAGTTTTCTGATATACCAAAGAAGTTATAGTGCTAAATAAAAGAGTGTTCATCATTTCTGTGAAGAGAAATCAGGTTAAAAATTAATTTAGAAAGTTGGATTAACTCCATCAACATAGGAATCAATTCAAGGTAAGGTATGGAATTACAGCAAAAACTAGAGCTACTCTGTTCATAAATGGTCAGTGACAGTTTTGCTTACTGTGGCTGCAGTGCCTCCCAGGCTCTGGGCACTTCATGGGTGGTAAATGGAGACAGTACTCCTTTTTATTCTGGGTGCTAGACTTAGTGTAGCAAAGGTTTGAGAAAGAGATAGAAGGACTAAGACGATAGTGGGGGCACAGGTTTATTTTTATCGTTTAATAAAAGCTATGGATGGAATTTTTTGGAAATTGGAAAGCCAGTCTCCCTGGCTGTTGGGGCAGGCAGGATCAGCCACTTGGCCAGAGCATACCATGGATCCTCGTGACTGCTTTGCAGAAGCACGGCAAAGACAAGAGGACAAGTGGGCATTGGTATCCTGGGCAAGTGGGTTGGGGTACCCAGCCAGACTCAGGAATGGCAGGGAGAAAAAAGACTTGCTCCAGTTTACACAAAGAATCTGTGATAGAGCAGGCTTCTTGATCCTAAACCAGTACCCAGAAAACAGATTTACATGGTACTGGGATAGTGTGCCACGCATAGTGGGCAGCATCTGGATTGGGTAAAGGAGGGGATCACCGAGAGTGGTGCTTAAGCATACAAGGGGCCATTACTCATTATTTACTAACTCCATGTCCAACCTGTAACTGCTGTCATAACAGCGTGTGTTTTAATCATATTAGAAAAATTACACTTCTGCTTCCGAAATCGATTTCATGGAGATGTTGCCTCCATAATATACAGGGCTAGATCCTCAATAAGGCAAACAGCAGAGTTGTGTTGACTTTGGAGAAGATGAAATGATTCATATCTGCTGGGGAACTGATCCTCAATCATGGAATGTTGCGACGAGAGGAAACGTTGAGCTGTGATGACAGAGCAACATCTTGAGAATGATTAACAGGCTTCCTTTCTGGGGGGTTGGGTGAAATATGGTCTCTGTACAGAGAGGCAGCACCTGTCATATACAGTAATTAAATCCCAAGTGACCTTTATTTTGAAGGTTTAAATGGAATAAAAATGGTGCATAGAAGTTAATATTATGAGTAAGTTTTAGTGTCTTTAGAACATGGTGGACTCAGGCGATAAATGTGCAAAGACTAAATAAAAATGAAACACCTAATACAAAAGCAAAAGGCCTCTCTGTATCATGAAGGGACACCCACTGCGTTTACAAAGCAGAGGGGAAAAAAGACATCCATCATTACCTTTTTTCCATGAACAAATGGCTGTATTTTACTCTCGGACCTGCCAGAAGCGGGAAGCTCAATCCCAAGGTTGATAGAAATTTTTTTGGGGGTGTATCTGCTGGTGTACAAGGGGGAAGTAGCTGCTGCCTGCCCCAGTTGCCACTCCAGCTGGAATATCACACCCCGGCAGCAGCTCTCCAGGGACAACAGTGAGACAGCGTGTGCAGCAACTGTTTGAAGGGGGGGATTAAAGCACATCATAAAAGTTTGTGGCCAGAAGCAAGAAAGGAATGTTTTCATGAGACATCCAGAGGTTATGAAGCACTGGGTGTGCAGACAGCTATTAAATAAAAGGCAGAGAGCAAAGCACTCAAAAAACACGGGGAACCACATGTTTATTTCTCCTCAAGAAGCCCAGAGAGCAGTGAGGCAGCAGCCCAGGCGAAGTCCTCATCTGCTTCCCCTCCTATCAAGCATTCAGGTCGGTTCCTGCTGTGCATCCGCCATTTGTGGGTGACAGGCAGTGACCAGGCAGTGGTGGCTGACAGCTTTGAAAGGATGGCTGTGTGACCAGCTGTGGAGGATGCTCCTGGTCCCCATCGGGAGCTGGTGGTGGTGCTGGCTGCATGACCACGTCTGGGAAAACAGGAGAGCTGTGGCTATTATTTGAACTTGTCTTTAAGGAAACAGACCTGTTTTAATTTGCCAGGGTCAGCTCATCAGCTAGGCAACTTCGAAAATTTACTGCAGCTGTGCCAGTCTAAAGGGCCTACTCCTGATTTTATGAACATTTATAGGCTGTTTTTCGTAGCAATCTGCTAAGACCAATAGCTATCTGTGTTTGAAATGGAGGGACAGGAAATTTGGGTCTTGCTTTCAATATCACTGTTCCTGGTGGTATAGCTGGAACTAAAGCTGAGCAACGCAGCTTTAACTTTCTCTGCTCCAAATTATTTCTTTTTTTTTTTTGTTTTATGAGGATTTAGATTGTAGTTATCACTTGATATAAAGCGTGGCTGACTAACTAGTGGTTTTATAATGTACAGCACAAGGTAGGGGAGCACATGACTAAACAGAGGACAAAGAATTGCTTAAAATGGCTGAGTACTAAAAACCTCTCCAGCCGTGACAGAGTGTACTCATTTGAGGTTTTTCAAGCTGTTAAATATTTTTCAATTTGGTATTTTTATTGGTTTGTCCTGGGTCTTGTCCTTTTTTTTTTATTATTATTATTTTATTTTTTTTAAATCCTCTTTCCTGTAAATTCTCGTTACTAAAAATACCAACCAACGGTCTCTTTGTGCAGTGAAATCAGGTTGGTGAAAACTGGTTTTGTGCAAGCAGCATGATAAAAGGTGCATTCAGAAATATATCTAACAAGTAAGCTCTGCAGGGTGTAAGTCTTCTGAAAAGGGAAGCTGAATCCTCCAAGCCCTTCCACTGTGGGCTTGCGTTGCTATTGAAGACAGCTATGAATAAGGTTTCACAGGATCAGGCCCCAGAGTTCAGCAAAATTTGCTTCCTGCCTGCTCTCCGTAGCATTTAACAGCCAAAATAAAAGAAGGAATTAATTTCTGTTTTAAATTCTTGGCAAGCAACTTCACCTCATTGCTTATCTTTTCATGGGATTCAAAGACCCTGCCTCGTTACAGCTACTTGCAGAGCAAAGACTCGAGGGAGAGCAAGGTATTTGCTTTCTCAGATGAAAATCGGACTCTGACCGGTGGTATTTTCAATAACGTTTAACAAAGCTGCATTGCTAAAGAAAAGGCAATATTGTGGCTTCTCCGTTTTTTCATTCTTGCCCTAAGTATGGTTCATTTTTCAGCCAAAGAATTAACTATTTCTGTGGTGCTCACCCAGTGCCCTGCTCTTCCCAGTGGCTTCTGTCAAACTCCATTTCATTGTGAAGCATTGCACTTTTGGAAAATATAGCCCACCAATTTGGTGGTAAACAAGCCTTGGCTTTAAGACAAAGCTTGTTTTAATCTCCATGATCAGGCTACAGATCTGACCATGTTTTTTAACAAACCTCTTATGAAGAAATCCTATTCATGATTATTATCTATATGAGAATAAAAATGTCTAATTACCTTATATTAAATCTGTATTTATCAATCGTGGCTTTCTCTGGGAAATTGTAATTTTCAGAAATGCTCCACATTCCAGGCTGTAACAGTTGGAGGTGGATGTCCTTAAGGATGGGAAAAAAAGTTCTTTTTTAAATGGCACATTTACTAATTATAAAATGCTCTTATCTCTCTGCAGCCAAAGCCAAAATGAACATGTGCCTTGCACTAAGAAATCCCAGGATTGTCACAACTTGTGCCAGCTGTTGAGGTTATGACACCTGTGCCAGCATCGCCAGCTCTGCCCACTGTCATCTGTTCCAACTGTTCCATCTGCACTGTTTGTACCAATTCTCCCATTTCTGCATCTGTACCTTCTGCAGAAACGGGTCCAACAATGCCAGCTGTGTCATCGGTGCCAAATATGCCAGATGTTCTATTTGTCCACCCTGGGCCAAATCAATGTAGTTTTGTGCTCATTAGTTTTAGCTGGTAGATTCTATTTCACAATTTTTTGAGATGCACTTAGATCGAATCAATTCTAAATCACCACTACAACTGCTTTACATCTATCTCACCATAAACAAAACTTTGTTTGTCATCCCGTGTTTGGTCAAAATTATTCTGATCTTATTAAATCGCGTGTGATGATTCAAGCTCTGTCTTAATGGCAAGATTATTTTTTTCCTGGAGAGGATGTAGCTGCAGAGAAATGAACAGAAAAAGACAAGGGTCATGGTATCCAGGCTGTAAATAATCCCCATGGTTACAGTAAAAATTGCCCACACATTTGATGTACTGACTGAGAAAGCCCTGGTCCCGATCCCTTATTCCACCACTGCAGATAAGGAGAAGCCCATGTGACGTCAGTTTAGTTGTGTCGAGTACATTAAGCTGTGAGGGACAGAGGAAAGCAAAGCTCTGGGTGTGTACTGACCATAGGCAGGTTCAATAGGCCTGTGCTAAAGGTCTGTTCTCCTCATGACTCTCCTTCTGAGGAGAGAGGGAGCTGCTGCACTGCCGCTGCCCCCTTACAACCCTCCTGTGGCTGCACTCAATCTCAATAGCTTTTCTATTGGAAAGTGTAACCTGTATTGATTTGGGTGACATGTGGTCTGCCTCGTCTGTGCTTCGCTAATGACATAATATCAGAAAGTCAAATCCGTGAGTCACTATTTTTCTGGACTCATCATTTACTCACAGTACTGTCCTCGTTTGCATCCTTGGGCACATCCAGAAAGATCACACTATATCCACTGAAGGTGGTGAGACTCTTGGGTGAATCATATCCTCTGGAATTTAGCACTCTAGGTCAGTAAGGAAAGTCAAAATATGCTGCTGTCAGGTATCCTAAAATAAAGTTAATTCCTGCACAAGGGAAAAAGCCCAGGTTTTACATCCCTGTGTATTACTGCTCAAAATAGCTTCCACAATAAAATGTATGTAGGACATGTAGCTGATGTACTGTGCTGGTGCAAGGTCTGTACCTGACCGTGTCTGCACGGGTGCTTGCTCAGCACAAGTGACAGGCCCAGACCCAATCCTCGTGGGTCCCAACTCTGCCCCAGTGGCTCTGACATGAACTCTTGGCGCTGTGGTCCAACCTGCAAGTTGCTGCACATGAGGAACCAGGCGCTGTCACCACCTACAGCCCTGTGTGGGCGCGAGCGTGCTCAACAGCTTGGGAGCCATACGCGGCATCCCAGCGTCCTGGACCCGCGGTGCTGGAGGTGTCGCCTGTGGTCCCATCCGTGGCCCACCCCTCCCTCCCCCCCACTGTGGTAGAATTACTCATCCCCACCACAGACAGCAGCGTGGCACCGGAGAGACGCGGCTTTGCCATGTGGGGAGCCAGAAAACAGGTTTGCATAAACTCAGTCTGCCACTCCGAGCTATTGAAATGCTCGGAGCTGACAGCTCCTCGTCAAAGGAAGGTACAGATTAAAAAATAGCGAGTGAGTTAATTTAAGTGAGGCAGAGGGAAAAGAGGCATTTAATGGAGAGGAAGGCAGTAGGTGCAGAAGGAGGCTGGAGGTCCAGCAGCCACTCTGTGGCTTGTGTAACTGAATTGGCAGTCAATGAGAGGGACAGATTTCTAATTAAGAAATAGCTCCTGTAGCTTCTCAGGCAAAACTCTGGCTGAAATCTGTGATTCATTACTTTAGAAATTCCTTGGATTTCCAAATTGTGCAGCTGGAAGACACCCTGTGCCCTGGTATGTGAGCTCTGCCATTGTGGTCAGCGGCCACCTGCCAGGCGTTGTCTTTACTCATATGGCAAATGCCTCGAGTCGGGAACTATTTATTTCTGTGGTGTTTACAACATTAGGTCCCCAGTCTTCACTCTGATGGCTGAAAGCCTGAGAGTAATAACCAAGTAATCCTACAAAGTCCCATGCGTAGGCCACCACATCACTGCACTGCTGTGAAGCAATGCATGGGTTTCAGCTCACCCCTGCCTACTTAGCAGGGCTTGTGGAGGTGTCCTTGGAAAGCATTTCTGAGGCTGTCTCTCTTAACAGCCAAGCTGAAAAAACTTAGTTCTGGGCATCAAAGGGAACTTTATTTCTCCAAGGCAGGTTGGCTAGGAGCTTTGGGGTGCTTTTTGCCTCTTTCTGTCAAACTCTCTACTTCCTGCAGCCATCCCGGAGATTTGCTCATGGCCCACAAGGTGGAACAGCTTATCTCCTTCTCTGTTGGCCTTCTGCTGGCTTTTTGGTGTTTACTGCAGGTCCTGGTTTGTTTCAGGGCACTGGGCTGCATTTGGTGATCACTGCTGCGTGGTGGCAGGAGCCAGGTAATTCCTTAGTGGTTGCTGCAGTTGGCTTTGGCAGCAGCACCATCCCACTGATGTTTGAAGGTGTCTCAGACATATTCACTGGCCCCTATGGCCCGTTTCCTAAGGGAAGGGCAGTGAAAAGGGACTTGTCACCCCCAGTGTTTCAAGAATCCTGATGTGTCACATATGGGATTCTTTCCTTATTTCACTGCAAAAAAAAGAAGACATTTTGGAGGCCAGGGAGATGGAGAACCAGCCTTTCCTTTAAGAGAAGGTGTTGTGGCAGAGCCCTGGGGATATTCTCATCTTTCACTTGTGCCCTGAAGAGATTTATTCCCTTTTTCCTTATAAGCCATTGCTTCCTCCCCTTTCAACTCTTCTTGAATTACATGGATCTGCCCCTCCTTGTCCCAAGGAGCACAGCTGACCCTTTAATCACTCTGTTTGCCACCTAGCTAGCAAATGTAGGTCACCTTTATTTATATAAAAAAATAAAATAAAATAAAATAAAATAAAATAAAATAAAATAAAATAAAATAAAATAAAATAAAATAAAATAAAATAAAATAAAATAAAATAAAATATTGGGAATACAGAGCAGCTCCCAGTTCAGTTTGTGTACTTAAAAAAAAGAAAAAGAAAGTAGCTGAGAGGGCTATGTGTTAAAACCTGGCATTGTGGTACAATAGCTATTTGAAAATACTCACTTTTCTCCTTGACACCACTACCAATAACATTAACATCAACATCAATGTGCACACATCCACACCCTCCTAGATGGTTGTGTCTTTACTACCATGTTAGTAGGTAGCACAAGTCTGTTCCCGTTAAAGTCCAACTCTTCAGTTCCCTGGCGTAAAGCACATTCAGGATATGTATTTTTTATAGCACTTTATAAATAAAAAAAATTAATTAATTTTCTATTCTTTCAGTAGGGGGACAGATTGACTTAGAGGGAGGGTTTGCACACTGGGCAAAAGCAATGTGCTCCATCCCAATTATCTTCTCTGGCTGGTCAGATTTTGAGACTGGCCAAAGGTCAGAACACAGCCCTCCTCCCAGCTCCACACTTGGCAGCTCACCCTATGAGAGAGATGCTTTATCAAGAGACTCTCCTGCTCTGGCTGCCCCTACAGGGAAATTTCTCAGTCAGCAGAGCTCAACAGAGCAGGGGAAAAGGGATTGCATTGAAGAATTTTACAAGGCTTCTGTTCTTTCTCAGCTTTTTTGCACCTTCCTGGTTTCATCTGGGAGATGGTAACAAAGACAGAAAAGTCTTCCAGAAGAATTTCTAAAAAAAAATTAATTTCCACAGCAAACTCTGCACATGAACACCCCAATGGGTGTGACTGAGAAGGATTTTTTTCTTGCAGCAGCAAACACCCAGGCTTTCAAATAGAATGAACCCACTTCAGTATTTTTAGTTTTTATTGCATTCATTAAATGAATGTCATTACTTGCAGCTTATGAAATGACAGCAAGTTTGTATGAGCTCTCCTGATACTTTTTTCAATATCCTGGTGGGCAACTGAAATAGGCAGGAGAGAGAGGAGGAAAGCAGTTGAAGGATGCCAAAAAGCAGTGAATATCTATGCAGCAGAAAAATGTTTAGGTGGTACTGAAAAATTTGCAGCATTGAGCAGTGGTACTGGATTGCCTGTAGAAACTTTTTAAAAAATATGAGAATAGCTAATTTGTTGGGTTTTCAAAAAATATCAGATTTCACACTGGGCTGCTATGAAGGGTGGAAATTTTCTTGAAAAATTGTCATTTTATACAACTCTAATTAGCAAACTGTTCATATAAACCCGCAAGCTGTGCAGCAGATTTCACTTCCAACATCTCTACAGACAAGACAGAATTTCACCTACTTATTTACTGATCATGTCGCAGCATCCTTTTTCTACTCGCTGTTCAGTGGCTTATGTAAAATGTGCTGGTGATTTCACAGCATTTCCATTGGACAAGTGTCCATGCGCTAAAGCAAATCACCATCACTGGCACACTCCTGTTGGCAGTCTCGTTAGGCAGGAACCAAGGAACAAAAGATCGAATTATCTTTTCAACCCAAGACATGGTACAACCAAAAGTCGTTGAAAAACGTGGATGGGGCTGTTTGAGGTCTCACGCACTACTCTTTCCCTCTTGGTATACCTTTCGGTAGCATGAGTATTTATAATTATACTTTGTCCTGTTACAGACAAAATAAGAGAAGCCCAAGGGGATTCAGTCAATGCAAATAAAAACAATGTTTGCAAGCATGAGTAAATCTCAGTCACGGTACTTGGCATTTTATGTCAAATACAGCTAAAGCGCAAAATTGCAAGAGATAGAAATGATTTCAGGACAAAACTGTTGTTGGAAGGTCACTGGAAAGAATTGGAGCCTTGAGGGATGAGTCCTCCCTCTTTCAGGCCAGGGGTCAACCAGGGTTGCCTGTGTTTCGTATAGAGCCTCTTGGGAATCCTTTATCTTAACTCAATCTCCTGTTTAATTGAGGCGATAAACTCACAGATACTGGTTGGATCTCTCATTCCTCCTACAGCCCACTTGTAGCTTCCACTAGTTTCTTATATGTTTCAAAATGCACATTTATCTCTAAAAAGTTTTTCATGCTGGTAAAAATCCTTCAAAACTACACTTGTTGGATACCATGCCAGAGGTTAATGAGGAAAGATAACAACTGATTAAAACCAAGTAAGTTTATTTCATTCTTAGTTTATTGGTAGCTCTTCTGTAATAAAAAAAATACTGCAAGGAGGAAGAAGGCTCATACTTTTCAAGCATCTGCTCAGTATTTCTAATGAAAACTTTGCCTTCCTCCTCTAATTGTCTTTTTTGATATCACGGGGGACAGAAAACTCCCTCTAACTCTATTCAATTCATTTCCACCACTTTTGAAATATTTAGAGATAATGTTGTTGCATTCAATTAGATGCATTTCATTAAAACTGTTATTGTTAATATTTATTTTTATTTTCCTTTGCATTCCCCAATAGGAACAAGCCAAGTGAAAGTCTCTCTATGCTCTTCATATGTCTCTGGAAACTTAAAGCATTCATGGATATGGTGTCTTGGATTTCAAGAACTAGAAAATATAATTTTTTTTTTTCATTTTACCTACAGTCATTGTAACTTGCAGTTTAAACTACATGGACAAATACAATTAAACCTGCATGTTCTCTATTTTATGTCTTCCATGTTGTATTTATCTGTGTATGCCTTATTTATTTGTTCGTGTGTGTATACATTTACTTACAGATGCTGTTTTCTGATTTTACACTTCACTATTTGAAATTTGGAGAAGATTTAAAAACCATTTTAAAGCTTTTCACTGTAGACAGTTATAATTTGGCTTAAATATAGAACTTGGCCAAGTCTGCTTTTGTTTAGCTTTCTCACTACTCAATAAATGCTAATCTAATAGCTAATTCCTGTTTAGTATATACTTCTGAGGGCTTGGATGTTCTGGGGTGTACAGGATATAGTCTCTATTAAGACTCACCAACTCCCTTTGGACATCCAATATATTTTAAATCTCAAGCTTCTTTTAAATGCCAGCACAACTCAATTTATGAACATAACTCAAATTACAGGCATGACATGTCTGCTGAAATTCATAAACGTTTATTTATTTATTTTCCTATACTTTCCATTTCTTGAAGTTTCTATAAAATAAAATAAAAAAAGTAAGTGTAAAACCAGTGGATCTCTTTGAAATGTAATAGCTGCCGGTTTTCATTATTTAAAGCTCTGTGAAGTATGATCACAGGTGTATTGAACTCACAGTCAGGTATTTTCTGACATGGCTTTGAGTCTGTACCTTCACAAATTGATGAGAAAGCTTTTACTGCTTTTTCCAGACTATTAATCTGCCTTGCCTAGTTATTCCTCTTCCTTGCAAAGCACTAGAGTTGTTTTGTGTGAAAATAAGGACTTGCATCCTTACTGGTGGACTTTTCTTTCTGTTTGACTTTACAATAAAAAGTCATAATGATGAACCAGTGACTCTTCAATTTTATCATCTCAGCAAGTCTGAAAAAATCAAAAGTACGGATTCAATTCAGAATGAAATAGAAAGAAAATATGGGGAGAATACTCTTCTCAAAGACTATTATTTTAAAAATTGTATATTAGGTAAGAAGTGTGCATTAAAATGCCTGTATTTGTTTTCACCCTGTTGATTTTTACTCACATTTGGCTTAGCATAGTACCCGTCAGCACTAAGGGGGTCATTAGATGCTCCAGTCCAATTTGAATTATGTTGACCATTGTGTTTTGCCCTTCATAACCTGTTGTCTGATACAATGTGGGGCGCTGGTAAGTGACCTGGTGTTTGGTCAAGACCCTTGTCTCTTGCCATTGCTCATGGTCAGCTGCCAGGGTGGAAAGCCAAAGTGTCTTTTGGAAGGCAATACCTCTGCAGTGAGAGCACATTTATCTGCTCTGTTTCCAGTTATTTAGGGCCAAATGCCTAGGCCTGTATTCAGGGTGAGCAATGATTTACTGACTCAATGGCACTTAAATGGAAGGATTGCGCAGCACTTAGTGCACATTGTTGAATACAGTCAACAGAGAAGAAAGAAACTATTTGCACACTGAATTTGCTGTCCTATTTGAGACGCTTAATATCTCTTGACTTGTGCTGTCACTGATGCAGTGACATTATTTAGACATCCGCTGAAGTTGCACCATGAGAGAAGGTGATAATAGAAGAACAAGCATGGTGGTGAGAGGAGAAGCCTACCAACATTTAAAGCACAAATTTGCAACCGCATCCAAATTGCTCCTTCTAACCTATTTCAACTGTAGGGATAGGCATCTCTAACAGTTTAAGTTCTTCACTTAGATATAAGTGAGGTAAAGTACATGACAACACACAGTCAGTGCTAGTATTGGGTTTTCTCCATTTAGGCAGAGAATTAAAGGCATGATTGCCTAATAAGGGCACAACCAGAGACATTTATTGAATTCCTTAATCCATTCAAAGACATGCTTTCGTACAGATCTAGAGAAGAGACTTTATCTCCTGATTTAAATGCTGGCTTTGTAACGACAAAACTGGTGAAAGATCAAGAAAGATTCTGACATCAAAACTATTCATCACTAAAGAAATATCTGAAGGCTGAAACACTGAAGCTGTATATAATTATGCACTGTCAGAGAAAGCTATCCCCATGCAGTAGACCAGCACAAGTCAAATGGAGTTTAAAGTCCTTGATCACTTTATCAGTGGAGTTGTCATGGTACATAGGACTCATGCTGTTCGTATTATATAGGGATGACTTTTCATCCTAAATGAAAGAAGTATTGGGTCAGAAGCACATATTTATGGCTATATTTAATATGACAGTTTTCATAAAATACATAATTTTGTTCTATTCTTGTCATGTGTTTTTAAAATACTGCATTTTTTTCTTCAGTTTTCCAGTGCTTTTAAAAAGGATTTCAATATGCAAGCACCAGCTTTAATAAAACTTGTAATATGAATAGGAGTTACAGGGGAAAAATTGCAGCAGTGGTTTGGAAGCCAGGCTGTATCACCTGGTTTTTACAAATAGGAGTGTCCTTGAAATATTGCTTGACATACACCATGCTGCTTTCTACAAAGTCACAATGATGTAGTCATTTACCAATAACCATGATCGTTTTGGAAGCTGAACATAAATGATACTGTTCGCTAGCATCAGAAATATTCTGTAATTTACATTGGACGCTTCTTCTTCCTGCAGTAGGGAAGAAGAACTGTTTAAAAACTTCAAATCAGAAGTGGTACCTAATCAAATTGTCTTTGGAGAGCCTGAGTGGTCTGGGATGGCAAGAAATGAAAGTGAAAAAGAAACTGGTATGGAGAAATGCTGGGCAGAAGGTTTGGACCTTTAGAGGCTCAGAGTTTGACCAGGAAAGTTCAAAGCTTGTCATCTGATGAGAGGGTAAAGAGAACATAAAGGAGTCGAAGAGGGGACATGAGAAAATTTGTTTCACAGGAACTGACTGTACCAATGAACTTGGGTGAGATCATCATTTCTCCACAGACGAATTGCAAGGGTCTTATATTGAAAGACATGATCACGGGTACCATTTTAGTATTCCTAGACTGGATTGCTGGCTTGTCATTTGACTTTCCTTTGCTGAAATACTGCCCCCACACCTCTTATTGCAGTGGAGATTGCCCGTCTGGTGCAAAGGATGGGTTGGCTTTATCAGGACATGTTATGGTAGTGCAGGTGCAGAGAAAGGGGTAATGATGCAAACCCTTCTTTTGGTAGCTCCAAGTTCAAACCCAATTTGCTAAAAATTTACCAGTTGTCTAACAAGTATAGTCTGCCTTTGCGTTTTCCTGTGCTAGAAGAAAAATACTGTCACAATTACATCCTTGGAAACAATAGGGTTTTGGTAAGTGCAGCAATTTATTAATCTTGGAATTCATCATTTGCCTTATTGTCTGTGCTATATGGCTTTGAGGACTTTGCATCAGGCAGACTAGACTGTGATTCTCTTCTGTCCAGCTTCTGTCATACTGCTGCAAGAAAGGTAGGCCACCTGCAAAACTGAAATGCCTCAGCACCTACCAGGCTGTGCCCATCTCACTTTGAGGACAGTTTCACACCTTGCTCTGCTGTAGTTCCCTGGGTCCAACCAGACTCCATCAGCTAACCTGGGAGGTGAATAAGATCTTTTGGAGTCTGAAGTGGGTTCAGGGGGGCCTTCAATCCACAACAGTGCCAGGTGCTGATCCTTGGGCTGCCTTTACTTTTGAGAGGGTGCCTAGTCCCACTGTTTCAGGCACAGTGTAGAGGCATTCAGTATTTTGTATGTTGTGTAAGTAATAGGTGCTACATTCTGCAAACCCATGACCTTCGTTAATATTTCAGCGGCTTGTGCAGCCTCTGAGTGTTGGATTGCATTGTGCTGGCTAGCAGGGCTTTCCTCAGGGTACGGGGGCTCAGGTGCTTCAGGGCAACCAGCTTTCCATGTTCCAGCTTGCTCTCTACACAATTCCTGCTTGGAACACACAGGAAGGATGGCAAAATTTGGGGGAATGACAAGAATGTTCTCTGTGTTTGAAAACAAGAGCTAAATGTTTTACGCTGGGAGCTCTAAACAAATGGTCAGTAAAAGATGTTGGCTTGAATTGTCTTGTCTCATATCCCTCTCTATAACATTCCAATCCAACTGCTCATGGTCATGAGTGTTATATAGGACAATCAGAATCCACAGCTAGAGCCCTGTAGAGAAAATGACGACATTAAAATTCGATATTCAGAGTTTGATTCATGCTGGAGTGGGGCAAATCAAAGTTTCACAGTATCACAGAATCATCAAAGTTGGAAGAGACCTTCAAGGTCTTCTAGTCCAGCCATCAACCTAGCACCATGATAATCACCCCTAAACCATATACACAAGTGCCACATCCAGATGTCTCTTGAGCACTTCCAGAGGTGGTGACTCCACCACCTCCCTGAGCAGCTTATTCCAATGCCTAACGACTCTTTCAGTGAAAAAAATAGAATTTCTATTATCTAATCTGAACCTCCTCTGGTGAAAATTAAGGTCATTTCCTCTCGTCCTTTCACTTGAGACGTGGCAGAAGAGATCGGTCCCTACCTCGCTACCTTTCAGGTAGTAGAGTTCCTTCTTCCTACCTGTGATTATTTGACTTTGCAGCTATAACCTGTCTTTAACATATTCAAATGCCACCTTTGATTTCAGCAGAGTTGCACTGACCTGTGTCTGCTGAAGGTTTACCCATTATAATCTGTTGGACAGACACAATTGCAAATCACAGCGGCTTGATCATCGAGGTCTCCAAAACCCCGTTTCCTTTTCTTTTCCTAGGAACTTCAGTGGAAATACTAAAGGGAAAGTAAACTTCCAGGATGAATCACTGGAAGTATTGTGTCAGTAAAAGGAGCTGTAAATAGAACTCAGGGTGATGGCAAGTTATGGTACTGAGACATCTATTATCTGTAAGGTCAAAGAATAATTTATCAAACAAATGTGAACACCGTGACTTGGTATGCCAGTGACTGAAATAAGCACCATCCGCTGTAAGAGAAATATCTGTTGCTGTATTTGTTCTGTATATTCAACAGTATGTCTTTTAACTTCAGACGTCTATCTCCTCTCCCTTAATCAAGGGAAATATGTGAATGTTTACCACTTTGGCTTGAGTGTTAAAGGCAGAAAAATCCCAGAGTAAAGCCCTCAGCACATTGGTAGGCTGAAGACACTGCCTCACATGACAGAATAGTCTTAAAGCCCTAAAACGAGGAGAGATTTGGTGAACTTCCAGAAGATGGTTGAGCCAGGAGAGGGATTGTCTGAGCCTTTGCTTGCAAGGGCCACTCCACGCTGCTGTTCAGCGAAAGGCTTAGCAGGCAGCAGGTGTGGGATGCCTGTGGCTGCTATAGTCAATGTTGCTTGGCAGGGGTTGTGATGGTGCGCGATCATATTCTGAGCTTCTTCACAGGAATGAAAGGAATGAACAGAGGTTACTGTAGTGCATTATCAACAGAATAACCCCCATTCTTCACTTAAAGTAATAATCCTCTCTTTGTGAGCACCAGTAATCTGCAGCCAGCATGCACAAAGTAATTCGTCATTTTCTTTCACTTCTGCACAACCTGCAAAAGGAAAACACAGACAATACCCAAAATAACTTGGCAAGCCATTTGCTTATCTGTATAACAAGAAATGAGCAGGATTGCATTATAAAAACCGTTGTGAAGCCTGAACTTTGCACAGTGGGCTCATGGCAGTCTCACGGCATCGCTTAATTTCCACTAGTTAACAGATCCTACATTTTTTGTTTTTCCTAAAACCTAGTTTTTTAATATTAAAATGGTGTCTGCAAGCTGTCATCAGAAGTAAGCATGCTTCTTTTTCTTGGGCTAAATGTAAACTATTACACTTTGCTGAGCCCCTCTTGCTGGTGCTGAAGAACAGATTGAAAAGAGCAAGGTTTAGTGTCTTCAGTTACTTGTACAGAAGTGCTTCCAGAGCTTGTCAGAATTACAGATAATTATGCACAAATTTGAAAGGTTGCACCAGAAATCGAAGGAGCAGCAATTTCCTTTGTCTTTTGATGAAAAGATGGAAGCAAAAGACAACAATTGTTTTATGAATGTTCTAACAAATAACCTGGAACAAGAAATTAGTTTTTAAAACATTAAGAAAATCTTCAGTAAAATAATTTAAGACCTACCTCTAACTCTCTAGTCTCACAAAAACTATTTCAGGGGTATCCTTTTCTTATTGAAAAGATGGTATTCTTGATTTTTCATCTCAAGAAAATCTGATGATCTGTAGTGCCCTGTATTCCTAATTTAAGTACATTATTATAAATTGTTGGATTGAGAAAACAGGAGAAATGCAGTAGATACCTGAAGTTATAATTATTTAGAATTACTCCAAATACACTACTGTTAACAGCTGAAGACCAAAAATATTAGCCTTCTTGCTAACATGATGAGCAATGGCCATCTGTCTTCGCAAGAGACTCTCAGCCAAAAATTATTACCTCAGTCCCAGTAAACTCTTGAACTTTTCTGAAGAGCAATAGAAGGTTTAATGCATGAGGTACACAGTGAAGTCCCAGACCCTCAAAGGTCTATTTAAGTAGTTTACTCTTGTAGAGACTCCCTCTTCCATGAAAATCTGTACTACAAAACACCTGAAACAGCATACATCTTATGTTAGCGACACACAGAATTAAAAAAAAAAAGAGGAACAGTCTTCTGTAAGTACCTTAGAGAATCTGGTTCAAATTCTTCTCCCAGGAAAAAAAAGAACCAAACTAGGAAAAGATGTCTTTCTGAATTTTATATTGATAATGTAAGTTGTATCAGAGCTAACACACTGCTTGCGTGTCTGCTCACAGTGCTATGTCAGTGCCTGGCGTTAAGCATCTCTTGACTGATATAATGGGAAATAAACCCTCAACTCCGAGACTGAAAATGTATCTGTCAGTACAAACTAGAAAATCAGTCTTTTATTGTAGTGGCACGCAAAAGCCCATCTCCTCAGCGTACCAGCCCAGACTGAAATGTGTATATAGTCTGCACAGAATTATGGAACATGACCATAAAATCAGAATATCAAGATCAATATTGGCCAATAATTGTGGCTAGATTAAGGCAAACATCTGCAGGTGAAAACATGTGTGGATATATGCATTTATACGATCCAAAAGAAACCAAAAAGCCCTACCCAGGAAAATAGAACTTTCTACATGGATCCATTCCCTTCAAAAAAGCCAAAAATTATTAGAAGTAGATGGTATATAATCCAAACAAGGCCAGAGAAGTCATTGAACTTCCAAAGATAAGAGGATGGACTCTGCTATCCTTGAGAGAAAAAAATAGGACAAATTGTCATGAGTTGTAAATCAGTACTGACAGCAATGGAAAGCAGGCTGACTTCAAATATTAAATAGGTGAAATTTCAAGGGAAAAAAAATGTAAGTTATTACTATTTGGGACATATGTAGCACATCTTTTTATTCATAGGTCCCAAAGTATGTAATAAGAATGGATAAAACTTCTTCCCCTTGTTGTAGCTAGAGTAAGTAGGGCATAGAAGAATTGCAGTGACCTTGCCACCATTTGTCTCACAGTGCTTCCATAACTACCAGCATGGGGAAAAAAGGTCCCAAGAGTTGTAGTTTTAAATGTAGTAGGTTCTGGACTTATAACGGGAAAAACAAAGAAAACATCTCAGAAGGAGGAAATGAGAAAAAAACAATACAAATGAGAAATAAATAGGAATGAGGAATGAATGGAAAAGAAAAGGAAAACCTCCAAGATAAAAAAGAGGGAGTTTGCACAAGCATGTAAATATACACACATTCACTGCAGATACCCACACACAGATTTATATAGCACTTGTGAATTTTTCATAGGGATACCTCAGCATCAGGCTCCTGCCATGCACATAGATTAAGAATCACCTGAGCTCTGTGCTTGGGGCTGCGGCAGGAGGCCCCTCGGAGACTTGGCTGGAAGTCGCTCCCATTATCATCACCTTGAAAAGTGTCATCCTGAATGGTGAGGTGGGCTTTTCTGCTGACAAGGATGCAATCAGCTGAATGACTAAATAGTTTACCTTCCAGCTGACAATCATGCAAGCTAACCTATATTAGGACAATTTTCTCCCTCCCATTTTTTAAAAAAAGATCTGGGAACTCAGAAGTTTCTTATAAGGAAAAACAGTGTGTTTTGAAGTCAGTATAAAAAGTTAGCAATCCTCAAGAAATTCAAAGCTGATGAAGACAACCTGGAAAAAAGTTGTCTCTAAGTATGACCCTACAATGAAAATCAGTGGTGGAATGTGGTAGCTTTTGGCTTAGCAGTCCTTAGTCAGACACATCTGTTAGCTTGAAAGACAACGGCTTTAGTGCTGTTTGCTTGTGTTCAGACTACAGCAACATGGAGCCTCATCAATAGATCACTTTCCTCAGTTTTGATGGATTATATTTGTGCCAGACCTTCAGGATTTTTCCTTTTGTGGCCTGATTTGAATCCTTCTGAAATACCTTCTTTTCATCCACTTCATGCAATTTGGCTCAGACTCATGAAGATTGTAGCTGTACAGATATTTTTTAGAGCCTGAATTTCACATTCCAAACTCTGTGTTAAATGTAGAATGAGTTTATACACAACCTCAAGATGCCATGTTGATTTTTTATAGTTAGCTTAGAGCCATTCTATTTTTTTAACTTCTAAAGGAAGCAGGATCAATATAAAATGGAAAAAAATGCAGAGGCTTACTAAATAATTTTTTATAAGTTCATTCTTTCGATATTTATGATTGATTTCCCATGACAAGCTTTCTTTTACAGTTTTTATTTCTTTATTACTATTTTCCCTCTATTTTAATGATTTTTCTTTTTATAATTTCTTGTATTTCTTTATATCTTCTTTAATGATTTTTCTGTTTATGATTTTTTTTCTTCAACTATAGTGAAAAGGAACAGTAAAAGAGCACTAAGTAGTTAGACAGTGAAAAACATGGAAATAGTCAAATTCCTATACAGATTAAAAAGTCAACAAGGTGGTCAAAAGATGTAAAAAAAATCCCAGTGTTTAAAATACACAACATCAAAATATAACAAAAACCTTCCTCATCCAAAAGGTTTGTGATTACTTTATTTCCAAGTGGGACTACTCATATAAGAGATGGGACAGTGAGGATCAAACTATTGTTGCTTCAAGCCATTAGGGTTGAATCCCTTCCCCTGAAGGATGGAATATTTGAGAGGAGAGTGGATTTTAGATAAATCAGAGGCATTCAAATTATTTTCTTAATGATTTACACATCTTTAGATAGGCAAGGGCAAATATGTTCCAGAGGATGGGGAGTAACAGCAGGAGGATGGGTGGGGTGAGTGGCTGAGGCACAGGCGGAGTGGGAGGGGAGCCCACAGAGGTGGTCAACAGGAGAGACCCTGCACCCTGAACCAACCTGCTTTTGCTGTTCAGCAAAGCCAGGGCAAGTCCAAAGAAAATAAACAAGCTCAGGCTGGGGCCAGTGGTGGTCAGGCAAGTCCTGGGTGATGGGGTGGGCTGAGTGAAGCCAGAGGAGAGTCAGCGTCTCACTCTGAGTCTCTCTGGATCAGGGGGTGCACGGCCAGGGCACTGCCTCTAACTCAGGGATCGAGTTGGGTGAACACATTTGCAGGGCTCTGTCTCTACTGAGAGATAAACATTTAACAGACAACATTTGTGGATGAAGGAGGGTACTTTTATTACCATTGCTTCCATAGGCAAGTGATTTGGAAGGGCTGAGTTTTGTTTGAATAATACTAAGAACTGTGATTCTGAGCTTTTTAGCATAGAGAAAGCAGTGAATATGAGTGTTTTTCACCAACTTTATATTAATACAGGTAAATTTAAAGAAACTTCGAATAGATATATGAGTTATCAGAATAATTTGATAATCACAAATGTTCACAGAGGAGTTTATGCTGAAATTCAGTTGCATAAAGGAAGCCAGCAAAAAGGCAAGGTGTAGTTAAAACTAAAGGCTTGCTTTTCCAAATTAACTATAAAGGCATGTTGGGTTTTTCTCTTACCCCAGTTTTGTATCAACTGAGCCTGAATGTGTCAATTCCTCCAGTTTTCTGCTATAGCTGTATGATAGGACTCTCATAAAACATACCTTACTTTTTGTCAACAACTGTAGGTATGGGACTTTATAAAGATTTCAGCTGCCTTGTTCTACTCCCTGATAACCCAAATGTATCAGCATGTACATACATGCACATTATTTGACACACTGCTTTACACACTGAGTCACTTCTGTGTAAGATTTTCAGGGTATTTTAAAATATACACAGACATATAAAGCATATATTAGTTGTGAAGCTGTTTATATTAATAAACAGGGTGGTTTTTGTTGTTCCAGATGGAGACAGATGTACAATAAAAGGTGTACAAATAACTAGTACTAGTTCAACTAACATAAAAAGGTGAAGAAAAGAAATGCATAGGAGGAAGGTCACAAGAGAAATCAAGATATGTTACACTCCTTATGGAAGAAAAACTGACATCTAAACACTAACAGAAACATGAAAAAAAGTCTGTCTACTTACTTATGTTCATGTTCCCTTGAGTTACAGGGAAATGGGGGAAAAAACCCCCAGTGGCTACTCACTAAGAGACCTATCTCATTACTTTGGATTGCTAGATAATGAGACAGAAGAAGAATAATTAACATATAGACACGGTAGTTTTTTACATGTCTTTGCTTGTTTTTTCCAGTAGATCTTTAACTGAAAAATCATCACATGAGAATAAACTCCAGGTGTTGTTTCAGAGAACAAAAAGGCCCCTCAAATCTTCTAGGTATGATGCATTTTGGACTCAAAGAAATACATTTTTATTTCTTTTCCATGAGATGTAACTGACTTCATTTTTTTGTTTTGTGAAGAATAGCAATGGTGCTTTTACGATCACATTCTTTCATCAGCTTACCATTTTAAGCTTAGGTTTATGTAATTTAAATTTCAGCTGAAAATTGTTGTGAAAATCCCTTAAGTTTGGTTGAAAGTAAAGAGAATATTATATATTATGTAATTTTTTTTTCTCATTTGCAATAATTCTTTCACTATAGTTCTGCATTCTCATGTCTTTACGTAGCATTCTTCTCTGGATTCAAGTTCAGAGAAGTTGCCTGAGAATGTTTAAATTTGATACCCGTTTACAGTCTTTCAGAAAATTCTCTGACATGTAGTATCAGCGTGTGATGTCAAACATCTAAACATACATGTTCAAGGGCTGGACTCACACCACTGCAGAAAGTTGTAGTGAGTCATTGCCCAACTGATGATGAATCATCCCCTCAGCACCTGGGACTGAATCATCCTTCCAGCAGGCAGCTATTGGCTGCTGCCCTTACAGACACAAACACTGTCTCATAGATAGCAGTTGTCTGCATTAGGATTTTGCTTGGCTTGTTGTAATCATTAATTGAACAGAAAAAAAAAATACTAAAAAGTATAACTTTTAGTCTAAAAGTCGTGCAGCCCACCTTCTCTATCCTTTCAGTGCTTTCTTATGTCCTTAGAGAACGCTGTCCAACCACACAAGAAAAATGCCTGAAAATTTTGTCACTGATTTCATGCGAAAGGTGCGGACATTGTTCATAGGCTCTAGTTTGTGCAAGCCCCTGCTGATTCACAGTATCCAGAACTGTATTTCAGATCATCAGCTTTATTCCTTACAAAGTGCTTTGGACATTGATGCTGGTTTTATCACTAACTATACCATAAAATTACCTAGAGTTTCCCTGTTGTGACTTACTGATCTTTGCTTCATGTACTGGGTTCAATTTGTATCTCAAGCTTTCTGATTGTGTGGTTTGAACCTGGACTGATCTCTTATTCTGGTCTGTCCATGACTACGACTTTGTTATCCAGGTCATGGACCAAAACGCAGGACAACATTTCCAACTGTCCCAGAAAAACTAAAAATCTAAGGATCCATGTACAGAGGTAAGTTTCATCGGTAAAGGCATCATAGTCAAGCTGCTTCTTACATAATACAGAAAACAAAACAAAATAAAACAGGTGTTTTGGAATTAGAATCTTCTAATGTGGCAGAAATCAAGAGGCAAAAAAAAGATATTCATTCTGAGATATGGGTTAGGTATGATTTATCTGCTATAACTGCAATGATTTAAATAAACATTGGCTTATTGCAATGTACAATGTTTGAAGCCCAAAAAGAGTTCTAATTGTCACATCTTCAAAGTAACACTGATTCCTAATTGTGTTCACTGCTTACCCCTCTCCACCTCCTTGTTTCTGAAATGGAGTATCTATTTGCCATGAACCTTCAAGGATGATATTCAGATACCATCCTGATCCATTTTAGATGTCCCTGGTATGTTGCCACTGTAGAAAAAGAGAGATCTTCTTCAGGTTCCATGCATACTTCAGAAGTCCTGTGGATCTTAAATGGTGTTAGATACCTAGAGATTATAACCGGAGACATTCTTCCTTCAACTTATTATCAAATCAAGCTGCTTGAGCAGCAAATTTAACAGTTTTTCTTTCAAGAGGCGAATCTCATAATGTTTCAAGACTCCAGACATTATTAGCAATTGCATTAAAAAACAACCATTTTGCTGTCGTCTTTTTGTCTTGGGGTTGGTTTTTCTTTGGTGCACATCCTCTTTAGAGCACGGTGGAACCACAGGCGCTCTCCAAGGTTCTGAAACATGGAATTGGACTTCAGAACGTTTTGTTACTAAGTAGTACTATTAATGTTTTGAATCAACACCTTCAATGGGTGAAAAAAATATTTATTTGAATTCTGAATATTTAAACTCAAAACTAATAGGACAGTCTTGGAACAGAGAACTTCGGATTAAATATATACTTATATTTAAATCACATTTAGATTCTACAGAGTACAAATGAGAAAGAAAACAAATTGAGGGTAAGCACCCTCAGAAATGTAAAATATCATCCTCATAATTTAAAATATTTGGGAATTCATGGATGTTGAATTTCTGGAAAACAAAGTTGCTGAGATTTGCCAGGCAAGCTGAATAATCTAAAGTTCTTCCTGAGGCCTGAGCTATTAGTATGCTCATTATTGATAAACGTTGTTACTCTTCTTTTACATACATGCTCCAACATTTTTTAGCTTGGCAGTGGCTTTTATTACTCGGAAGAAATGTAATAGAAGAAATGTCATGAGCACTTGTCCTGAAAATTGAGACATTGCACTTATTTTCCATTTCCTTTTAGTACTAGCTTTTTATATGAAAGAATGGTGTAGTGATCTATTTTATTTTCAGATTTATTGTCCAAAGCTGTCTCATAACGTAAGCTTAGGATACCAGAGATTACATGTACATTCCTGTATAACAGTTCTGAGCTGCAGGAGCTGATACTGTGAAAAAACAGTTCAAGCTTTGAACAAACTGTCCAACTTACTCAACATATAATGTACATTTTCTGTAAATTATGGTGGTCTCTTTATGGAAATATATATCTAAACATGTAACCAGCTCACATGCAGCCTTAATGAAGAGTCTAAGGACTGAATGTTAACACTGACTGAGCTGTCTGTCTGCACTTCCATGCCATTCTCTGTATCACAACTCAGAAAAAGAAAAAAAAGGCCATGTTGCTCAGAAAAACTTGCTCTACTGATCCATTTATGTCTTTTTCATGGGTAACTAAATGGCATTCTTTTTAACTTACCTTTAATTTGAATTTTCTTTCCACTGACATAATTAAAATTAATAACAATGTATAAATTAAACTTGTACTATACTATACTACTCCATTACCTCAAATTTCAGGGAGAGTTTATGACTAAAGTCTTCCTACCATAACCTCTGAGAGGTAATTTATTTACAATGCCTTCTTCAGTTTTTACTGTTTTCTGTATTATATTGAGATCACACACAGAGAATGCATAGTTTTTAAACCACTGAAAATCAGGACGACTGAAGACAATGCAGTATGTCAACATTAAAATGTCAGGAAACCTTTTAAATCATGAAGTAATATGAAGATACTTCTACCAGAATTATAGTTTAAGAAAAATAACAAACAAACAAACAGTCAAACACAAACAACCACAAAACTCACACATCAGTGATGTCACAAAAAAGAATCATTTTACAGGAGAAAAAAAATTACAAATAATATCTTTTCAAGTCTTTCTCGTTTAATTATTGTTTTGGACACCTGATTCAAGAGACTGTATAAAGAAAGAATTAATTTAATCAACAAGCAATTCTCAAGGTACTTCACCAAGAAGAGCAGTTAACAAACTGGAAAGATATTTCTGGCCTGGAAGACACTAGAGTTCAGCATCAGAGTAAGGATAATCATGCCAAAGTGCAATTTTAAAAGACCATTCAATATAATGGGAAACGTAGAAAACAAGAATTACAAGACTTTCAAAAAACAGTGAAGCAAACTTACGTGATCTATTTAAAGAAAGGCTTCTTAAATACAGAATTTAATTAAGATACTAATAAAGACTACATTGAAGACTTCTTGCAAGCATGCTTAAAGCAAGCACAGGAGCTTGAAACTGAATTTTAAGAGCATTCTTCTCATTGAATTTAGCACTTCCAAAAAAATTTAACTACCCTTGTGAGTAGTTCTCAGATCACCTTCTCCACTGCAGAAGTTGATGATCTTTATGAAGATCCTTATGAATTAGTACCACAAATGAAACATAGTTTGGCAAATGTATAGAGGCTCAAAAAGCACTCTGAGGTTCAAAAGTGTGAACAAAATGAAACTCTATTATCCCTCTCTGGGGATCTCTGTAGCTTCAGGAGCATACCTCAGAGACAGGAGATGTACCCACCAAAAAATTGGTCTCTTTCAGACAGGGACACCTTTCCCATCATTTTAGGAATACTTAGAAAAGGAAGTCTGGCAATCAGCAAGTTCATCAACCACTTAACTGTGAAAGGGAGATATGGAATAAAATATTCGCAAAATCACCATAGAGAGGTGTTGAAATCCTATTGCAGATTTATTCATTTAATATGTCAATGAATCTCCTATCCCAGCTGATTGTTTTAAATCAAGACTTGGACTTTGTGTTTAAAGGTTGAGAAATACTGTGCACAGATTATACTAAGATGATGCAATCCAGTCTCCTGGGTAGCAAGGTAAAGATTTAAATCGGTATTATTTGAGATTTAGAAGGCAAAGATCAGGTGTTTGTATCTGCAGCTTTTTAGTGCCAGCAGCAACAGCTATATATACATCTACTTTTTTGTTGTTTCCTGAAGAAATCTCTTAGGTAATGATATACTTCCTTGTTTATAAAATAAAACAGATTTCCACTAGAAGATAAAAAGATGTTGAATGTTACTCATAAAGCTCGTGCTGCTCCACTCCTAAGGAATTAAGAATACTGTTACCAGATGTTGCATGTGGTCCCGTGTGCTGAAGCTGGGGAAACTTATGTTTACACTTAATTTATTGTGAGGAACGAGATGCAGGGAAGACAATGGTATTTACAAGTATTAAGTGGCACACAGAAGAGCTGTGCTGCTCTACTACTCTATGAACCTTAGGGCAACAAATTTCTCAGGTTTTAGCCCAGGTTCATGAAGGTACAAAGTTGACTTATGATGTCACTGTATCTTCATCTTACAGTTCTTCCTAAAAACTTTTGAACCATTATCCAATTCTGGTCAAATTTGACAGGGATATAGAAATCTCAAAGGTATTATGTTTCTACAAACATTGTGAAAATACATAGTTAGACAGGGAGGAGAAACAAATAAATGCTTCTTCACCCCCTCCAAGGAAAAAAAGGTCTAAAATTGAATCCAGTAATTATCTGTGACATTCTGTTTCCAAGCTGAAAATGTATTTGTATCAACCTTTCAATTTTTACAGACTCATCTAAAGGCCAATTTAGTTCAAATTTAAGTCTTATGAAAACCCGCCTTCTCTCTTGTGGACCTGTACAAACACTGTTTATCATTATTCCCAGTTTTCTGACTTATTTCCATTCAATTGCTGCAAGATTTGAATTACTTTGGACCACACATTTATTAAACATTTGGGAAGCATCTCACACACAGTGAGAAATTCTGAAAGGGATTAAGAATAAAAAGTTTATCACTTCTAACCTAGATAGACAGTGGTTTATTGTCAGGATGAGGCACTTCTCTAATATCAACTTTTTCTTTTTCACCCTAAAAGAAACAAAGGACATTATTTTGGTTCTGTATAATCTAAGAAACAAATAAAGATGGAAATGAGCACAGCACTAAAACATTCTTTACTTCTGTATTGGAAGAAATATCAAATTATTACATAAAAATTAAAGAAATTGCTGTGGACAAGCAGAAGCAAAACAATATTCACCTTCTGTAAATTTAGACACCGAAACTGCATTTTTGAATTAAAAAGCAAATTTGCTGAGATCACCACAAAGTGAACAGAGACAGACAGGCAGGTTCTCATAGAAGGTGATACAGGGCAGGACTCCAGGACATAGAAATGCTCAGGGAATTCGCCTTCTAACTAGTAACACTAGTAACTGACTTACACTTCTAAATGTGCAGTTTAATGAAGAATGAAGATCTGAAATCCTTTTTCATCTTATTCCCATGATTATCTGTAAACTATAGCCAGGCTCAGGAGTTATAATAGTAATTCTTAATTACAACCCTTTTGAAATAAACATAGCAATGCTTGTAAGAAAAAGGACAGTGGAAAAACTATGAATCTTCACCTCTACCCTAGGCAGAACTAAGCTCAGTCCTTTTGTATGAATCTGAAAGTTTTCTAGCTTTGTTCACAACTGGAAAGTGGGAAATAAAAAGCTGTAGGAGTGGTAGACTCATTTGCATAGAATTTATTTGCACAAATGAAGGACAGTGACAAGAGAAATTAAAACAGCTCTATGAAGTTGCAACAGAGCTACGTGTATTTATTCTTCTAAGACGAGCATAATATTCTAAAGCAGTACTATACAGTACTTTAAATACATAGTTATTTAATAATTTCTGTAGGATTTTAAACTTTCTGAGGAATAATTTATAATTACCTATGATTAAAAAGTCACTCGCAAACAGATAACCCCAATGAAAGAAATGGTACAGAGTGCTTTTTCAATTCACAATATCTTTCATTTTTGTGTGTTAAAAAGTAAAAAGATTTTACTATAATTACAATTCCATAGCAATGATTCATAAGGAGATATTATATTTGGAAAACCCACTGATAGCCATCCCTATTGGTTAGTAAAAGGAGTTAAATGTTTCATGTTAATTTGAAATTTCAGTTTAAGACCGTGCCAATTTTTTTTTCAGATCAAAAAGGGACAAAAGTGAAAATAGTTCCAGAAATAAATGCTATGTAATAGAAAAATATCTACCATATGTGCATTTCAGATTTGTAGATCAAGTTACAAGGTTGGCAATCAGATTTTGACTCCTTAAATATTCTTAGAGTTCTAAATATAATCTTCTTCTGTTCTTCCTCCCCCCCACCCCCAAACTGTTGTGTAGCATTGCTGTGTGCAGTAAAGCGAGCTGTCTTGTTCAATTTGGAGAAGATTGGATTTGGTTTGTGAGTAAAATGACATTTAATACTCCAATACTGTCCTGTACTAGTGTAAAGCAAAGGGTAGAAAAATATGATCTTTCCTAAAATTGATACATAACAAAGCAGTCTTAGTTTTCATTAAAATTTGTATAAGTCAAGTAGATATATAAGGATAATTCCTCTGATCATTTTCAGCCTGGTACTAAGTAAATTCTTGCACTATCTTCATGCCCATCTGCCTCCCTGCCTGTCCCTTCTCTTCCGATAACTTTTTATCCATGTTAAACCTTCTGAAAAAGTTTCAAAGAGAGGGAGAAGTCTCAGAGAGAATAAACTACTAAAATTCGCCTTAAAACTATTCACTGAGTGCAAGATTTCTCTATTAGTGTTTTCCCTAGAGTAAAGTCTGACATATTAACTAGAGGAATCAAGGTGGTCTTGGGCACAAAGGAAGGACCTAATCTATTCTTGAAGAGGTGAGATTTTTAGGGATCTGCAAGGCAGCTGGTGTCAATCAGTGTAATGATGTGGGAAACAGGGCAGAATTAATCTATGAAGAATCCCACTTCTTCAGTTCCACTACTCATGGGACATCTTATTTTGTTATTTGTACTTGTCCATGCTTAACAGACAATATTTGTCTCCAGATCATTATACTGCTGTTCAAAGGAAAAAATCCAAACTGTTCCCAAGTTCAGGTTTTAGGAGCAGAACAGATTACTGTAATCATCAATCTGGACTATTAAATTAATGCAAATCTCAGCATTTTCCTAATTTCTTAAGCAAGTCTATAATTTCAGGTGATCTGAACAAGGATATTTAATTGTGATCTAAAGTAACAGAAAATTTAGCACTCATTACTTAAATTGTTCATATTTAATATCATTTTAAAATTTAATATTCCTCACTGCTAAAGATGTACTTACATTTTTAGGTTGTCAGCTGTCAGTTTTAATTCACCAGATCTTCCAAAAGGCCTTTGCCTTTGTATAATGAATTATAAAGCACCCCATAGAGTACTCTTATTACTCTGCTGTAATTCATTACAAAGAAAAAAACACTCTACATGGTAAAAAATATTAATTCTTCCTTTCTTAGAGAGATTAGACTCTTTCAATATCATCTTTCAATATGAAATAAGGTTTCAACATAATTTCATTCACGTTTAAAGTATTTTTAATTTTCTCAGCAGTTTTTAAAATGTGAGCATTGGTTGGACATAGTATTCTAGAATTGGTATTATTGATGTGATAATAACCTACCTATCTAAAATTATTGAAATTTATACTGCAATTTTACTAGCATTAATTCACCCTGAGCAGCTTATTGCGTTACTTTCATTTTAATACATATGTCATATAAACAAATATGTTGTATTCTCAGTGGCCTCAGTGTAGATTCCCTGTTAAGGATATATTAAAACTATTTCAAAATTCCTTGCAGTTATTCTGGATAAAAATACTATTTTTTGAGAAGAGCTGGTTCTATGAAAATGGCATACTGACAGCTTACTAAAAAGTTCAGCCTTGAATCATCTATAATAATAGCTTTTTCTTGGTTTACAAGATGGAGAGATTATAGAACAAGGCAAGTTATGAATTCTTTACAATAGTAATAAGAATTCTTATCTGCTATTCTGAAAGGAGAATTGCCAAGAGTTTTTAACATAACAAACAACCAATAATGTTTTTGACAGAAGGAAGAGTTACAGAGATAACATAAATATCTAAATTCTCATCAGTAAATCCAAGCCCCAGCTGAAGGAAGATATCACAAAACACATACAAACACACATGTAACAAAACGGGACAAGAAAATCAAATGCAGAGTTTCACAGCATCTCCTGTGTCAAAGCAAGACCACAGAAGAGAAGCTTCTTTTAAGCCATCATAAACTGACTGGAGAGACCTGTGCGTTCACTCACAATTTTTGAAATCCATCAATACTGGTATGGATTACCCCTTTGCAAGCAACAGATGGGGCTTCAAAATTTATGCCTTAGCCTTAGTAAGTTAAGATCTTATTTTCCTAGTGCTATTTTGTTTTCATTCTACTTTGTTTATAAATGTGGTTTTATCATAATATTTTTCTTTGATTATTTTTTTCATTTCTGTGCTAAAATTTCCTAAATTTCCATGGGGGTGGAGTTCTCCTATTACCAAGTTGGCATCTGGTTTATAAAAATGCTCTAAAAATGAAGTCTAAAATAAGTTAATTATTTGCCCACTGTCTAATCTAATAGAGAGGAAGTTACTCTACAGCACTGCAATTTAATAAATTTAATGAGAATTAATAATTTTAATGTTAACCTGAAATAAATCACTACATGAAACCCTGACTGTTTAGAATGACAATGACTTTAAAAAACACAAAGAAGATATTACAATTTTCATATTTTGCATGATAATGGGTTTAAAACAATGGGGGGTGGGGGAGGGACAATTTTGTTACAAAAAATTAAATCCTTCTGTGGTTGTGTATATGCCATTCTCAAAAAAGTTGAGGACATAATCTTGATCCAAGAGTGTCAGCAAGAAGTCAGATGATTAATTAGCTAGGAAAACAAAAGTAAATTCTTTTAAGAAGAAAATTTCAGAGACAGAATTGTTAAGGAATGTCTTAGGACATTTAGATAATGAACATCTTTTCTAGAAAGTACACCACATTCTTGTTGCAGACATTATAATCTTAACCACATTTTATAACATTTACCTAAAGTTTATTTTAAGAGAAGCTTTGTTTTTAACAATCATCTTAAATCCTAGTAAACTGAAGAATTAATTAGCAAGCACGGAGGATCAGCAAACTAATGCTTTAGTCTGTTAAACCATCTGCTCAGGAGCACCCTGCTCAAATCTTGGCATTAGGAGAGGATGGATGAATACTTTTGTCTCTTGCACTTAGTCACAACTTGCCATTCTTTGCTAATGCACATTTTTTTCCTTTAGCTCATGGTAAATAAAGTTATAAAGAGGTCGATAATTGATCAGATTTCTGTTATCATGAAGTTCTACTAAACAGATTGCTAACAAATTTGTCAGAAAATCCTTACTGTAGCCATTCCTCTTATTTCCAGATTCCTGTATGAATTCCATAGGCATGTTTGAAGGGACAGATTCAGCATTATCCTTTGTTTTCTTTGCCTTGTACAAAGCAGGCCTATATTCAGTTAAACCAACCAAAGTAGCGTAAAGTAACTGAAGTCTTCAAGGCAATCTGTCCTTCATTTCTGAAGACTATTAATGAATGCTCCATTAATATTTTACTACCTCATTCTTTTTCATTATTAACAAGAACATACTTATCAGAACTGCAGAGGTCCTTGTTATCGCAACCCCAATCTGTCTTCATTTTCTAAACTTTTGTGCTAATTCTTTGATTTCATGTTACAGCTTAGTTTTCAGAAAGTGCAGGTACATTCTGATGCATAATGGATCAAGGGTAGCATTTGGGAATGAGAATAGCCAACGGTCTAGTCTAGTGGAATACTTTCTTTGTTGATACTAAAACTATTTAGTTGTACTTCAGCTACTCTTACAGATTGAAAAGATGGAGGGCTCTCAGCTACAAACAGCGTGGTTGATACAGTAGGAAGCTGTCCAGCAAATCACAGCATGAAGTCTGCGTGGTAGCAAGGGGCACCCAAAGGTGCTCCAAGCAACACTCTAGAAGTGGAAGGTACACTGTACCACTGATAACTTGATTATTTGCTAAAGACAGAGAAATATTCTAAATAATGGCAAAGATCTGGACTGAACCTGGCAATAGATGGCTTCCTCTCCCTCCTTTAATGGCCAGCTTTCTCCTGAGTTGTTTCTTCCTAACTCTTCAGGCAGTCTTAAAGCTGTGAGCCCCTAAGGACCACATGGGGAAAGTGTTCATAGTCACAAAACCTCCAAAGAGAAGATATTTGTTTAAAATCCTGTTCCTCTCTCTGTTTAGTTTTATACTCCTTGATTTTGCTCATGCATTATAGACTTGACCCTCCTAACTTGCTTCAACCAGCATTTTCTCATTGAGTTCAATTAAGTGAGACCAGGACACAGGTAAGGTTCTGCGTGAGAAATCACTGTATTCTAGTAATTGCAGAATTTTATTCAAAGACATATTTTATCTGTGCTGATGAAATTAAAATAGGATAGGAAGAGGGAGAAAAAAGCTCAGGCGGAAAGGCTGGCATTTTAATTTTTTTCGGCTTGTTTCTGTAGTAGATTGACCTCCCTCAGATAAATCTGTGCACCATGGAAACTATTTTCTCACTGAGGAAAAATTTCCAAGTTCAGCTGAAGGCCTATACATCAAGTTAAGCATATAGCTAAACTGTGCAACTGTGTAATCTTACTGCCCTCTTCCCATCCTTTCCTCCCGTTGTTTGTCATCCTTACTGTCATATCTGGTTTCAAAGCAGGTTAAGGTCACTGCAGTAGGGCGTGTGCCTTTCACAGTGTTTGTAGACCTCCAGTGCGTGGGAGTATGGGAAAGAAGGAGAAGGAGAACACTTTCTTAGGTCTTTGGAGGATAAATAATAAGGCAATAATAACACGCTGTAAAATAAATGCAATCAACTGATATTTACACAGTCTTTTATCTAAAGTCTCTACTGTGTTCAGCATAATTATAGAGCTGCTCAGGCAAATATATGTGGACAGAATGATTTCTTTATTGCTACCCTGCTTTACTGTGTATTCACTGAGAGCCTACCACTTGCAGGTTTAAAATAATAAGAATAGTATGAGTCTCTCTCTATGTCTCTATGGATTCATCAACGGTTACTTTTTGTAAGCACTGATGAACTGGGACCATCTGAGGAAAGGAGAACTTTCTGTATCCAGACAGTTTTGTGTAAGAGACAGCCAGCAGCGAGGGTCAGCCCAGCCAGCCACTGGGACTGGTGCTGAAGCAGTTTCATGGAATTGGTGACATAGCAAAACAGCCTGCAGAGGCCAAAACGAGACTCCAGGTTTTTTTTCTTAACTCTTTATGTATTAGAAATAAATAAATTACTCTCTGATTTTTTTTTTTACCCAAATAAATCACAGACGTCTGGGGACATGCAATGGAATATTGCCCTCTGAAACAGCCTCAGAGGCAGAAATGACAAAAATAAATGAACTGAAACTCCAAGAGAGTAAAGAAAAAGAAGAAAAAAATTAAAGCAATAAGGTTGCTTAGAAGTGAATGTAACAGAAAGGAAAAAAAGATACACACTTTAAAATCCCACTGACCTCAAGTAAGTTCTGTTTCCTCCTAGTGTCCAGTGGATTGCAACATCCCCTGCCCGTGTTTTTCCTACATCTTATTTGAATTCTGCAACTTTACAATGAGCTGTTTCTTGTTGTGAGAAATCCAGTTGTCATGAGAGAACTACAATACAGATGTGAGTGGTTAAAGTCCTGAAGCATCTGAGTGCCTACAACACTACAGAGAACCCAGAGTCAGAGCTCAACATAAGCTGGACAGGTTCACCCTTTGTAGTTGCTGAACTTGAGCTAACTAATTAGATGTGTTTCAGCTTTTTAAGAGCTATACATATATGTAACTAATAAGCCACAACTTTTGCAGGCAACACCTTAACTTCACAAAAAAAAATGCATAGTATGGATTTTAAGCATCATTTTATGTAGAGCAAATTTTGTTGCTCTCCTGTCAGTTAGTTTACACTGATATTTGTGTGTGCTTTTCAAACAGGAGCAAGGTAGACAGTAATAGAGATTGTCATCTAACCCACTGTCGTCTTTTTCTTTCTTCTTTTTTTTTTTTTTTTTTTTTTTAAATTAAAATGCTACACTTCAATGTTTAGGACGTTTTTTGGTAATTTGTTTTGTTTGTTTTTTGTTTGTTTTTAAAATGCATTCTTACATGGAAGCAAAATTATTAGATGACTGGAGAAACAAGGAATGAAATTAAACAGAAGGAAACGTAAACCATAGAGGTAGAGAGAACTGGTGTTCTGCAGGCAGAACCTTCTCTCCTATTTAATGACTTGTTTTCAAGATGTATATCTCTGTAATCTTAGATCATATCACTTTGGTAGTGATAACACTTAACATGAATATGTTAAGTGAAAAAAGAGGTGCATCTTTTATTGCCTCAGAATGGATAGGATTTATAGAAAGATTATCTGCAGGTTTTTGCTTTTGTTTCTGTTGAAATGATTACAAGCGATCCTATAAAAGCTTATCAACCTATTTGGTTGTGCCAAATAGATGACAATGAATGGGTATTATTTGTTTTGTTTTATGACTGTATATGGAACATGTTAATGTCAGAGGTACCCCTTTTCTCCTGAATTTACATGCAGACCTATTCTTCTTCTCATGTGAACTGCAATACTTTGTTCATTAGCATATGCTGTTAATATGTTCATTAAATTCATGTCACATTGTAATTAATCTGAAAATTATGTCATTTCTGCAGAACCTACAACCTCATTATGTTCACAGTATGTATATCACAGCCATTTTATTTCTGAAAGAGGTATGCCTCAATTTGGTTATTAATCAAGGGGTCATTTCTGCCCAATTTACAGTGATTAACTCTTTACAAGAAATCATTTTGAAGCCTTGGAGCATGATAGTAAGGAAAAAATTATTATATGCTATACAGAGAAAAAAATATTGCATAGGAGCACTTATTTATTTAGTGCATTTAATGATCCCTACAAAAAGTATTTGGTTAGATTCAGCACACCAGGGTCAATATATAAAGCTGAGCAGGATCAAAAACTTAGGAGTAGCTAGAAGATGTGGATTTCCAAAAAAAGCATTGATATTTGATTTATAAGAAGTAAGATGCTAATGAATCTGTTTCAAAGTCATAATGAGTAAAGAAATTATTTTCCCATGAATAGTTCTCCCTATTATATAGACAGATCAAAATTGTACTAATCAGGTATTGCTGAAAAATACAAGTATAATCTCTACATCAGTATGATAGATTTCAGCCCACTGTTTCATTTTCAGCAATTTGTAACAAAACAAAAGTGTAGAAGACTATCTCTCCTCATAGGTAAAAGTTATCCACTGTAATATTTTTTTTACCACTTTGAAAGTTTTTTTTTCTCTTAAAATGTAAGTGAATGTGTGTTTAGATCTGATTTTCCAGGTTGATTTACACCAAGTATCTATTTTTAAGTGTAAGCAGACTTATTGTCATCATAAAGAAAATATTTATAGGTGTTTTTTGAAAAATTGGAGAAATCAACTACAGTGACCAGCCATACAAATGTAATCTTTTAATATGAAACTTGCAACTGTTAGTGGTAGGGATTAACATATAGCAGGAATGCAACACAAATTCCTGACCTGACTGATATCAAATACCAGGAGTTTCTCTGGGCCTGGATTTCACACTCAGCATTTGGCACCTGAAGAGTTGATTGGCAGTCTATCAGCTACTGCCCATGCAGATTTCATGCTGCCTCAGGTTCTAAGCCCTTTGGAGGAATTACAGCAGATAGAAGGCACGTTCCAAGTACTACACCTTTAGTTTTTCAGGAGCAGCATACCAGCAACGATCAAAGGAGACATTAAGGAATAAACATATTTAAATAATTGATACTATGGCTCTCTGTGAATATTGGTAGTTAATAAGAGACTCACTTTACTAAAGTGTTTCTGAGAAAGAGGAAGACTGAATGGTAAATTCTGGGAAAGGAAGTAATGCTTGGCAAGGTCCTTTTTAACTTCTTTTTCAAAATGATGCATTAATCAAATACATTATAAATTTTGCTTTTCTTCAGAATTAGGGGAACAGAGAGCTTAGGCTGCAGCCTGGTAGTAAGAACAGTGTGGCAAACAAACTTCATAGTTCTAAGAGGAAACTCAGCATATTTATGAATGGGATTATTGGTGTGGTTGCTTGCCACAGCAGGGAAAGGATTCGCTGCCCCCGAAGGCAAATTTCCAGTCCTGTGCCAACTCATATGATTATTCAGATTCTCAAAGAAGTCTCTTTGAAGCTCTGTAGTGGCACAGGAAACAGGAGGTCTGATGTTTCAAACAGTGGCAGAAGAAGGTGGGATATATATAAGGAAGGAAAATTTTAAAAATAAAGATGGAGTACATGCTAAAGAAACAAGTTTTGTTTTTTAAAATGTAATTTTGATGAAAGAACGGCCATTTTTATAAAAAATTCTGCGCTGATGAAACAGAGCAAAGAGTTATATTTCAAGCAATCAAAAATATGTTTCCCTTTTGCAGTAACAGCCTCTGACACAAGTCAGTGTGAACTGCATATATAATAGCCGCATTTACACAGCAAATTAATCTGTGTGTATTATTCAAACCATGACTGATAGACGACATATTTATGTGCACTAAGCTCCTGCACATACCCACATACACACAGCCGCTTAGCTGTGACACAAAACGAACCGGCGAACCTCCGACACTGATTAGGGTAGCAGGACCAGGCTCGGCGGTGGCTGTGGAAAGGTGCAGCAGGCCAGGGATTCCCGGCCTGCGCAGCCCCACAGGCACCACTGCCGAGCCGGGAGAACGCCGTGCTCAGCACTCTGCAACACTGCTGGCCCTGCTGACACCAGCTCGGCTCCGACACTGCCTGCGGCCACGGGAAATGTCAGTCGGGAGCGGATGAACGGTGGTGTACGGTTCTTTAGATGTTTATTTACCCGCTGGGATAAGGCGAAGCCTGCAGACAATTTAGCAATACTGAGGCTGGCGTACCCACTAAACACTTCAACGAAGGATGAATTACAGCTTCCCGCGGCGTAACTGGTAGTTCTGTTCCTGGAGGAGTCTGCAGAGCCCAGTGGACCACTCCGAGTACCAGGGCAAGCTCATGGAGGGGGGCTGTGTAACTGCAGAGTGCAGAACAAAGGGAACAAACCCCGGGACACGCACACGGGGCTGGCGAGGGGCCGCGATGCCGAAAGGAAAAACCCAGGAGCGGTGCGTCGCAGCGCCCGGTGCCGGCGGACGCCGCTGCCTTGCTGCCTGCCTGCCTGCATCCATCCATCCATCCTCCCGCTCCCACTCGCGTCCCGGCGGCGGGACGGGACACGCCGCTCGGCTCGGCTCGGCTCCCGCCCCTGCCTGCCCGCCGGGCGGGCAGGCTGCCTCGCCTTCCCCGTCCTCCCTCCTCCCTCCTCCCTCCGCCGCTCCCTCCTCCCTCCCTCGCTGCCTGCCGCCGCCCCCCCCACCCTCACCTCAGCCGCCCCCCTCTGTCTGGCTCCCCCCGCGCTGTCTGGCGGCCCCCCCGTGCCCGCCGCGCTTCTCGCGAGAGCCGGGGATGCCGCCGCCGCCGCCGCCGCCGCGGAGGGGGAGACACTCGGGGGGAGCCGGTGACGTCGGGAGTTTTCCTGAAAGTCAATAACGAGCCCGGCGGAGGCGGCGGGAGGAGCCGAGAGCGGGGCCCGGGCGGCTCCGGGGTGAGTGCGCCGGGGGGGAGCCGCCGCCGCCGCCGCCCTCCTGACCCCGCGCATCGATGCTGCGGCCGCGCTGCCCGCCCGGGCGCCTCCCTGCGTAGCGGGGCGCGCAGCTCCATGTAGCCGCCGCCGCCGCCGCCGCCAGCGCCCTGGGGCTGGAGCCGCCTCCTCCCGCCCCCGCGGAGACACCGGCCGTCAGGGACCACCGAGCCCGGCGGGGGGACAGGGGAGGAGGCAGCGGCGCCCTTCCTCCCCTTCTCCCCCCGAAGCTGCCGCCGCCGCCCTCGAGCTCCGCAGCAGCGCCCGCGGCGCCGCCGCCTCTGCAGGTACGGGGCGGGAGGGGCCGGGCGGCGGTGGGGGCGCTCGGGCGGCGGCGGGGGCGCTCGGCGCTGGGGGGGATGCGTGGCGGCGGCGCGGCGGGGCCGGGGCGGCGGGGAGCGCGGGGCGGGGGCGCCCGTGGCCTAGCGCCGGCGGCGGGGCGGGAGCGGGGCGGAGGGGCGGGGGTCGCCCCGGCGGGGGCGCGGGGCCGGGGTGGGGAAGGGCGGGGCGGGGGCGTTCCGGCGGGAGCGGTTATGTAACGGGGGAGGGGGTGGCGGGGCCGGGGCAGGGTGCCTGCCCGAGGGCGCGGGATGCGCGGGGCTGTTCCCACGCGGCGGCGGCCGCCGCCCCTCCCCGGCTGCCCCCGCCTCGGCGTCCGTGCGGCCGGTGCCGGGAGTAGCGCGGGATTTATCCGCTGGGAACTTCTGTGCGTGAGCGTGTGCGTGCGTGTGTGTTGCCGCGCGTGTGCCCGCGCTGCCCCTGCGCTAAGAATAGCACCGCGCCCGGCGGGCCGCCGGTGGCAGCGCCTCGCACAAGGGCTGATGATGATGATGATGATGATGCTGCTGCTGCTGCTGCCGCCGCCGGCGGCTCCGGCTGCAAGTAAACAAACCGGCCCCCCCGCCCGCCCCCGCCCGCCCCGGCCATCATGGAGGCCGCGGCCCGCATGCGAAAGTTGATGCGCAGCCGGCTGCCCCAGGCGACCGGCGGCTCTGCCAGGCCGGGCCGGGCCCGCGGCGGGGTCTGCCCGGGCGGGGTCCCGACAGGTGCTGCCGCGGGGCGGGAGCGCCGCACGCTCCCGCGCGCACCCCTCCGTAGGTGCGGGGACGCGCCGGGACTGCCTGTGCGCCATCCCCGCCCCTCCGGAACGGTGCGGGAGCGCCGCGGGGTCTGTCTGGCGGGAGGTCAGCGCGGCACCCCGCGGGAACGAGAGCGCAGTGCTATATATTGTAGTTTAAATGCAAATGATCGTGATGTAACGAGCAGTACCGGGCTCATAGGCTGTGGGGCTGCTCTGTATGGGCACCACTTAGTTTACTTATGGATGGGAATCCAAGAGGCATGAAATAGCCAGGACTGTTTCCTTCACGTTCTCCCATGATATGTTATTTAAAACATGAAAAAAAGAAATCCTGTTTTATTGCGGCTGAAAAGCATAAACAGTTTAATCTCTCTTGACCTTTATTCTAGTTTCTTTTTTTCTTTAATGTACTTATTAGTTGACTGGCTCCTTGTAATATATCTACATCATCTCATCATTTTTATGAAAACATGTCTCAGACTTAATTCGCTTAGCCTCTGTTTAAGAGTTTTATTACAGAAATTATGATGTGCCTGATACCTGCACAGCCAACTTTTTTCAGTACTGAAGAAACACTCAGCAGTCTCTTCTACTAATGCTCGTTTAGATTTTGCTAAAACTTTGCTAACAGGGAAATGTGGTTCCCTGCATTTTGCTTAGAAGTCTTTATTTCTCGAGGCAAGAACCATGCAGAAAGGTAGACCTTAACTTATGACAAGTAACATTTTAAACATGATCTCCTGTTTCTGCCAGCTTCTCCATAGGCTAGTTCTGGCTGTTCTGCGTAGGAATATTGAAAGACTGTACATGAGATAGGGAAGTAACCTTATTTCGACTTTTGAAGTAAGTGTACTACTTAAGAAGATTCTGTTTGTAGGGCTGTTTGTTTTTTGTTTGTTTGTTTTGTTTTGTTTTTGCAGAAACCTATAAGTTGACCCCAATATCTTTAATTGGATTGGATTGCTAATTATAGTCCATGTGGATATATTTTGGTTGGATGCAGCCAGAAAGTCAAGTTCAAATAAGGGCCAAAGAAAAACTTCAGAGATAAGAAAATGTCTCTGTTTCCTAGAAGGCTGCACATAATATTTGAATAACTCATGGTTTTTATCTACTGTGAGTGGATGGTGTGTGTGTATACATAGATAATATTAGCAAGACTGTCTTATTTTAGACAGTTTATTCTATGNNNNTTTTGCTTTTTTTCAACCTTAACCCCAAACCACTTACTAGAACTCTGCAGTTGTTTGTAACCCAAGCTTCTGTTTGCAAGATGCTACTCAGAAACCATATCTTGACTTCCTACTACAGTTTGAAATAACATGTGTCTGAAGTTTGTATAATAACTGAAAGATCCTTCAGGCTACTTGGAGTTTGTGTAACACCGACTGATTGTGTATTCTTTCACTTTCTGGGTACACATTTTCCCAGTTTAAAGAGACTTATTGAATAATAATTCCGATACCCACAAAGTATTATTTGCTAAATAACTTTGAAATACTCAATTGTTTTGGAAGGTACGAACCATTACTAGAACAGTCAGTGTTGAAATACATTTGAAATTTCTGTGCTTAGTATAAGGATGACACAGTTTCTTGTAACTGTGTGGTTACAGTTTCATTTTGTGCTGTTAATGCAACAGGTGTGGGGGACTTGGTAACATAGTAGCCTGTCTTTCCTTCAGGTTTTGTAAGAGAGACTCAAAGTTCTTTGGCATCTTTTATGGCTTGGGCATGTGTTAATCCACATTGGAGAGTGTAAAGACATGGATATACACTGAGTGAAACCTTTGTTGTACTGTATTTCCATTTTGATGTGGATAATGCATAAATGAATTGTTTTACTATGAAAGTAATGCACCGTACTGTAACTGCATGCTTTGTAGGGGTTTTAGCTGTGCCCTCTATTCTCTTTTTTCCGACTAATAAAATAAACATTCTGTTCAAAATATGCACTATACTCCCCTTGCGAGCCACAGTAGGAATTTAAAAATAAGGAAATAGGTAAATTGTGCAGTCATAAGTTTCGTTTAAGGTTAAAAGGCTGCTTTTATTTTCAGTATTTGTATGGAATTTACAACCCACTTCTTGTGTAAATACTGTCTTACATAGTAAAAATTTGCCAATTTAAGTGGCCTTTAAAATTATTGTAGAATATTAGATTAGTCTGTGTCATCCTGAATTCTATTTCATTAGGATATACCTAATAAGAATACCATGGAAGGGACAGGGGATACATTCTAGCACAGCATGTAGTTCAGAGAGTTTTGCATTGCCTGGGAGGAAAGGTGTGTTTTCAGTGAGAATCTTGCTTATTCACCAATACTTTTCCTCTTTGCTGTACAGAAGAGACTTCCCAGGAACACAGGGTCTCCTTGGTAAATAGATGTGTTGCACTAGTTACTCTTCTTTGGAACAAGTTGGTGTGGTGTAGCAAAGATTACTTTCTAAAGATAAGTTATACAATAACTTGAAAAGCGGATTCAAAGTGTTTAAAAAATATTCTGTTAAAGATAGATACCCTCAAAAAAAACCCAAACCAAAACAAAACCCAGCAAACCAAAAAAGCTCAACCCAACCCAGAAAACTACCAGCAAATAATCCAACTTTGAATGTGAAAATTAACTTTTTAGTGTTTTACTTAGCATAAAAAAAAATATATATCATCTTTAAAGTTTGGGTTTATATGCTTATTTTGACTAGTTATATGAACAACATTCTGGGCTACCTATATGAAGAGAATTTACAAAGGGAACTTATTTAGACAAATAATTAGAATGTGCTAATAAAAAGATTGCAAAAATATGCAAGGGTGTAGTAAGTGATTATGGCATTTTTGTCCTTGTTCCAGATCAATGTTAAGTGGGGACATTCAGGTAGCCTGGATGCACGCCATGGATTTTAAACAGATTATTTTTGCTTTTATTATTAAAGTTGCTCAGGTGCAGTAGAAACCTATGGCAAAGTTAGTGTTTCCAAAAAAATCCCCCAAGGTTTAATAACATTAGATCTTGCTTTCAAGGAGAGTAAGCATTTTTGGCTTAGGTATGTGAATGTACTTACTTTTGCTCACTTTAAATGTTCCTTTGATTTTTGCTACTATTTTTGTCAACACTTGTTATGTTGAGGTTAAATAAATTAATACATGTTGAATCCATCTCAACCAATCCTCTTTTTCCATGTATTTCTATGTGAGTGTCTAAGAGTGAGTCATACTGATCAAACATGGCATTAAGAATACATTGTCGCCCTGTGACATTTTTTTTTGTAATATCCTGACTAAAGAACAGTAAGGATTTTTAAATTCCCTTAAAAATGCAACTGGGACCTCAATATTTCATGTGCATGTTTGAATTACTTGGCAACACGGTTTGCCAGACTTTCCTGCCTTGTCCATGTGGTAAAGTTGTTTGAGTGCCTGCTATAGCAGCACCAGAGATGAAGAACCTGTTTCAGCTTTACTGAGATCAATGAAGGTCTGACCACTGCCTTTTTGTAGCTCTGGAATGGCAGTGTCTAACAGTCAAAACCTTCTTGTACAGCTGGTTTAACACCACAGAATTAATACATTGTTTCTCAGTTGAGTCCCAGTAATCTTGCAAAACAGTTTCTACGAGCACACATTGATTTTCTTCTCTAAGCATTTAGTGTCTTTTTTGAGATATGTAATTGGTGCAGCTTGCTTCATGAAATTATTTTTATTGATATTATTATATCCTTTCCTAAATGTATTGATACACTTTGAGACAGAGAATTAAGGATGTATATGTGAGTTTCATGTAATCTGTCTTTCCATATAACATTTGCCAAAGACCTTCAGTCTAGTGAGCTCTACATCTGTGTATAAGCAACAGTATACCCTTGAAAAATACACAATCTTCATTTAACGTTGTAGAGAATTCCTTCTGTCCTTAGGAAATTCAGATCTCCAGTTGATGAGAAAAGTGCTTTTTGAAGGTGAACAAGAAAGTCCAAAGGTTTTAGGTTAGAAATTGATAATGTTCTAGTCATGTTGCAGTGTCAGAATTTGACAGTTAGGAGGTTCAGCAATGTTTGATTGCTCTGTAGGAAGAAATCACAAAGTTCATTCCTATTGTTGCAAGACAATTCAGAATTTGATCTGTTCAATGTAGAGATAATAAATAAAATCTACTATGTAGGAGTTTAAAAGAAAGCTGCTTGGTAGACAAGTCATTGAACTTTTCTCATCTTTTTATGTTAAGGGTTTGAGAACACTTTTTTCTCAGTACTTTCTTGTTACTCATAGCATTTGACATATTTCTGGTATTCAGTGTGCTCGGTGTTTTATACACAATATGAAGTTTTGCTGCAGAAAAGTTACTGTCATAGAAATAATGAAATATGTGAGTTTAGTGAAACTTTGTTTTGTATCTCTTGGAAGATACCTTTTAAAATCCTTTATTTCAGAATGAGTAGGACTTTCCAGGTTCTTTGAACTTTTGAAAATTAGGTTACTTTTTTTTTTTTTATGAGGCTTTTAGACATCAAAACTCAGTTTTAGTTTGTTTATAAAAATGTGGAACTTAAGTTTAATTTTTCTTCACTTCTTGAGTAATTTGTAAACTATATTTTTAAAGGGCATAGGAACTTTGTTTAAAAAAGACGAGAATGAGTATTCCTACATTAATCCTTGGTGGGTTAAACTTATTACATGTATTTTGGAGGGTTGAGTGGATTAACATTGTCATAGTTGTGACACTCAGCTCAGCTAGTACTTGATTTGACTTCCTTTAAGTCTCAAGACTCTCCCAGGCTTATTGTCTTAGTAACTTTTTTTGATGCATAATTTTAGCCCTCCCCTCTTGAAATGTATTTTTTCGTTAATTTTTCTACTTGAAATGTATTGTTTGGTTAAATTTCAGACATGTACTTTAATAAGTTTTATCACTGCTTCTGTCTGCTTTTTAGCTATTGTTTCATGTGATTGGAGGAGACAGAAAGGATTTAAAGCATTTTTGTCAATAAACACAAGGCAAAACAATGGGTTGTTAATGTTTCACATGGGATTCTAGAAAAACAATTTAGTTACATTTAGAAACTTCCTTTATACCTCGGTAAACAAAGGCAAGGGTGGCTTTGTTCACCTTACTTTAATTATACCTTTGCCCCTTAAAATAACTTGCTTTGTCATTATAGTAGGAAACGAAATACAGAATGATAGTTTCTTCCCTGATAAACTTATTCAGATGCAGAATCTAAATAAAACATCTCATTTGTATATTAATATTTCAGTATGCCTGTAGTCTCCTAACTAGGCTTATTTGAGAATATATTAGTTATGTGCAGCTTTTTGACATACTGAAAGTGAAAATAGAACACTGAAAATATTGAGCATACACGTAAGCATGCTTTAAAAAGAGCTATTTATCATTTCTAAACTATGTTGTTTTTCCTTACCACAAGATGTAGGCAAGGCCATTTTCATATTATACTCCTCAATATTCCAAATCAAAACTTAGGAAATAAAGTTTTTAGGAGTAAGTTTTTGATACCAATATTCTTAAAGATAATGAGTCTTCTAGTATGAAATATAGTTTAAAAGGTATTTGCAATGCCAGCATGGACGTATCTTGGAAATTTTTATATTTGTTTTAAAATCTGTAAAGTGTCTACTTAGAATGTATTTATCTTTAAGCATCTTAATTGTGTGTACATAAAGATTACCATTTCATAAATTTAGGATCTATTTTCTTTTAATAATCCCCTTTTTATGTTTCTCTGTCTTGTCAAATTAGTTCATCCTTTTTTGTGTGTTGGTTCAGTATTTTTTTTTTTACTTGTTTATTTTTTAAAACTTTTATTTTTAATTGGCTCTAGTAAGTTATATATTGGTAAGTTATATCTAGTAAGTTAAATACTATTGGCTTAGAGATTTCTTTTTCTCAGTCTAAACAATGGTAGTATTTAGGTCAGTCAGTATAACTGGAATTCCATAGGTAGTTTGTAAAAGTCTGTATAAATACTATATACTTTTTAGACAAAGCACTCACCTAAATGTGATTCTTTCATTAACAATATGGTCTACTTTGACTTAGCATGTTTTGTAGAAATCTCTGCAACTTAGTCTTTTGTGTAATTTTTGATGATGTGCAATATATCTTCTAATTGTTTGGCCAGACTTCTAGATAACAGCTTTGCCAGGGGAAGAGGATATGCATGCGTTTTTCATATAAATAAAACCTGGATCTCAGCTTCCATTCCTAAAGACAGTTCTGTTTTTAGTTTAGAGCCTTTTCTTTTTGAATTTCTTGCTCTGTGACTGCAACCGGCACTGGAAACAATTACAGCCTGCTTGGTTGTTTTGGAGGATTCAGACTTAAATTTGAGAACACCTCCTAAGAGCTTGATCTGCTACATAAAAAAAAAAAAAAAAAAAAAAAGCCCCCAAAGCAAGGAAACAAATGCTTGTGTGATGAAAGCCACTAGAGGATGACTGAGAACTGTTTTTTTTGTTGATGTGTGTTTTGTGGGTGCATGCACAGAATTTTTCAGTTAACTTTCTGAGAAATAAGGAGATAGGGATGATGAAATTTGGCTCTGCTTGCATGGGGGACCAAAGAATCTCAGTGAGTCAGGCAAAGTGAATCAGAAAGATTCACTTGCTGATTTTCCCCAAACATTTTACTAAACAAATGATTACTTGTAAAAAGGGAAAATGGTAGTTTTCTTATATATTAAGAGGACAAGGTTGGATGATTCATTTTGTTGATAATGGTACAAGAAGTTATGGGGATCATCTCTGGAACTACTGAAACTGATCCTGTTGGTGTTCTCTGTGGTAATTTGAGTTTGTAAATGTGAGAGTATCTGTTTTTTCTCAGCTCCAAAATTGTTGAAAGTAGAAGCCTGTGTTTATGAAAGTTCTTACAACAGAGACCTGAATCATACAATTTACACTGAATTTATGGGTGCTGTCTTCTTTACTCAGCTGTCTCTTGTCGTGGGGGAAATGGGAAGATGCCCAGATTCCAAGGGAGTGTTGTCTGTTCTTATGAATCTCAGTGACAATTCCCTTGCACGTACTGGTTGTTGAGTGTAGACCTGAACCACAGATTATAGTTCTTTTGTTTGGAAGGGATTTCATTCCTTCTAACCATCTGCAATGTCTGTGTAGGTACCTGACTGCTGTGGTGGGCATGAGAGCCTCCTTGAATTTTAAAGCAGAAGTTGAGGAAAAGCCGTCTTCCTACTGAATGGTCCATTGCTCATTTTAATTGTTGATCTTATAGTTCTGATATGGTAGCATCATGAAGTGAGTTGGTTCTTCTCCATATTGTTCTTATTCTTTAAGTGCAAGATGAAAACTGAGGTGGTGTTGGAGAGTTTTTACCACAGCTTGGGAAAACTGTGAGCCTTAGCTGAGGGATCTGGAACTCTGTTGCACGTAATAGTTTCTGCTTAATCTTTGGTCAGAAAGTTGCCTTTGCAACCTCTACAACTAGAAACTTTTAAGTATATTACCAACTCTTTAGAAATGTGCTGAATTGTTTTATCTAACACTATAGAAGTGGCCTAATAACTTCCCAAAGCAGAAAGGAAAAGTTTTACATTTTTTATGAGATTAAAAAAAACCACCCAAACCAGCAGGTGTATACATAGAATCATAGAATCTCTTGGGTTGGAAAAGACCTGTAAGATTGAGTCCAACCATTAACTGCCAAGTCCACCAGTAAACTGTATCCCTAAATTCTTCACATCACTGACTGTAATGGAGTAAATTTTTATGCCTGCATCAGTGCAGAAAGTAGATTGTTGTATGTATTATGCATATACATGATTGTCTGATACTGTATGCAGAATACATACAATATACTGTTGGAAAAGTGTCTTCCATCCAAGTTCTGTCTGATAACCTGCAGGATATCAAAAACTATCCAACTTGTTCTTTAGTTGCTGGAAGATATAAAAGTCCAAATGAAGTTCTTCCCTGTAGGAAACATCTGGAATGCAAAATGTCTTCAACTTCAGTTCTTATATATTTTTCCCCTGTTTCGGTGGGTTCATCCTATAAAGTAGTAAGGTAAACTGTAAAAATTACTACATACCAGCTGCTGAAACTTGAAGTGCATTGGGAGAGCAGAGTTGATTGCTAACTAGTGTTTAAATTCTATGCCAGATGTGCAGAATAAACATTTCTTCTTGAAGTGTTTAAACTATGGTTGAAATACTATTTTCATATGAGAGTTCTTGTTCCATGTGTTTCAGACAGTTTCTTTACATTTATACACAATTATTTAGTACATCTTCAAGAAAGGTTTCTGTATGACTATTTTTCATTAAGGTCAGTTATTGTTATGATAAGTATTTCCTAAAATTCTGCTCTTCTGGAGCTTTGCTGAGTGACTTTCAGAGTAAAGGAGTACAGCTTTTAGAAAACCTCAAAGGAATTTATTAAGGGGTAATATGACAGATGCTCGCAAATGGCTTCTTGAAAGCGTAGTGTGAACATAGAACCTTTATTTTCATTAGTCCTTTAGTTCTTTGATTTATCTCCTTTAGCTTCCTATGTAATTCAGCTTGACTTTTAATTACCCATTAATGGAGCAATCAGTACAACCATAAAACTTGATAATTCTGAAGTTGTTTCTGGTAATATTGTGAAGCTGAATTGGAGATAATTTGGTTAATTTTGTCACCATATATATGTGATTTTTGTACTTTGGGGGATTTTGTTCAAAATTCAGTGAAGTAGTACACGTGATGGGTGGCATGCAAGTCTACAGACATACACTGGAGGTTGGTGGGACACTAACATGAAAATCATGTCATCATAGAACAAATTTTCATTGTGTAACTCTAAATCAGTGGGTAAATAGAGAGCTTCAAACCTAAATTCATAAAAACTGTGTATCTACTGAAATAATGAATTGATTGATCAGTATGTTTACATGAATGATCAGTATGTGGGCAGACAAGATTATTGCTCCTTAGTACAGAGGTTAATTTCTTATTGCTGTGTCTCTACCAATAACAATAAATTATTTCACTTTTCACAAGTGCACACCAAAATTGAAAAGGACTTAAAATTTGCCAAAAGGGTAAAACATAGTGCAGATATACCAGCCCATGTGTCTTTATAGCTGGAAAAAGAAAATTCAATTGTGTTCGCTGCTCTAAGTGTGCAGTGAAAGTCTTGTAGAAAACTGAACTTAAGCTGGGTATTTGGAAACTGATGTGCCTACACTTCCTTCACAGAACAGCTCCTCCTAGGTCACAGTTGTTTGACACCCACCTCTGGGTTTTGTAAAGATTTATGTGTTTGTAATAAGAGCTGATACTGTGCTGCAGTGATCCAGAACAGCAAAACAGCAGCCTGCTTTCAGGCACATGTCTTAATCTGTCAGATCTCTTTTCATGCACAGCTGATAGACTTGCTTATCTCGTTTGAAGCATGCAAACAAAAGTTCTGATAACATATGAACCAGAAATTAGCTCTCACACTAGTAAGGTGAAGGATATTGAAATGTATGCTCTGGTTATTTCTGCCCTACCGGCTTGCATATAATATGATGTTTTAACAGCTACAGTTAGTCAGATCAATTAATATCAGTAAAGCAGTTTCATGTCCTTCCAAAAACTTGTATATAACATTTTCTTTTAACTCTTATGAAAGCTTAAACAGTATTTAAGTCTTAAGGGAGAGTGTGGTTGCATGGACATGAGTGTCCGGTGTCCTTCTAGAGACAACAGGGTATGATGCCAATGCAAAAGGTTGTGTGTCACCTGCACAGGTCTTACTGTCATATCTGCCAGTGCCATGGGGGTGCCTTAGAGATACTGTGGTCAATGCTGCTTAAACTTTGCAGTATTAACAAGTTTAGCATTGTGGTTTTATGCAGCCGAAATACTGTGTGTTTAAAAAAATAGTTCAGTGAAAGCAGGACTGAAATGGACGTGCAAGTGTTTCTGTAAGGTCAGGTTGTACTGTATTTTTTTGTTGCATACCACTTGAAAAAAATACTCATAACAAGTTTTATTTTGCATATTACAGCATCCATACAGAAGTAGCCTTCCATCTAGCTGCTGTGTGGTGCAAATACACATTCTTCAAATGATAAATAAGAAATAACCTGCATGTCAGTAATAGTTCAGTTTTTAGCTTGTAATTGATAGCTTTAAACCAGCTTATTTGCCAGTCCTCTCTTCATTAGTTTGTTGCAGAGATAGCTTCTAGCACAGACAGATTTGTTTCTATTGTGTTTACATTTGTTGGTCAGTCTACTAAATGGATATGTATGGGCTGCATTTCATACACTGAACTTGTCTGTAGGTCCGTGCTGGCACTGTGTACATGCATGCTCCTGTGTTTACAGCTGTAGAAGGGTGTTCCTCCACTATTAGAAAAATCCCGTTTCTTGTTTTCCCACCCTTTTGAGCATAATTTGAGTGCTTCTGTTTGTTTTGAAGGATGGAGGGGAAAGGCAGTTTGCTACCAAAAGGAAACCTCTCCTGCCCTCTGGCATCTCTTCCTACTTGATTTTAGTGCTATTTATCTCTTCTTCACAGCTGTTAGGTACTCTGGGAATGTGGTGGTCAAAAGAGAGAGTTGCGGCTTCATAGCGTGGTATGTCCTGTTCCAGGACTAACTTCCCTTTTGTGTCCTGCAAGCTGAGCTTTGTAGGGGAAAGAGCACTCCTGTCACTGCCTGGCTTAAAACTTTGAGAGAATGTGTGCTCCTTCTTTTCATAAGCTAAACATCGGTTTGTTTTTTTCTGGCTTGTGTACTTGGAGATTCTGATGATTTTTTAAAAACTCCTGTAAGTTAAGGATTTGTATTGGCTATAAGGAAGTGATAGTGGAAGTAGGAAGAATGTTGTAATTCTGTAGTCTTTACCTTTTTTTTTTCTTTTTTTTTTTTTTTTAAATAAAACATTAAAAACCTAATTACGTAGTTTGCAAACTGGTTACTACATTTTTTTAACAATTAAGAAAATAGCTGTTTCCGTAATACTTAAAGCTTTGCTTTTTAAACTTCTTTACAGGACTTTTCTTTTCACTTTCTTGCACTCTTGATATGATCAATGTACCCATAATAGAGGAACCACTTGTCCATTGCATAGATTCGGACAAATGTTGGAATGGGTAAAGCTCCTGTATGTTCAGAGTTGGACCTGTGGATCAGAACCAGCAGCCTTTAATATAAGAGCATCCTGTGCATTAGTGGGAGAGAATTCTGTTGTGCGCATTTTATAAAAGTACCGTATGACTTAAAATTTAACACATTCTGCTGCTTTTTAGTGTTGCAGTGTTTGTGGAAAATGTGCTGTAAGACTAAAAACATGATTCTGTTATATGGTTAATTAAAAAAAAAGGCAGATTTTTAATATGAGCTCAGTCAGTGAAATATATCAACAAAGACTTTTTTTGTTGGCTGTCAAGTGAGAAAAACAGAAAAGACTTAAATGCTTTCTCTAATATTTCCTTCCAGGCTGACTCATCAGTAGAAATTGTGAAGAGCTGCAGAAAAGAAGCCAAACAGACAAGCTGATAACTCAAAGAAATACTCTTTTGAGTTGGGGGTTCAGAGTGGAGTCATCATGAGCGATGTTACCATTGTGAAGGAAGGCTGGGTACAGAAGAGGGGTAAGTTCTACCTTTTAATGGAAGGTTCTTCTGATGTGTTATGCACTGTGTGCAATGGTATTACATGGTTACACATATGAAGGCTCTTGATTTATCTTCGGGTCTGCAGCAAGTTAATCTGACCATATGGAATTAGTGGCCATTAAGGCCTTGGTGTTTTTAATACTTAACCCTCAGCACTGCCTCTGTTTATAGGGGTAACTCACAGTAAGGAGGAAGTTGGACTCTGTAATTCCCACTTAACCTTGCTGTTGCAGCTGCTGTTACCTGTGTACCAGACTAAATAGGCTGTTATGGCAGCTGGAAGAGGTAGTAATACAGGTGCGCAGTAGACGCTTGCCTGGAAGCAGCTGCAGATGTGATACTTTGTGTGAAAGTTCCTACGTGCCAAAATCATTCAGTGTGTTTCAGCTTGTATTACAAATGCAAGTAGTCCTAGTAAAATCCACATAGTACTTGCATAAAGCTCAGCATGCACCTAATTACTTCACAGACCTGGAAGTCATATGATTAAAGAATAATTATAAGCCAGTGTAAACTATGATTTTCTCTTACTTTTGAATTCCTGTGCATTCTTGAGATGTCACTTTATAATGTGTCCCCATGTGATTTACAAATGTGGGAAGGTTGCTGTATGTTAAGCTTTGAATGGGAAACTTCTAGAAATATCTGGCATTCGTATCATGTAATGAACTTTGGATGAAATCTTCCATGCTTCTTGCTGCTCTGCTTTAGGTTGTGGTTGCACATATGATTATTTAAAAAAACCCAATGTATTCTCTCTTGCAGAGAGAAGGTGGTCTGGACTTTAAGGTGACTTAAGCCATGAGTTTCTGTGATTCTAGCCCAGAAAGATTTAGACTGAAATAGTGGATACAAAATTACCCTTTAATTTACAAAGAAGTGCTTTGTTTCAATAGCAGTGTGTGAAGACAAAGGTCATTATTGGCTTTGTTATTGCAGATTGACATTAAATGTCAAAGAAGCCAAGAGACTTAGAGAATAAGTTTGTTATTCTTTTATTATGACTGCATAAATTGTATTTCAGGATGCATTATGGGTATTGTAGATGAAAATGAGCTAAACTATGCAAAGCTTAAGACCTACTTCCTATTTTGGAGTATATGCTTGTATTTACAAATAAAATTTTACGTGGCAGGAACTATATAAAATTTTAAATTATTTTTCCTTCCCATCTTGCTATTTACTCAGTTTGGGGATGTGATTTCCTTTTTCAGCTGTTTCATATAAATTTCTTTCAAATGATTAGGATGCTCCAAATAATTTTCTTTTATGTGACATCCATTCCTTCAAGTCTTATTGATTGTTGTTGTTACACCCTGGTATCAACTCTGTGAGCACTGGATATGCATATATTAATCACCAGGGGCCAGAAAAGGACAATATACAGTGAAACTCAATGTCTTAATATTTGAAATTCTGAAATGTAAAATAAAGGTTTTTTTCCTCATGCTGTTTTACTGTCTATTAATTGAGGAAAAGCCCACTGAGTTGGCATTTTGATGTTAGCTTTGTCAGTAATTGTTTTCTAATTAAAGACATATCATGAAATGCATTTTTCCTTAAATAACTGAGTGAATTTATGTGTTTTTTGTTGTTGTTGTTTTGTTTTGTTTGTTTGTTTGTTTTTTTTTAAATTAATTTCTTGCTAAAGGCTACTGTAGGTTTCTAGTGTTTTTTTTTTTTTTTTTTTTTTTTTTTTTTTTTTTTTTTTTTTTTTTTTTTTTTTTTTTTTTTTTTTTTTTTTTTTTTTTTTTTTTTTTTTTTTTTTTTTTTTTTTTTTTTTTTTTTTTTTTTTTTTTTTTTTTTTTTTTTACTTAGATCTAATGTTGTCGTTAATTTCCTATGTCTGACTTAACTCTGGTTGTTGGTGGGTTAAAGTGTTTGTTTTGATTGTTTCTGAAAACAAAAGGAAAAGTGCAGTGTGTTTTACAATGTCAAGAATTTCTAAGCATTTAATTCAATGGTAATACATTTCATGTAATTACAACTTTTACTCTGACCTTGCTCAGGAGCAAGAGAATCCAAGTTGTTCAGTCCATTTTTTAAATGTTAACAAGACAAAGTATCTAACCTTAATCTAAATTGTAAAAATTGGAATATGCTCAGTAGACACCTCTTGTTTTGGCAGCTAAATATTCTCTCTCTCTACTAAGAAGCATCATGGGATTGGGTAAAGCTGCCTTGCTTCCATAAGCTAACATGCTATTACAGTTTTAAAGTGAATTCTCTGATCATCAGCACTTGATACTCATTGGCTCAATTCCCAGGGTTGTTTTGGTAGGTACAAAGCAGATTCCACCTGAAGGAAGGTGAGCATGGGATCTCTTTTCCAGGTGGACACGAAGTGAACTCCAGCCCCAGTGACCAGTCCTTTGGACTGCCCTAAACCACATGTATGGTGCACTGTTCAATCTGAGACTCCAGATTGAATTTACCTTGAAATAAATCTTGTAAACCCTACCTGCTGGGGACATAGGGATTTGGACATCAGCTGCTTCAATGGACTGATCTGTTTCTATTTTGCCACATTACTTAGTCATGTGGATATAACCTTGGACCTTTTAAAATTGTCCCTTTCAGCAGTCAGAATGGTTTGTGATACAAGAAAAAAACCCAGTCTCTCTTTGTGATTCACAACCCAGTCAAGGAGTATGAGGATGACTTGCAAGTATGGGAATGAAGAATGGTTCTGAGGAGCTGTCTAATGAGATAGGGCATTACAAAGGCGAATTAAGCAACCTGAATGTAGGAATGAGAGGGGAGGACTAAAAGTTGAGCTGGGGATCTCTCTCTGAATTGAAGTTCTGCTAGGGAGGCTAGAGAAGACAGGGTATGTTAGGGCACTGTGATACAATTCTTAACGGCTTTGAAATGCAGTAAGAAAATGTTTGCTTTATTATCCTTATTGCTTTATCCAGTAATATTGGGCTGAGGGCTATATGTTTGTATGTTTTTAACCCTGCTGTTGAGCACTGAAGAATCCGATGTGATGCTACACAGTTGGCTTCAAAACCCTGTTTTTCTGTGTGTGCTTAAATGAGGAACCCATTGAGGTATTACTGTTTTACTTGACATTAAGAAAATGCCAGAGTTAAATTTATTTATGGTCATACTTGGGCTTTGAGTAGTCTTTAGGGGAAGATGTTTCAGTGTGGTGAGACAAGAGGAAGAATAAACTGTGATGTGTGAAAGGTCAAATGGGCAGAGATGACAGGCTGGAGGTGAGAACTTTGGACAACAGAAGACACAGAACCCAAAAGGAAGCAATGTCTGAGAAGCTTGGTGAACCTCAGGTCCAGTCAGGTCTGGCTAGACCTCCCTGAGCAAGTAATGCAGCCCAGTGAGATAAGATTCAGAAAATGAAATAATTGGTAATTAGGATTTGATACCTATCAACACTCAGTGTGTTTCCAAAGTGAAGTGGGTGTTACTTTGGACCGTCTCCTGTCTGCTCCTGTGCCCCTTTGGCACTAGTAGTGCTCCTGGAGTGCATCAGGTGGCTTTTAGTTTCATCTGGAAGGAACCAGGTTTGTGCACTCTGGGACTGCTTCGTGCAGAAACTGGGAGTTCATTAACTATGGTGATGGGAAGATTTGTTGCAAAAGCGCTCTCCTTACCTGAACTGAAGTGCTAATTCAGATGTACTCTGTGAGATGTCAGAACTTGTACAAGTGGAGAGCCAGCGGAGCAGTCTCCTTAGAGCCGAGTCTCTGCTCAGGCAAGAGAGGAGTGGGAATATGTTTGTATGGATGGTTTTATGGTTGTAACTTATTGTCTTAGATCTAGTGATAAGAACCAAGCATCTGATGGCCTGTGTCTGTGCATGCTGCTGCAAAGATGTTCTTGCAATTCGCTGTCTCAGTGAGGTTAATAATTTTTCTTTTTTTTCTGTTCTCTCTGAGAGAAATGGGTTGTCTTCCATTATTTACTTTTTAGATGACACCAGCGTTTTCCCATGTAATGCATACAGTTGAAAGGGAAGTGATTTTGACTAAAAATCCTGAATACAGTGACCCGAACCTTGCTGCTGATAAGCAGAAATTAAACATTTGACATTTATGCAGTTAGTGTAAGCACTCTGCAGTAATTGCTGAAATGAATTTTACATTTTGTATTTCCTTATAAGCACAATGTTTTGCAGAGTGGGTTTTTTTTTATATTTATGTAAGAGTTAGTATTTTTAATTTTACTTAACATGCTTTCACTGTATTTACTAATTTAAATTTAGTGTTTTATTGGGGGGGATATGTTTTTAATTTATCAATTTGGAAACAGATGGTTTTTTACATGGATGAAGACGCTTAGTATGATTAAGCTATGTCATTACAAAAATGAATTTTATGGAGTTTTATGCAATTTTATGGAGTCTTATAATTCAGCTGGTATTTTCTTCTTTAAAGCCAAAGTTTCCTGAGTTGTAGAGTTGACCTTGTCTGTGGTCTATAATAGTCACAACAATTAGATATAAGAATCATTAATAACTATGCTTAATTGCAACCTAATTTCTTTATATATAACCTGTGCACAAGACTTCAATTAATTTAAGCATATGAAAAGGTTTAAGAGTCTTCGTTACCATGTTATTGAAAGATCATTTGGGGCAAAAGAAAAATTGACAATGATGCTAACTTTCTAAAGGACGCAGTTTTAGATTTAATGTGTCAACTAACTTTTTTAATTGAAAGAGTAACGTTTTTTGGGAGGACATACCTGGTGTGTATTGCATAACAAGATGGCTAAATCATTATTTAAAGATGAAGCAAAATGGTGTCTGTTTAAGTTAGTTTTTATGTTGTCATACTTCAATTACCACACTTCTGTTTGGGCTTCTGAGTTTCTGTGTGTTACACGAGATAATGCTGTTTGTTGTGGCAGTCTTTGCATGGGTTACATGATACATTTTTACCCAAATTTTACTGAATAGATAATATATCTGACTTGGGTTTGGGGGTAAATTTAATATAATATTACATGTTTAATGTCCTTGTTTTGTCTTTCAACACTCACCTGAAGTACAGAAGTACAAGTATTCAAATTTTATAGAGAGGGAACTGAAGTACAAAACTGCTGTGGCTTAACCATAATAATGTAAGAAGTTTGATGTAATGAGATGGTGGTAAAAAAACAAATGTCATGAAGCTTTCCTGTAATGAGATTGTCCTGTAAATAATGGATCACTGAAATACTGTAATATAATTTTCACTCAATGTTTTTTTTTTCTTTTCTTTTTTTTTTTAAATACCGACTTAAGTTTTGAGTATCTAAACTTAAAGTAGTGCTAATATTTCTAAACCTATACAGGTTATAGGTTAAGATGTGGTTGAGTTACTGTGATGAGATTCACTCATCTGCTCATCTGTTTTCATTTTTGCAATTCAGGACACGATGCAGGTATCATGGGATTTTAAGAAATAACCATGTGGAAAACATTTTCTGTTGTTATATCTACTATCAAGAAGAATAAATAGTGTAGTGGAAGAAATCTGTTGTTCCAAATAGGAGTACAATTGTTGTTTAAAGGACTAATTATTAATAGTCTTACAATAACATGTCTTCTCCCCTCCTCCCCTGGCTTGAAACCAGAAAAAGAACTGTATTATTTCATTTAATGGACATCGAGTTTTACAGTTGAACCAAGACCAAACAGATGTTAATTTTGGAAATAAACGCTGGAGACTGAGTTCATGTGGTATTTTTTTGATTGTTGTTGGCTTTTTTTTTTTTTTTTGGTTTTTTGTTTGTTTTTCTTGGGGGGGGCATAAATGCCTTGATTGAAAAATTAATCTCAGAAGTTATGGTATTAATTGAGTGTTATTCACAGTCTGTCAGAAGTCTTGTTTGCAGATTGTCTAAATTATTTGAGCAGTTTAACGCACCTCTAAGAAAGACAAGTTTAAATAGACTATGTTGAACATCTGTTACACAAAGTAGAAGAAATTTAAACAATTTTTTTCTAATTGTCTTAGCGAATAGTAGTTTAAGGTGAAGTCTTGATTGATGAACCACTTGAAACTAAATATGCATTTCATATTGTAATTGCTCTACTCTATGTAGTTAATAGAAAATGTGAGTTACTGTATAGTTTCCAATAAAATATATGAATGTAAACCAGACAGTTCCATGTGGACCAAAGAGAGAAAAATTGACACTGCAAGCTTTCTAATACCCATATATGTAAGCTAGATTTTTTTTTTTAAATTCCCACATGTTTAAGAGGTTGCTGTATCATGCACTCAATGTAGAAATGGATTTAGGTAAAAGTGTAAAGTTGCTTGCAGTCAGGGAATCCTCATACACATTTTTTTTTTTCTTTGCTTCCCCGTACTCTCTGAGCAGAGATCTGTGTATTTAGAGGCTGTTTTCCTGCAGCTACCCCACTGGGAGAGAAGGGCCTTGGGCCCTTCCTCTGTCCCACTCAGTCTGTAGTTGACTACCAAGATCTTCTTTTTGAAATAATTATAACCTTTTTAATCATACTTGTCCTTGAAGGAGGATCAGAACCGTATGGATATCCTGAACTAGATGCAACTAACCTGAGTGTGGGGTGTTCTCTTTGCTAAATAACTTTATTCCAGGTACTTTTTAGGTAATAAATGAGTGTAATTTTTGCAGCTCTTCTCCTTGTATTATTACCAATTTCTATGTTAAAGGCAGTTTGCTATAGTAACTGAATTGTAAAGTATTTTAAACAGTCTCAAGATTTTTCTCTGCAATGTCCTTGCTGAATGCCAGTTTAGATAATTGTGCATGGTTGATAATTTTTAAATTTTTAAAATTGTTTTTGTTGCATTTTACCTCTAATACAGACTGTTTTCAGTTTTTAAATGGTTGTACAGTTATGGTTCTCATTGGTAGAAATAGTGCTCTTCTAGATGGAGCTGTATTGTAGATGACAGTGGCTAAAATTCTGTGCCTGTTCTTTGATTGCATGTATTTGTTCCTGCTGCTAATACATCAGATAGAAGATGCAGTAATATATATTCAAAGGGAGGAGGGTGTTCTCCTATGCCTGTACTAACGGGGTATTATTAACATGGAACATTCATGGGAATATCAGTATGTTTGACCTGGGTGCTATTGATGTTCAGATTTTTGAAAAGAAGTTAAATTCAATACCTAAACCGAATCCTTGTTAATTTTACTTTCAGTTGCTTGTAAGGTGTGTTTCTGGTGCTTATGACTTTGAGCTTTCTCATATCCTGAGTTTTATGGTAGAAAAGTACTATTCCTCACAAGAACAGGCTGCTTATTACATAGGGAAAATACCTAGGCAGTGTGTGTTTTTGAGTATCCTAGACACTGGCTTACATGTTCTTGTATGTCTGTTCCATTTCCTGTATAATGAATGCTGCCTGGTTGCTCATGTTCTGGAGGTTTTTCCATTCGTACTGGTTTCTCTTATTTTGTTTGTTACCTAAGAGGGCAATACTTCTAAAGAAGCAAGGTTAAATATTCTCTGTTGTAGGGATAAGGGAAGCAATATGTTATCGATTCATTGCCCTCTTCCTGCTCACAGCCCTTTTGTCTTGGCCGTACTGCATGACCAGCAGATGTCCAATGTTGGGGAAGAATTTGAGGAACTGTTTTGCAAATACATGTTTTCTATTTAATAATACTTCTACTTTTTACTTGAAGCTTAAATAGTCACACTGTGTAATGCCTTTGTCATACTTGTAATATGTTGGGTAAACTTCTTTTGTGTTAAGGTCACTTGCACATTGAAAACATAGTTATTACAAGGATAATTTGCTTGTAATACCAGAACTTTTGATACCTCATAAAAAAAAATCATCTTCCCTCAATATACCTACATGTCAGTCAAACAAATCTTCCCAGTCTTTGTGATTTATTTTATTTCAGAGACAATCCGTGTACCTGTTCTTCTCACCTCAGGTCAATCAGCTTATGGCCTCTATGGGACCTACTTCTTAGTACTACCCCTGCTGTAATCTTTAAAAACATTAATAAGGTCAACAGCTGTGACTTGAAACTAGGTCCTGAAGGAGTTTTAGAACTGGACTGAGAAGTCAGAATTTTAGGGCATGAATATGAAAGAAGAAATTGAGACTGCAAATTGAGATACAGAAAAAATAAGCTTTGGGAAGAGATTAGACTAGTCATAATTTAGGGAGCAAATATACAGTGGAAGACAAGGGAAAAAGGTTTTGTAACCACTCTGAATGCTGAATTGTAACCACTCTGAATTGCTTTTTGCTTTCTTAGAGGAACTCTTGACCCTTTGTGAGCATCTCTACAAACTGTTGACAAAATTGAGAGGGATTTTTCCATCAAAACATGGAAAGATGCTGATAGTGCATGGGATTTATTCAACCTCCAAGTTCTTAAGAGCGGTTTGATCTTTCCTAAATTGCAGGCAAAACATTGTTACTCAGTTCTAGCAACACGGACCTCGACTTGCTCGGAGAGGGTTTCCTGGCTCTCTGGGTAGGACTCCATCAGCATAATAGAGCCAAATCTTAGGAAAAGTGCTTAGATTTTGGTGTTCATACTATATGTTTCTAGATCATTGCTTTGGGTGCACCATCATATCTGTTCCCATGGACTTGGGAGCCTCTTGGCAGTGGGAATATGAGTTATGGTCACACTGTAAGCTTGTAATAGTTGATAACTGAAAGATAAGCTTCAGGTGTATACTCCTTATCTGTAATACAGGTGTACTTCCAGTCCTCTTCAGTACCATCTCTTACTGTGTCTCAGCTAGTCTGAGATGTTACTGATTAATTCCCTTGCAAATCAGGGCATTGTTATCTTACTTTACATAAATCTAAGTACCTTTTCTTGTAATCAGATCACTCCAACTAACATCTTGTTTACTGTAAATTCTGAATTTATAGTTTGCTTTCTTATAAAGTGCTTTCTTAAAAACTGATAGGAAGATAGGAAACAAATGTATCAGATGCCAGACCACTGATAAGAAAATACATTCCCTTTTTCTAGATAGATTTAGAAGTTCATTTTAAAATTGATGGCTGTCTTCCCAAAAATATTTAGTTACAGCATAGTAGCATCCGGTTTCATTACTTATCATTTTTACACTGAAATTCCAAACTGTATATTCCCCAGTTATTCACATTTGAACAGCTGAAGTGTAAAAAAAAATTTTACTGACTGTAGCTTCCTAATGGGCTTTAACGAACATTGTCATGCTAAGAAAATTACTGAAACCAGAATAGTCTTCATAAATAGCTGCTAACTGGGCCTAGGTACTGAGAACCACACCATCAGCAAGAGATTTGAGTGCTACTGGATATGAGTGCTCTATGCTTTTTGTTGGGATAAACTTGGGGACAATTGTGTTTGTAATGAGGAAAGACATGTAAGATGGTAAATTATGTAAAGAACGGGGCCAACAGTGTCTTAAATTTGGCACTCAGTGTTGTGGAAACCTGAATTTGTCCAAGTCACAGTTTCCCTCAGATAAAATAGAAATAGTATTGTTACTTCACCTCAGAGACTTCCTGAATGTGAGTTTGTTTACCCTTGAGAAACTTCTGAGTGCCTTACGTTATGATATTCAGGCTTTTTAAAATATAATTTTATGTAATTAAAATAAAATTTTATATAGGAAGTAAAATGAATCTAACAGTTGAAGTTCAACCTGAAGGAGAAGCAGTAGATTTTTTGGGTTTCGTTTATCCTCCTGACATGTTACAGAGGAAGAGGTAAAATCACTTAGGTCATACAAAGGGAGGAGTTGTTAAGAAGATAAAAAAAAATCTTAAGGTTAGTTCTTTTGTGGCATGTCTTCCAGAGAGACCGGAGGAAACTCCTGAACAATGATCACTGGGAAAGAATAATCCATAGAAACATTACAACATCTCTACCTATACTTGCACACTTTTGACCCGATGAAACTGTGTAGATGGATAAGTGGTATAACTTCTACATACATGAAAATACTTACGAAATATTGTGCTTTCATGTAGCATCATTTGCTTTACTTTAGCATTCACTCACTTTGTTTTGAACTGTGCTGGCTTTTATAGTATCATACTGGTTTATGTGTGCTGACTAACTCATTGGAAACTTTCCTGAACAAGTTTATTCTTATCTTGAGAAACAGCAGCAACTACTGTATTTTAATTAGAAGCTTGTGGACTTGCCCCTGATAGATGCCGTTCCATGTTTGCTTGAAATTTATGTTAAGTGGAATCTGTTGCTGAAATGGGGGAAGCGTCATGTCCTCTTCTTGCTCTGTTGTGTTGGCACTTGTGCTCATAACAGTGACATGGTGAATCATGCCAGGAAGTTTATCTGGATGAAAAGGAATCTATTTTTATTTTCCTAGCTGACTTTCAGATGGATCATTTCCCTGACCTGACTCACTGTGTGGCTGCATGAACAGTAGTGCTGGCACACATGGGAATGGATGAGCGGCCACGCGGAGGGGCAGGGCATCTCCCTCCTAGTGGCAGCTCCCTCTTTTCAAGGGTAAACTGGCTACAGAACTGCACCTAGAACTTAGGTTATCACTACCACCAGACTCTGGCAGAACTTGTTTGTATTTCAAGATGTTTTTCTTTGAAGTTCATGTTTAGAAAAAGACCACTGATTTACTCTTGTGCTAATTCTAAATGTGATGGAATTAAAAAATGCCACCAGGAGGTTAGCTAGTTCCTATTCCTGTGTGGTTTTAATTTTTAAACAAATAAATTTTTTTCACAGAATAGTGACCTGGCTAATATGTGAAGTGGTTCCTTAATCCAAATGATAGAGTAGCTTTGTAATCCTCTTGGGTTTAGAGTTTGAAAGCTGTTTAAAAAGAGTATTTTAACAACAACAAAAAAATCAAACCCAAAGCTTATGATAGATAGATAGATAGATACTTTTCTGAGGCTTGTGAGTTGTTGGCTTCTAGGTATTAGTCAAGATTAAAGTTCTACTCAGTGGTTCTCAGAGTTCAGGATATACACACTGCCTTGGTGGACAATCAGTGAAACTTCGGGTGATGTTAATTTGTAAGCCTCTTGAGTTTTCTCATGGAGTTTCTGTAGAGTTGCTGGTACATTTGGTAGAATTCCTGTCAATTAGATTTTGTCTGAAATTCATTCTTTGCAAATCTACTGCTGGGTTTGCTCATTTAAATACAAAAATTTGGAGAAGGATCAAGCTTTTTCAGATTTCAACTTGCAAAGTGGATATTTAAAATAAATTTTTTGTTGTAAACACTTGTATTTGGGATCCCTTTGGGCAATTTTCAATCACACTCAGGATCTTACAAGTTTTACACCATATGCATAGGATTTCGTGTGGAACTGCTATTGGCACAAAGAGGTTTATATGGAGATAATGAATTTGTCCCTCACTTAACCCAACCATCCTTTCTCCAAAGAAGGAGAATTTGCTGTTATATGCAGCTCTGTGGACAACCATGATGATAATAGATGATATTAGATGAAATAGATAAATTGCATGGCAAATGAAACAAAAAAAAAAGAGCCAAAAGCCCCAAACCAACCCAACCTGGCCCCGCTGCTTTTAAGGATCTTTTCTAACACTTTGTGTTCCCCTGCACCCTCTCCAGGGCACAGAAGAAGATAGCTGCAGATATTATTTAGTCTACAAATGATGACTTAGAGAAACAGTTATGATCATAGTGCATTTTTTGTAGTATATAATAGCTGTGTAATACACATGTATGTATTAGTCTCTGAGATATGTTTTTTGTGCCAGCCTCCCAGGTATCAGTATAGTCATTAAGAGGTAAGGACACAAATGTTGAGTGTATTGGTAATGAGGGTTTAAATGATCTTCCCTAAACAGGTAATATTTATTATTATTATTTGCCTCTGATAATAAAAACTTGACCCACTCAAACAAGGTCACATTCTAGAAAATTCTGGCATTAATAGGTACTTCATATGCTTTTGAAGAACATACTTCAATAATTTAACTTATTTCTACATAAGAATATAAAAACTGAATTTGTGTTGTTTCTTTTAATGAATTTTGGAATTAAAAAGGTAGCAAGTTGCTACTCTAGAGCTAGAATAAATGGGGAGAAAAAAGCTTTTTATTGAGAGGCAACATGTGTGCCAAAGCGTCAGTATCTAGTCATCCATAGTATGTCTCATTTTGCCTTACAGAAGTGAAGTATCTCTATAATAAAGTGAGTTTTGCTGCATAAAAAATTACAGGTCAATGTGTTTGTAGGTTTAGCATAGAGGAAAACTTTATACTGATTAGTTACATGGTTTATAAAAAGAGTGACTTACCATGATCTCTCTTTTGCCAATTGGCATATTTAAAAATGCTCCAAATACCTTTTTGTCTTTGGAGTCCCTAGAAAATCTATCTGTATTTCTTCACTTAGAGCGTGTATTCTTTAATACACAAAACAAGAAATTAATCAATTTATTAACATTTTAATCTTTCCTCAGAATAGATAAATATTAACAGTTACTCTCTACTGAGAAATTTGAGGCATCGTGATTTAACCAGTGTTACACAGTATTGAATGCTATTTAGAGCACACCATATAGGAAGAGAATGTTGTTTAAAAGTGCACCATCTGAAATACAAAAGGTTTTAGTGCACATAAAGCCTTACAGTGGCTTAAAATCAGAAAGACAGAACTCAACAAAGCATGTGAAGTTGGCAGTTTCCTTAAGTCCTTGTTATGAGAAAAGAGGTATCTTTTTTGTCAATTTTAACTGCATTGCTGTTTCTTTTTAACTGTGGAATGGTGTAAGCTGCTGTGGAGCCTGGGATATGGAGCAGGTACCAAGAGCAGTAAAGCTCAGGAGAACTTTCTCAGAGCCTGTTGTAAGGATAATCCTCAAGGAAATAGCCTTTTATGCTCATGCCATACAGAAGAGCACTTTTCTTCCTGAAAGAAAAATATGCATTGGTGGTTTCAGCTTCTACCACAGTTAGAGATCCTGTTCCTAGTTTGAAATTATAAAAATGAAAGAATTGGAATGCTTTACAGATATTTTCCTTTTGGTTCATACTTTTACTGGATATTCCTGGTGTAAAAGTCTGTCACTGGTTTTGCTACGTGTCTCCCTTGGATACAGTTGTTCCCTGGTCTTGTTTGAAAGAGCTGCTGGTAAATGCTACTATCTTTTCATGGTTCTAAGCAGCTGATGAGCCTGTCCAAAGTGGAGAGCGGTTGATAAAATAGGAAAGATACAGGGGATGGAAACATTTAAAAGATAGGTTAGATAGGCTGATAAAGTGAGCAACTTCAGTATGGAAATGAAGTAACTGTGTCACTAGATAAAGCTTCAAAGAATAAAAAAAAAAATAGAGAAAGTTTAATGTGAAGATAGAGTTTTAGAAAAAAATTAGTGAAAGCTCACATTGGAGAGACTGGTAATTTCTGATTGCTTTAGAATGCATTAAGTTTCTCTGTAACAAAGAAAAATTCCATGGTAATTGCAGTAGCTTCTGTAATGCTGCAACACATCCTTGTCTTACACTGATTAGAAAACAAAGTTAAACGAAAACTATTTTTTTGTTTGAATTTTTTATTTGCTTTGTTTACAATGCTATTATGTAATTGTAAGAGGAAAAAAAAAGGGAAAAATAGAATTAATACCTGGAAACTCTGGGGTCAAGTTCTGCACTGGAAAGTAAGGGAATACAAGAAAAAAAAAAGTATCTTGGTAGTAAGGTGCCTGTCATCTGGGGATTTCAGTAAGGAGGTAGTATTACAAATTGGCAAGGAAACAGTTTCGTTTATGAGCTAAATAAGATATGGTCATAAAAATCCATGTTTTAAAGACCAGGGTGTGAAACTTCAACTCAGATATTGCTTTCCATCTCAACATATGGATGTGAAAGCTGGAAATCCAACAAAGGTACAGACATCTAAATGCCTTTGAAAGCAAATGCCTTAGAAAAATACTATGTATTAAATGGAATGAATTTATAACAGATGCCAAGATTCATTAGACAGCTCAAAAACCCCTTGGCTCTAAAGTTATCCAGAAAAGAAGATGGAATTATCATCTGGAACATATGTTAAGAATGAAGCCAGAGCATCTGTCATGGAAAGCATGCCACTGGGCAGCTGGAGGAACACACAAAAAGCACCAACTGAAAGAGTCTCTCCATTGAACAACACCTAAGGTAAAAAGTTGTGGGACATTGCACCGGATGCATAAGGAATGGCTCAGAGTAGAGAAACACTGCACGGGGCTTTCTTGCTTTTTATGAATTTGTTTTCAGTACATGTAAACTGAAGGTTTTTGAGTTGTTTTCTGCTGATATTGCAGGTAGTGATTAAAAATTGAAGGTCAGAATTAAAAAGTAGAGATTAATTACAGTGCTTAATTGTAATATATTTTAACATATTTTAGAATTTGTATGTAATTTCTTTAGCCATGAAAGGAGAAATAAGATTGTGTAGTTAAATAAATCTTCAGATGCATTCCCACTGATTAGCTTAATATATAACAGAGCATTCAGGATTACTTGGATAAAAATCCAGACTTAATTTGTCCAAGTAACCTACAGTTAATGACAGTACTATGGATTTCCTTTTATCTGAGAACACTTGCTCTTATATTTTTCTACTTTTTTCATTTTGCAGGAGTTCTGGAATTTCTGAACCATCTCTCTGCAATATATAGTCTTTTAACTTGCCCTAGAATGAGCCTAACATTTTAAAGGTTTGTGTTGGAAGCAGCAGAATTTGAATTTTGTGAAAGACTTACAGTTGAAATGTAGCTTTCAAATCTGTTATCTCAATCTGTCTCTTGATCTTATGTTATACAAAACATTTTATTAAAATATAACAATCTGAACAAAGTTTGTCCAAAGTAAGCATCTTAGACCTGGTTAATAGAATTGGTTTGTGTTCTTTTTTTCCCCCTTATGATATTCCAGGGGGAAAAAAGGTCTTCATTCAGGAACATACAGGAACTCCTAAGCAAGTGTGTGCGTGTTATGGCTTATTTATTTATTTATTTATTTATTTATTTATTTATTTATTTATTTATTTATTTATTTTTTAATTTGGATTGTGTTTTTTTCCCCTCATTGGATCATCTCACATGGGGAAATCAAAGGGTCCTGTGAGACGTTTGAACAACTCATTCACCTTCTACATGTATCTTATGATTCTAAGTAGTGAACCAAGACTGTTAGTTCCACTTAAGAGGTTAACAAATTTAGGCAAGACAAATAACTCCTTGAACACTTTAAAGGTTTATTGATAGCTCCAGCTTTTCTGTTTCTTCCACTTACAGTATGGTAAGCATTATTTCTTAATGCCTCTCAAAGGAGAGAAAAGCTTGCAAATGCTATTCAGCTGCACATACAGGCTCAATGTTCAGGAAGCACAATTTGGTTTTACTTTTCTTTTAAAATATTTACAGGTAGTATTTTTATCCCCTTTACCCATTTGGTGCTGATGGAGCTCAGTTCAGATGCCTTCCTCCCATGCACTGGAGATAAGGAAATTAGCTCTTGTGGTCCTGCAGAGCCTTCGTGGTCATGGTTTTCTACTTCAACAGATTCTGTGTCTGATTTATTGTGTGATTAGGTCCAGTTAGGATTGTGGGTAAAACTTTAATAAATTTTGTCAGAGGTTGTCCTTTCCACCAAATTCAGAGCAGATTTTTGCTATCTTATATGAAAAAATAAATTCAGAACACTGAATATCTCTTCTCCTTTTGTTTCCCTGGCTATTTGCTCTTTTTTGTGCTGGCAACAGAAATGTCTATGTATTCAGTTTGTAATAAAGTTCTTTCAGTAGTATTAAAGGCAGGCTTAAAAATAATGCCTCTGGAAATACAAGAAGTGAAAAGACATTGTGTCGTATACTGTTTCAAGTTGTGTTGCCTAATGGTTTGAAATACAGCTGTCCTGTGCTCACTGCTTAAGATTTTTGTTGTACAGTACGTAACAATAAAAAATCTTCAAGAGCTAAAAATACAGGATTACTACATTCTTTGACCTGTGATCAGTGAGTTGGCAGGAGTAGCCTTGTATTGTTTGTTCAAGGTTTGTTTGAAGAGAACAATTATAGGATGATCATTAAAAATATTGACATATTATTTTTCAGGAACAGAGGATTAAAAACACATCTTGAAGAATGGGAGTTTTTAAGCACTAAGTTGGATTGCATTAAGCAAAGTAGGAACAAAAAGAAAACATAGTTTAAATCTTAATTTGAATTCCAGTAATTGAGGAAGTGGTTGTTTATTGAATATTTCTGTGCATTTTCTTTGCAGTGTTTTGTTACAATATGCTACAAAACTTTAATTTAACAGAATCTTGATCACTAAGAAAGAGAGGCAACCCTTAATGTAGAGAATCTCCAGTAGGATGAAAGGAGGTCCCTGGTGAATTTGTCAAAGACTGAAGACTTCATCTCCCTGTTTTGATGCAGAGTCAAAATCAAACTAGACATACAGGAGTATGACTGAGAGGGTTTGCCAGGTTCATGGGCTTGAATGAGTGATTCTCTAGTTTGCATGGATGACAGTATGTGGGTTCCCACGACTCTTCTGAGTTTGTGCCAGATTTTTTACTAAATCAGTTCTGTAATAAAATCTGAATGTTTCAGTCCTTGCCTTTCTGCTCTGTAGGATCACCATGCCTGCATTATTTTGTCCTTGTCCCTGACTCAACTTTATTCCTTTCATTGCTGCTTTGAGATGTTGTTTTGGGAATTGCCCATGAAGGAGGACTGGCATTTCCTTCTGCTTTCCCTTTGGATGTACTGCTGAATGTAGTCACTCCCTCCTCCCAGAAACCATTTAAAATAAAATAAAAATTCCTCTCCAAACACACTTTTTTTCTTAAAACCTTGGTAAACCTTTTATATTGTTTATAGTTTTGATGGCGATCTGTGACTTTTATCAGTGTTGTACTTCTGATGATGAGAGTGCTTCCTCTGTGTAAAAACTGTTTCTTGAACAAATGGAGAGTTGCAGTGCAGATAAGAGTCTTAGTAAGAAAATGGGGGAGTATATCACTTTCTCATTAACCTCACTAAGCTGGGAGAACTAGTGCAGTTGTCCATATGTTGCAAACTACCTACTAAAATAACTAGATAAGTTCAAGAATATTGGCCTGTGTTTTCATCAAGGCTGCCAACTGAGATTGGGTATTGATACATTTTTATTGGACTTAAACGCGAAATGTTGGAAGAGATTTTCAGTGTTAAAACTGTCTGTCCCCCATTTTTATGCTGAGTCAAAACCAAAATAAGTCCATGCACAATGTTTGTCTTGAATGTTCTCGAAAGCTCCAGTGACTTTTTGACACAAAATTGTTCTCCGACTTAACAAACTTTATTTGGACCATCTTTCTAACAATATGTAGTCTAAATTTCCCTGCTGATCAGTTTTTATACTGCCATCTGTAGATGTGAAGCACAATTAATCACTGTCCTCCTTATGAGACTCGCATATTTTAAGATTATTATATTCCACCTTCCTTTTATTCCCTGACATATTCTCTGTTTTAGGCTAAGCCTAGCCAGTTATTCTAAGTGTATTTCAAACTTGATATTTTCTTAAAAACAAAATAAAAACTATATTGTCTTGTTGTTCTCTCAGGATCTTTCTCAGTTTAACTCCCTCCTTGCCCCCCTTTTCAATTTGTTAGTGCTCAAAATTTGTAAAAACTGATGTTTCAAGGCTCTTATCTTTGCCTGATAGAAGGAATAATTTCTTATTTTAGTTCTTTTTCCTTGGTTTGCTTACAAAATCTTTCTTAATATGTAGCATAATGATATTTATCTGCTGTGTTACTTGCCTCTTTTGTAACATTGCATTGCTTGTTCTTCACAGATTCTTTTTCTAAGACAATCAAATTTCTAAATCTGGACTACTTTTGTAAAGAACTCTTGCTGTATGGGCATCTCCTGTGACCGATTTGTAACTGGATTATTTTTTATTATTTATTAATAAAATATGTATTATTTAAAAAAATTAAATTATCTTTATTATTCTGTATCTAATTTGCTAAAAACATCCTTACTCCAGAGGTGTTTTATTGAGATGTACTAATTTGTTCTGTAGTGGTTTTTTTTTTATTATTATACTCAAATAAATGATCTCTTCAGTGTGACTGTGACAGTCAGCTCACTGATCAGTAAAAACAGAATCAGAGAAATAAGAAGTGGAGAATTTTTCTTCCTTCCATGATTTAAAATGTTTGAAGGAAAAAAAAAAACATATCTGGGGCTGATTAGTTAGATTGGTTTAATGAGTGGTGACATAAGAGTGATCCAGAATATTTTGTTTATTCTGGTAAGCTGGATGAATACTATTAAATCCTTTTTTTAATCTATTGATTTCCATTAACTGTGGTAGTGTTATTATAATCTTATCTTTTATTAATACATCCTTTTAAATTTAAATTTACCCTGACTTTTTTGTGCTAAGGATTTTTTTGCTCGTTTCCTTTAATGTATTATAAAGAGAGTTGGAAATAGTATTTGACTGTCTTTTTTAATAGTTGTTTCTATTTGGGGTGTTTTAATAATTTTTAGTCTTTTCTGAAGAGACAGATAACCTTTTAAAATCAAAATAATGTGGTTTTTTTATGTTTTACTTTCTGAGAAAATAAAATAGTTTTCCATTTGCTTATATAAAACCTACTGATTTCACCTAAGGAAAATAAATATAGTGATATTATAAATTGTCACAGTTACCCTGAGCAATGATCTACAAAATCTTTGAGTACTGATCGCTGCAGAAATCTTGCTTTGACAAAAGATGAGATGGTCTTTACTTGTGACTCTTGCTGTTGTGTGAGGATTACAAAATCTCTTTGCAAGTGAGTCTGTGTTTAGGTGGGATAGTATTTCAGTGCACTTGCTTCTGTTTGAGAAGTTTCATTTTTTTTTTTTCTTGTTTCTCCCTCTGCCCACCACTTTCCCTCTCCCATTTCCTCATTTATTTGCAAAAAAGGGACTCTGTGCCTGGGAGTGGAGTTGATCTAGGAGAGCTGTTCTGATGCTCTGGTCTCCTTGGCTGTTCCTTTTGTATCAGCAGGTTGTAAATGTGTTTATATAGGAAATAAATTTTTGAAGTGCTTCCCTCCTTCTCTCTCTTGCCTCTAACAAAAGAGGGTACAGAGCACTCAGTATATCCATGCTCCTAAATGGTAGTGTGATAAAAGTTTCCTGTACATGTCCTGAACATTCAGCAGATACACTTCATTTTTTTGGGGAACTTGCAGGCTCTCCTTGTTGACGTCTCTGCCAGACACCTCATATTTTAGAGCGCAAGCAAGGTAATTCCTGGGAGAGCAGCCACACGTGACTGTTTGCTGTAGCACAGTAGTTCACCTTGCTCCATTTAGCAGTCAGTGACAGACCAACTGTAGCACCTGAGGCCACTGAAGAGGAGATAATCTTCTTACAACCCAGAACAAATCCCTTGCTGAAGGAGGATTCCTCCAGGTTCTGCCCTATTAAAAGGTGGGGACTTCCTGCAATGGGTAGGCATTTCTCCAACAAGACACCTACATTAACAGGAATTTGCACAGCAGGTGAAACCTAAATGTGGACATGCGGAGACTTTGCTTCTGAAAGAAACAGTTATCTCCATAAAGCAGTAATTTCTGATGCTGACACAGTTTCAGCCTTTGGGTATCTGCAGAAATGTTTGGGATCCCAGCCCCCAGGCCAGGCCAGTCAGGTTTAACTTGCTGATCACAGGTGCCCTAATAAATACGTGCCTAGGAAAATGTAGCCAACAGTAAACACTCTTTCTGACAGACATTTGTTCTGATTTCCTTTCTTGCTCCTCCCACTCCCAGCCCCCAGCTTTGCCTGCTCTCCATCATCTGGGACTTCAGACAGAATAGGTTGGTAAGCACATACTTTTGAGAGCTTGAACCATTTTGAAGGTGACAAAGGCCGTGCAGTTCTATCGTGGATATTTGAAGCTTAGTATGCTTTTCCTAGGAAGTCAGTGTATATTTCCATGTAGAATTATACTTAAATTCAGTGCACTCTGTCCTTTTCTGATACCGTTTTTGTTGTAGCATGGGATTTCACACTCCTTTTGTAGTTTTAGACTCACATTCCCTACTTATTAAGCAAATTGGGTGTTTTAATGTGGTGCTACAAGTGCTCATTAAAGCTATTTTTCCAACAGCTGATCATTATTTCTCCGTTTTTTGATTTTTAAATTTCTTTTTTTAAAAAAAATTTGAGAAAGCTAGCCAGCAGAGATTTTTATTTTGTTTGTTCTGTGTAAAGTAGTAATTTCCTTTTCTGTTCTTTGTTCCTACAGCCCTTAAATGCTTGGAAATTTCTTTTCAGTTGCTGCAAGTAGCCTAAAAATGCCTTTTTTTTTTTTTTTGTTTGTTTGTTTTTTTCCTGTTTTATTCTTACCTGTGGATGTAGTTGATGTTCTGTTTATAGTGTCAGACACAATAAGGACTCCATAATCAGCTAAGTCATGCTTTTCCAAACAAGTCAAATGTTTTGGGAGTATAAACAGCTTTGAGACCTACATGTCAATTTTGAAGTCGCTCCTCTGAGAAGCTTGAAACACGGGGATAGAAGAAACAGGGCTGCAAACTTTGCTGATAATGTATTTTTAAAGGTTCATAAACTTATTTCAAAATCAAATTGTTTTTATTGCAAGTGACCGTCCAGTGGGCCAGTTGGCATTGTTTTCAGCAATCTAGATAATGCTTCTCTTTAGTGTGTGATTTGACTGTACGTTGCATAAATTACTTTTCTGGATGAAAAAACCTTACTTGAATAGTCTTTTCTTGCAGTTTAACATTGTAGATTTTTTTCTGCAGAACATAAGTGCACTGATATATAAAATGCCACTGAAGTTGTATAAAATGGTGGTACCGCAGCAAGTTTGAATCCTGGCCTAATTTACTTTAATTTTGCAGGAGCAAATTTTGCCTCTTCTGATTTTAGAACTCATTTTGATAGATTTGATTTCTTCAGAAAACATACATATGGGAAGAGGTGCATATTTTCATTCCCTTCTATAAAACAATGTTTGCTTAACAGAATATGAAGATTGTGTTTGTGAATTAGTATGCTTGCACAAAGTACAAATTGGAAAGTAAATTATATTTTCAAATATTCACTTGTTTTATCATATATGAAAGGTTCTTTGTGGTTTGGCAAGAATGTTTGGACTATGAATTTGATCCTTGTACAGGGAAATATTTTTATAGTTATGCTGTAGTACCTTAATTTTTTGCTTCATTACCATTAGATTTGGAAGACTTACTTGAAACCTGATGGAGGTGTGGTGATAGACACAAATAGGAGGTAAAATGCTTATAATTTCAGCTGTCAGTGTCTGAGGTGGGGAGTAAAGACCTGCTTAAAGACATGTGAGTTAAATCATTTCAGTTCACATCAGAAGCACAAATATTGAGTAGCACTGCATTAAGGGCTTGTAAGGGACACTGATAACTATTAAATATTTAATATATCTGTGATGATAAAAATTTGCTAGTGAATACATATAAGAAGTTCATTATTGAGCTTCAAATATTGAAATGAGGTTTCTAAGACCAGATAAAGAATATGTTTAAATACCTGAGAGTTCTTGCAGAAATTTGTAGTATTGTTGCATATGAAACTGCAAGCATATCTTAACATTTTTACATGTACAGTATAGATAAAAGTTGAATCAAACTCTGTAATGTTACTGTACAATGTAATCGAATGCTTATGTTCTGTTGGAGGTTTTGCCTGTGCAAATGAGAAATAAAACCAGAAGACTGAACAAAGGCCTGGACCTCACAAACAAGCACAGGCTCTGCCTTCTGATTGGTACTGGCTTCCCTGGGGCTTCTTGCAGATGCCTGCCGTCTGTGGCTGGGACATCTCATGGACAGAAGAGCCATGCAGATCCCTTCAGCTCAGCAGCTTTGCTTGAATTCATCCTAGGTGACCTGTGCTAGTGGCTAGTCAGAGAACTTTAAAATAAGTGTGATGGATCAGGTGTATCTATGTTTTTTACCAGTCTTCTGCTGTTATTCTACCTGAATTAGTAAAAGCTTTGTTAATAATGCATTTTATGTTTTCTCTCTCTTTTTCTCTCCTTTCTCTAGTCACCAGGATGTTGAAACATCCATAACAGAATTTTACATCCCTAGGGTTAGGGCTCCCTGTTTTTTGAAGATACTGCTCCCGTTGAATGTATTAACTTTTTGTGGAGCCTGTGATGTTTACACCTCGGAATGTCTCTAACTCTGCAGGTACCTGAGTAAAGAGTTAGGGTCTGTCCTCAAATAACACAAAATTATTGAGACAGTATTACAGAATTATTATAGAAGTAAGCTTATGTAGATTACTCACAAAATTACAAAGTTATATGATTATTTATATGCATAATTTCTTTTATTGTTAAAAGTTAAGTCTGCTTTTCACATAATTGCAAACTCATAGAGACAAAACCACAAAATATTCTTAAAAATGTGAAGAGGTCAATTTATTGTTTACTTATATCTGCAAAGGAATCTCATAGTATATTGGTGGTGAGTTTTCCAGAAATACTGTTACTCTAATTCAACCCACCTTGAGAGCTGGTGATAAAAATCTTGATGTGAAACACACTTCCACAGCAGAAGAGTGCAGGTGCAAAACGGAAAAGCAAGCATTTTTTTCAAGTGGCATTGATTGTTTTCTCTGCAATATGTAGGAACACCAGAATATTTTTAGATGAAAAAGATTAAAAAATTATCCATTGCATTTGTGATAGCTTATATGTTTGGGTTAGTTATTTATCGTTTGCAATATCCATAAAGCTATCTTAAGCATCCTAATTAGGTTTCAGCTTTTCAGAGGGAGGCTGGAAGGCTCTTGTGCAGTTGTGGCGCGGTAGCGGGGTGTGTGCAGCACAGCTGCTTTCTGATGTCATTCGCTATTTCAATGACATGAAAGTGGGAGAGGAAGAGCATGAAAAAGACAGTTTTTAAGGAAAAAAAAAAGTGTCATCAGTAAGCAAATTATTTTTGCCTGTGTTGTTTTGATTAGGATATGAACTAACAAGTAAATTCTGATTGCTACAAAAGAAATTACATCTGGAGAGTTTAACTGGGGCAGTTTCAGAAACTTTCTGGTGAAATGTGTCGTTCTGCCCCCATGCTGGAGAGAAGTCTGGGCTGTCTTTAGCAAAACTCCTGGTAATATCCGTATTCACCTGGCCTGCAAGCAGAGTGGAATCCTTCCCTCTCAGTGCTCTCTGTTCATTAGGAATTCTTTTTGTGCTATGTTTAGGGACAGTGGAAAAATGATGGCTTTCCTGTGGGACAGGGGAATAGCTGCACGAATCTGTGTTAAGGTGCTCAGTACTTGAGCAGGGTGAATATTTCTGGGTTTGTTTGCTCCCTCTGTAGTCATCCTTTTGCTATGCTGATAATGGCATGGTGTCTTTGGGTTTTCTTGGATTTTGTAGATACAAGGGAAGATATGGTTGAAAGAAAAAGAGACAATTTCTTGTGATCTTGCTCTCAAGGATATTGGTTTCCAGTGTGAGGTGAAAAATGTTCTTTGAAAATGTTTCTTATGATGGACTGGCATTTTCCTTTCAGTTACATCCATACTGGCAAGTGAGTCTTCTGTGAGGGCAAGAAAGGTAAATACATTGTTATTTGTAGTGAAGGAACTTTCTGGATTTTGTTTGTTTGTTGTTCTTTTTTTCCAAATAAAAATCAAAATTGTGAGAACTTTGGAAGGGTTGTATATAATAAAAAAAATGTCTTTGGCCACAAAATGTAGACAGTGTTTACTAATGGTTATCATAAGTTCACTGATGCCAAAGTGTAAGGATTGTTGCTTGAAAATACTAAACAAAATGTTGTGCTACCATTTAAAACATGTGGTTTGCGTACTGTCTTTGGTTTGTTTATTCATACCCTTGCAGCAGTCTGAATCACAGTTGGTTTTCTATGGCTTTTTATTTCTTGTCTTTGTTTGACTGACCTCAAAATAAGAAAACTAGATGATGATGACAAACATTAACATTTGCTTTTTAAAAATATGTAGATATTCCTAGCACATGCAATTTCAGTTGAAAATTAAATTTTTTAAAAGGAATTTCTTTTTTTCAGTGTAGCTCAGCTATTTCTGTGTTGTCTTCAAAGTACTTTTAAGGAAATAAAACATGTCTTTGTAAGGATTTCTACTGAAGGTAGGTATGATTTTTATCCAAGTGAGGTGTCATCTGCTTCTGTAGAGCATTCCTAAGGAGATATGAATCAATCACCTGCCCATTGAGGACAAGGAAGCAACTTTCCTGTTTTTATACCTGCACTCAAGTGTTTGTAGGCTAGTTATTAGAAGAAGTAAGTTTTCCAAGTAAAAACACACATAGGTGCACGATTTTCATACCAGACTTTTTTTTTTTTTTTCTAATTGGAAACTTGATTTGTTATGTGAAACGTGTAGGATGAACACTTAAAAATTAGTAGTCTGCTTATGCTGAAGCACTGCCTGCAGACGGTCCAGTTAGTTTGGCTTTTGGTGTTGAGGACAGTTACCCCAAATCACTATGGGCTCCAAGTGTCTCCAGTTGCTGGGTGGAGCAGGGTGCCCTCAGTGGATGGGGCAGTGCTCCTCATGCAGTGGATTGGGCTCTGCTCTCTGCAGGCTTGTGCCCCACCGGCAGCTGGGGCTGGTTTAAAGCTTGTTCCTGCACTTGTGCCTGCGTTTGACCACTCCTGTGCTGCGTCTTCTGTTGTCCATTAATGTCTTACCTTTTACTGGGTTTTTTTCTCCTGCCCAGCTGGCTACATATCTCTTGCTTCTTCCCTTTGATATGGGTGTCCTCTTTCACAAATTTTGTGGGAATTAATTAGAGGTGCCTGTTCTTTGTAACACTGAGATATCAGCTGCTGGTTTTAAAAGGTGTAGGGGAAAGAAGTAGAGTTGTTATTTGAGCTCCTGATTTCCTTGGTCTCTGTTGTTGGCCAGGCTTTCTGAAACACTTTCAGAAGTGTTTCCTGTAATTCACCTCATTCGCCTCTTGCTCATCTATTGTGCTGCCTTATGAAACATGTAATTTTACTGCTGAAGCTGTCTCAAAGAAAAAATTGGAGCATATGTTGGCTGAAATGCAGTTTCCCCGAGACACAACAGCAACGTTTCTAAATTTAATGTTTTCTAGGCTTCTTCTAGACAAAGATAAAACTTGCTTTTTGATTTAGTTTCCGTGAAGAAGATGTAGAAAAGCTACTTGGAATTATAATATAGGATTCAGTGAGTTATGGGATGGATGATACTGATGGTTTGCTGCTTTTAGCAAGCTTGTCTAGACAGTATTTTTTTCTTTTAATTTTTAAGTATGATTTTTGAAGTTTTATTTATAGGACAGTGTACTTATGAATTGTCACACATGAAATTTTCTTTTTATGTTGTATTTTCAATACTTATTTTAAAATCTATTTTCTAGTCTCAGATTGTCCCCCTGTATGTTTGGTCCTATAGAAATTATGTTTGGGTGTTTTACTATAACTGACCTATAATATTTTGTATACCAAACTATAGAGTAGCAGATTTAACTAGAAATACTACATATGACATTTTGTACTTTAGGGATATAAATATATTTAGAGAAAAGTAGCAGATGATAGAATCAAAGCTCAGCATCCTTTTTACCCCTCTTTCCCCCTATCAAAATTTTTTCTTAATAGAAGTAACAAACATTTTTTCTTTACCCATTGGCCTTTCTCCCCAGTTAGTTTAAATTACTTATGGAATCGTTGCACACAAAGTTAGGGTTTGTTAAATGCAATTATTTTTTTTTTTTAATTTTTCCTCTGTAATTGAAAAAGGGTGGGTTCATCTTAAGTTTTGGTATAGCTTTTATAATTGGTTAGTAAAACCATCACAGGAATAACAACCATCTTCAGAGCTGTTCAGAAATGTGTTTTAGTGTTTCCGTATGTGTGCTCAGATGTGTGTGTGTGTAGCTTAAATTTACAGTCTCATGGTAAAGGGTAGTTTTGACAATGGGTGAAGTGATAGGACTGATAGGAGCTCTCCTCTGAGTTTGGAGGAGAAAATAATCGGGTATTGAATTACTTTTTTTACTGTTAATGGGGACATATATCATGTGCTACCTTAGGAAAATATTGGTCAAAACATTATTTTTTAACCCTTTTTAATGAAAGTGTTGATTGTTCATTGAACCTTTAGTTGCTCATTTTGTGCAAGGTTAATACCTTTACAGTGTCTTTCCTCAAGAAACTTTAAACACAAGCCTTCAGGAGTGATGCAACCTCTCTATTTTCATACATTTGATGATTTTATGATGAGCTACAAATTGTCTTCAAGGAGCTCTATACTATTGTACCTAATACTTCTTTTTAAGAATTGAAGAAGTATAGATTGTAAAGTGAATTTAGTTTTTATTATTTTTTGTATTTTTTGTCTGAAACTTCAGTGTTTTGTGATAAAAACATTTAGAATATTTGCATGCCTGTGTCAAAATAACTTTATTATTTCTTCCAAAGGTAATGATTTATTGGGTAATTTTTAGACTTAAAAAGTTGTTAAAATAAATTTTGCAGATTATCTCTTCCTATCACAGTAACAGAAATCAGATTTGTGAACAGCATCTACCAAGACTGTTATGGTTTTTTTGAAATGGGCTTGATCTTGTACATTACACACTAAACCTGAGAGTTTAGTGTATACTATTTGGTTTTTTTAATATTTTTTTATATAAGGTTACTTTTTGGTGCTGTATCCTTGCAACTTTCCCCTTATATTTTATAGAATATAAGAAAAACATGGATTGACTCAATTCTCATGCTCATGTTAAACTTGAACACAATTCTCACTGTTTTTTTCTGAACTGGGGTGGCAGCTGAAAGGTGAGCTCTTCGGTGTTGCTTCAGTGTATTCAGATTGAACGAGATTCCTGCTTTTCTCCCAGTGTTTAGTGTAAATGAATCACACTGTGATTTTTGTTGGAATTCATTCTCTCCAGGTTACTCCAATTAAGGTAACAGGTATTTTAATGTTGCTGATGTATCCATCCGCTGCTGTATAAAGATTGTCTTTGTAGCATTTTTGTAGTTGAAAAAGTAATATTAATTTAAAATAAATGGTCTTTTTTATTAATAACCACATATGCAAAAAAAGGAACATCTGCCTTCCAAATGTTATTCAATGATTGTAATTAAAAGGTTAAATAAAAGCTGAGGCAAGCTTTGAATTTTGAAGCATTTGCAACAGCTAGTAATCTGACTTACTGCAGACATTTTTGTCAAAGTTGAAAAAGTTAGAGCTAATTAATTTCTTGGGAGACATATGATGAAATTGTAGGTGTGATAACATATTTGAGTAACATATGGTCGTTATGGGGCACCTTTCTAATGACTGAGCACCAAGTTAAATATAGACTTTCCAGTTTTTCACTTCTTCTATTAGTGGTTCTTTGTTACTATAATTCAAACTCCTCTTATTTTCTCTTATGCACGAAATAGGATTCTTTATGTGTT